>NW_027465849.1:1520615-1824738 GCF_049634645.1 Pelodiscus sinensis
CAGGATCTCTGGCTCTCCCATGATGCATCACTGTCTCCCCTCTTGGTGAGGGGAAGCAATATGTCCTGGGGGTCCCCGGTTGCAGTGCATCATGTGTGATGGAGGCTAGCCAACCCAGCTAGTAGAGAAGACTATCAATACCAGGTAACTCAACTACAAATCCCATGTTGTATCATGGTGGTATTTTGTATGAGAATATTTCTGGCTTATGGCCAAAATATTTCAGTGTGAGGGGTATTTGTTCAACAAAATGTTGTAATTTTCTTCCAAAAGCCAACTCTGTTTCTGAGAAAATAGCTTTATCGGCAACCCAGACAGGCGGTTTCCATTGAACACCTTCATCGGTGGCCACCTGCAATCCTAGTGACCCTGATCAGTATCAGGCTCCTACTGCTCGGTGCTTCCCAAGGGGGAGCCCTGCTCTGGCTGGGGAAGAGGTAGGAACTGTGGGGTTATAATTCATGCTCCAGGATGTGCCTTCCCTTAAGGGAAATTGCACTCCTTGACAACACATAACTGTTGTTCTCTTTCCAGATGCCTCGGTGGATTGGCAGCGAAGAGCCAGGGTGAGTCTCAGCTTTTACTAAGGACAAAGTGAAATGAGAGTGGAGAGCAATTGGTTTTGTCCATTCCAGCTTGGCATGACCCTGTGGGCTTCGAACGTGGATTTACTCGGGGTTCCCAGGTTCAGGTTGTGTCTGTGACCCCAGTCTTCCAGCTGCTGCCCCAGATCTCTGCCTAGAAGCAGGAAGCCGCCTCCCAGATCTGCTGTTAGGCTGGCCAGTCAGGTCCTACCTCCCTTGGACACAGACATGAATTCAGGAGGGAGGGAAACATCCTTCCCAAACTCCACACCAGAGCAGAAACCCCCATGGTGTAAAAATCTATCTGTCTACAGTGGGTCTTCCCCCACCAATCTCTACAGCCACACAAACAGCCAAAGCAGAGACATTAAACATTTCAAATTCTCATTATAACTCCTAGGAACTGGATGGTCAAATCCCCCACGTGGGTTTGCAAACCTCCAGACTATTACCCATGTGGGAGTCAGCTCTGGTGAGATGGATCCTGTTAGGGAAACCACAGCACCACTTGCCTCCCAAAGGGGATAGAAGACAGTCAAGAGATGCAATGCTGGGAGTTTCCATTGACTTCATTGAGGGCATGAGAGGAGCCAGGGCCACACAAGTTTTGTTTTTAATTATTATTTTAGTATACACAGTGTATTGGGACTTTAAAACCATTTCAAAAAGGGAAGAGCTGTGTGCACAAGCCTGCTGGAAGCCACCCAGTCTCCAGCATGGCAGTATTATAATAACAAGTGCAAACAGCCTCTGTATGTCTACACTTCATTCCTCTGTCTTGAGAGGAATGCAAATGCAGACACCCGAAATTCCCAAAGAAGTGGGGATTTAAATATCCCACGCTTCATTTGCATAATCGCGGACTGACACTATTGCAAAATAGCGCTATTGCGAGGAAAAAAAGGGGTTATTTAGAGAGAAAACCCTTCCCTCGAAATAACCCTAACTCCTCAAAAAATGAGGTTTAAGGGTTATTTCGAGGGAAGGGTTTTCTTTCTAAATAACCCCGTTTTTTTCTCGCAATAACACTATTTCGCAATAGCGCTAGTCCATGATTATGCAAATGAAGTGTGGGATATTTAAATCCCCTCTTCATTTGCAATTTTGGGTGTCTGCATTTGCTTTCCTCTCTCTCGAGAGGAATGAAGTGTAGACATACCCTAAGACTACATCTACACTACAAGGTTTTTGCGCAAAAACCTGGGAGTGTCCACACCTCAAATGAGCTCAACCACTATTAAATGGGCAGTTAAACAGCAGAATAGAGGGCTTTTTCTGCCTTAGGTAAACCTCCTTTTCTGAGGCATAATTGCTTTTAGCGCTACAGCTATTGCACAAGAAGGCAAGTGTGGATGCTCCAGAGGAAAAAAGCACAGACACTCTGATGGCCATTCTGCCTAGCTGGCAGGTGGCAGGGCAAAGCACAGCTGTTGGCAGAGCAGAAAAGGTCCAGACCAAGGCTGGGAGATGGGGAATCTGAGCTGCCTGCCTCAGAAGGGTTGATGTAGGGAGTGGAGTTGCTGGTTTTTCCCAGCTCAGATGCCTATTAGAACTTCTTCTGCTGTACATACAGCACTGCTACCAGAGATCCATTTTCTGGTTTCATTTCTCTGGCTTTCGGCTGGCTGGGCAGAAAAGTAACATGTCTGTGTTTTACCTCAAAGCATCTGAGGCCTCAGAGAGAAGAGAATCCGGTATATGCGAACATCGCTAAGAAGCGGGACAGATGTCACTAATGCTGAAATGCAGGACTAATCAGTGCGCAGCCTTATTGCTGGGCCTCCCAAAGTTGGAGTTAGTAGTTGGGCCATGCAGCCAGGAATTTGGGGACATTCTTTGGCCAATGCACAGTACCCAAAAGGGTGCAGAAAAAAATGTTTCTTCTGAAGAAATTTGGGAAAATACCCAAACTCTGTATTTCTACCCAGCTCTTTATATTGACAGCTCATCTCCCAGGTCCACTCAGTGCTCTGCAGAGATTGCGCTGCCAACCCACGTGCACAAAATCCAGAGGAAGGCCCCTCACAATCCCCAAAATGAGTATTGCTCAATGACCTGTCTATATATGAGACATCCGGGGGAGGAGAGGGTCCATAAAGTGGTGGGAAATGCCCTGGAATCCCACATAGATTATTCCCAGTCTGTTCTCTGGCCAGTCTCTGGCCTCTGACTGGTGCCTTACATTTGAGGGGAGAGTGAAAGCCAGGCAAACGAACAACAGAAACCCAAATAATTAACAGTAGATGGGTGCTCTCCCTGAAACACTTTGTGTTACTGTGATTTACCATTTTGACAGTGGTAATACATAGAGACCCTTGAGTTATGGCCCTGTTGTGCTAGGAACTGCATAAAAAGAGGGCAAATTACAATGCCTACCCTAAAGAGTCTGTGTAATATTTGGGTGGGCAAAATACTGCCCCTCTCCTAGTGTTTTAACATGATTTTATTCAAGAGGCTGTGGGGAGCCACAACTTACTTATCTGAGGATTTTCAGCAAGGATTTGCAGAGGTCAGACCTTTGTACAGTTAAACTTATACAGAGTAAAATAAATGAATTTAATATTTTATGTTAACTTTACAAAACTGTATAATAGTAAAATAATAGTCTACTTTTTTAATAAAGACTATGTTATAATGTATGTATATTACTTTAGTTATGTAGGAATATAAATAAGAAAAAATAAATTTGAAAGACAGTTTTCACAGTGAGAAACATTTTACAATTCTAAAAGCTTAAATGCATTCATTTGAGTTTTAGTCTTTCTTAATTAACTTTATATGATTTGTTGAGTGAAAGGCAGTGTAAAAACATTTCTCTGTTGCTTTCAGAAGTTTTTTGAAGAAAAATTCATGGAGACCAAGTCTTTGTCTCCTCTGCTGGACTCTGGAATTACTTAGCTAATTAATTAGTATTATGTATATAAATGAAAAACTGTGTTACAAACAAATACACAAACCAAACATAGAAAAATGTGGATGGCTTTTTCTTTATTACTACATTTCAATAAAATGAGAGTTGGTGAACCAGACTGGTTATGATCACTGGACTAAAACTAAATAACATTTAAGGTATAGAATTAAAATGAAGGAAGTAAGTTGCCCCTTTAACAACAGCACAAACCTGCTGCAAAATAATTTAGAGCTAGAAGAAAACAGCTGCTATTTGATCTTGTGGCTGAGCTTCTCCCAACCCCTACAGGTCACATGATTTTCTGTAAAGCAACTGCCCAGACTACTTGCTTTTGGTGGAGTTTATAAGTCCAGCTACACAGAGCCGATTGACCATGGCATGGACCAGGCATAATTGCAGTGTACACATTCTCTGCCTACTGCAGGATCAGACCTCGGCTGAGCTGGGGATGCCTTTCCCTTCAGCTCTTAGGAGGGCCAGATCTTTAACTGGTACTGCCTCCTGTGGAGTGACACAGATTTACACCAGCTGGGGATCTGGCCTAGCAGTTCTCACACACAGTGTTTACACTGGTTCCCGTTTCTCCCCCACTAAAGAGGATTTTCTGACAGTCTGGCCAGGGGCTGCTCTCGGTTCTGTTTCCTCTGAGCCTGCTACAAATTAATGCAAGATTCCAGCATAGTCACCAGTCAGAAAAAGGCACAGAGACAGGAGCAAGAGGGGAACCGATCAGGATGGAAACAGCTTAATGGAGACAGGAGAAAAACTGCTTTCACTCCTTCTTTCTTCCCCAATGTCCTGTCTGACTTCAGCAGAAGAGATGTTCTGATCTCTCTCTGCTCTGATCTGCCCAGTCCGCTCCTCAGGGTTGAGTATATCAGCAAGCTTCTCTCCCTGCTTCCAGGCTCCCTGTGGCCTGCAGGGCTCAGGCAGCAGAAATGCTGCAGCCTGTGTCTGACCTGCTCTGTCCCCTTGGCTCTGATGTTTGTCACTGCTCCACATTTCCTGCACTGTGCAACCCTCCACCATCCACTGCATCTCTGTTTAGGCCTTCAGGATTGAGAACCAAAGGGGCCTGGTTTGCTTGTTTAAATCTAAATATATCACTGAAAAACACTTCTCTGTTTGAGGAATGAGAGAGCCCCTGGCTAAAGCGCAGCAGGGCCAGGATGAAGGGTCACTGGGTGACCTGGGATTTTGGAGGCGCCTGAACCTTTTGCCCCCACCCTGGTATCCAGTCCCTAATGATAAGGATCCACCCCCCCCCCCCCCCCGGGGGAAATTCACCTTCTCAGGCTAAAAGGACATAAATGAGGTGTGGACCTCATGCTGGGTCCTCTGCACAGGGGTCAATTCCCGTTCCCCCTCCCTTTCTCCAGAGAACACCTACCATGAAACTGCTCAGTCTCCCCCACATCCAGCTCCAGACACCTCTTCCTGTCCTGCCCTGACTGCCACTGCTCCCTGTTCTGAGCTCCGGAGGAGGCTGCTGTCCCAACAGAGACAGACACCAGGTCCCTTCCCCCTGTCCTGGTCTCTTCAGCATCTTTGCTCATTCACCTGTCCCTGCAGAGAGACTGGTACCAGGGCACTGCCGGGTAGGGAGTAACACAAGGCAGCTGAGAAAGAGCATCCAGAAGTGACCTCTGAGCAGATGGGAAGCAGGAATCAGGGCAGCTAAATCAATGGGGGAAACAGGGCAAAAAGGTTAAAGAAACATGCAGAAAAGAAATAAAGTCTTGTGCACAGAGTTTTAATACTTCTGTGGGAAACCAAACAGCCAAGGGCCTCACAGGAAATGTGTCAGGAGCACAAAGCAGAGGTGTTTAGCAGAGCAACTTTTCATCATAACTGATGCAGAAATGGATTGCCCTTGGATGGTGGCCGGACACATTTTTGTTAAAAAAAAATTTTTTTTTACATTTTTTACCCACTGCCCCCCTCTCTTGGTGGCAAAATGATGGAAATAGAGGCAGGGGGACTCCACAAACCCTAAAACTTTAAAAATAATCCTGGAAAAAGTGTGTGTTTAAACATTACAATAATCTTTTATTTTTAATTGTCTGATTTTGTTTATACAAAGCTCCCAAAACAGTTTTATTTTTTTAAATGGAAAGTTTAAAACAATTAAAATATTTGAGAGAATTGCACACTTTTGAAAAATCTGTCATTGTTTGCCCACAGATGCTGGCACCCTTGCGCAGGAGCGGATGAGAGTTTTGTGGGGCCCAGGGCAGCACAATTTTCTGCATGCCCCACAGCCACAGCTGACAGGTAGTAGCATGTGCATGGGGCCTATTGATGTGCGGGGGGCAGGGCAGCCACCCCACTCATTCTGCCCTATATCTGCCACTGCCCTTAGGTGGGAGCTGGGCATGGTTGTTAGCTCAGCCAATGCTGCCCAGACAGGGATTGATCCAAAACCCCTTGGTGACAATGGAAAGATTCCACTGACTTCAAATAGGAGGTAATCTGGGGCAGATCTTTGGCCTGTATGATACAGAAGGGGAGACTAGATGATCACAGTGGTTCCTTCGGACCTTTAGAATCTACTAATAAACCTGACAACAGCTCTGATTCCACAATCAGACTGTCCCCATGGGATTTCTAACAGTCTTGCTATAGAGCTAGAATGATCATGGTAAGATAAACAGGCCCCAAGATAAACAGCTCTTCCCATCATTGCTTTACCTGTCCTTTTTACATCATCTGTCACTGAGTCCCTCAGAATTGCCAATGGGCTTTATCCTCACACACTGCTGAGCGATAGGGAAGTTCATCCTAATTTCACAGGTGGGGAAACTGAGGCACACTGACTCAGTAGCCAGACCAAGCACACACAAGAGTCCACAGCTCAGCCAGGGATTGAATTCAAGATCCTTGGTCCCCAATCCACTTCTCTTGAGTCAGTCATCAGACCGACTCAGTCATCGTTGGTCCCCCGAGTCCCCAGCCCTCCCAAAGCCTGGGTGATCATGACCCACCTGGGTAGCTTCTTGGAAGGACCATGACCCTGGGCTACTTCAACCACAGAGGGAAAGAAAATGGATGAGATAGGACTGGGAAACAGGCTGTGTGTCAGAGATATAATGGCAAATCACAGAGTCTGCGGCCTCTCCTGTGCAGATACCTCTGCTCCTCCCCCCACTGTCCGTTCGGCAGTGAGTTCTCCCTGGCCTGACCCCAGGCTAGCACATCGCATGCTGTGATGTGGGACTGATTAACACACAAAGCTATTTTTGTCCCCATATGCTAACCTGCCTCTTTTTTTTCTCTCTCTCCATTTAATCTGTTCTCATTTCCCTATTCTTATTATGAGAGTATTTTGTGGAACCGTGTCAAGAGCAACAAAAATGATGAAAGTTCTAGAAAATGTGAGCTATGAAGGAATATTGAAAAAAGTGGTTCTTTTTAGTCTGGAGAAGAGAAGACTGAGAGGAGACATGATAACAGCTAAAAGCTTGTTATAAGGAGGAGGGATAAAAATTGCTCTTTTTAACTTATGAGGATAGGACGAGAAGCAATAGGCTTAAACTGGAGCAAGGGAAGTTTAGGTTGGACATTAGGAAAAAGTTCCTAACTGCCAGGGTGGTTACACAATGGAATAAATTGCCTAGAGAAGGTTGTGGGATCTCCATCATTAGAGATTTTTGAGAGCAAGTTAGACAAACACCTGTCAGGAATGACTAGCTGGTGCTTGGTCCCGCCTGGACTCGATGATCTCTCAAGGTTCCTTCCAATTCTAAGGTTCTAGAAGCCTTATTAACCATAGAGATATCCTGGCTACTATTTTTCCACTATCCACTAGGCCAGTTATTGTATCAGTGGAGCGTAGGTGGTTTGGCATGATTTGCTCTTCACAAATCAATGTGGTGTATTTTTTATTACCCTGTTATCCACCAGGTGCTTACTTACTGATTGTTTAATCTGTTCCAGGAGCTATCCAGGTATGGAAGTGAGATTGACTTGTCCATAACTCCCTGCATCCTGTTTCCCTTTTAAAGGATAAATGACATGTTTGTCCTCCTCCAGGGCTCTGGACATGCAGAAAAAACCAATCACATCTGCCAGCTCCTCTTGGTACTCTTTGAGCCCAAGCAGACAGAGCACTAGGAATTATCAATCTAGCACCTCAATCACTCAGTCACTGTGGCTATGTCTACACTACCTGTTTTGTTGGAAGAAGTAATGCAAATGAAGCGCTGATTAGCATTTTCTCACACTTCATTTGCGTAATCTATTCTGATCCGTTTTTGCGCAAGAGGAAATAGGATCTTGCGCAAAAAGGGAGGTTTGCGCAAAATGGTCACATCCACACTGCATGTTTTTGTGCAAAAACCTCTTGCGCAAAAATGGATTACAATAGATTATGCCAATGAAGCAAGAGAAAATGCTAATCTGTGCTTCATTTGCATTGCCTCTTCCAAAAAAACACATAGGCTGCATCTAGACTGGCAAGTTTTTCCGCAAAAGTGGCTGCTTTGGGGGAAAAACTTGCCAGCTGTCTACACTGGCCGCTTTGAATTTGTGCAAGAACACTGACGATCTAATGTAAGATTGTCAGTGTTCTTCTGCAAATACGATGACTCTCCCGTTCGGGAAAAAGCCCTCTTGTGCCAATGCTTTTGCGCAAGAGGGCCAGTGGAGACAGCTGAGAACAGTTTTGCGCAAAAAAGCCCCAATGGCGAAAATGGCGATCAGGGCTTTCTTGTGCAAAACCACGTCTAGATTGTCATGGATGCTTTTCCGCAAAAAGTGATTCCAATCTAGACGCTCTTTTCCACAAATGCTTTTAACGGAAAAACTTTTCCGTTAAAAGCATTTGCAGAAAATCATGCCAGTCTAGACGTAGCCATAGTGTAGACATAGCCTGTATGAGCCAAAAAGGGCCTCTTTCCCACAAGCTGTCTCTTGGTTAGCCAAAGCCAGGAACTCAAGCTAGGTACAGTAGACTTAGCAGTGGAGGCCTGCAAGCAGACCAGATGTGTAGAGGCTTCATGCATCAGTCACATTCTTGTAAACCAGGATGATGCCTATCTGCTGTAGGAAAAGCTGCAGTTCTCAGTTTGTGGGGAGTTTTACTTTTTTTGATCACTGGGAGGAAGAGGCAGGGAAGAACAAGCCAGCGGTACCTCCCTGAAAAAGAGATCAGATGGTCAACAACCAAAGTTTGAACTGGGCACACGATAAACCCAAAGCCTTAACCACTCGGCCAATATGGTTTATTAACACAGTTAGCACAGTCACAAACACACCAATTTAATAAGCTATAGGGAATGTACGTTTATATTTCCATATATGCACACCATTCTAGAACAACCTACGGTGTTAGCCATCATCTTTTACATCACATTCATTTATCCCCTCATCACTCTTGGCCATCATTCTTGCACCTCCTAAGGATATTTTCTCCTGCTGCCCAAGGCTGGGATGTCACTTTTATGATATGTTATGCTGACAATGTTTGATACGTATTCAGTAGGGGATGTTTCCTTGTCTCCTTGTTTGTATTCCCTCCCTTTACTAATGATGAATTGTCTTTTTCCTATAGGTCAGTATAACATTGATCTCAATTTATTACCATATATGTCAATTTGTTACCATGGGCCTGAGCGAGTGCAGAGACAAGACAAGCTCTGCTTGCTGGGGCGCCTGTGCTGGAGAGGCCTGGAGCAAACTCCCCAACTCTATCCATCTGGCCCAGGGGCTGCCAGACCCAGGTTGTGGGTGTGTTTGGCTTTTATTAGCTAGAGGTCAAATCTAATGTAACCTGTCTGCCAGCTAGAACCAGCAGCAGCAGCTAGGGTCAGGATCCTCTCCATTCATCCCACACAGAACTGGCTCGAGCCTCCAGCCAGTAACTTGGGAAATTCACACAATACCCTGGGGCACCTCAGAGAGGCAATGCTCCCCACTCACACGCACAGAGCCTGAGCGTAGAGAAGAAACTTTTAATAAAAGGGAGGGAAGTAACCTGGCATTAATTTGGGAAAACACCACACACAGAGTTCATAAACAAAACCATGAGTAAAGTCTCTTTCACATGTCGAACCCTTTTCTACACCCCACTCAGAGCCAGAGTTCAGAGGTGCACCTGCAGAGTTCACCTCCCATCCTTAGCTGGAGAGAGAAAAAAAGCATCTTACTCGGTCTGCTGGTCACTTGCCATCCACCTGCTGACCATTCATCACACTGCCACTGCTTCCGCCAGCACAAAACTCAGTGATTGCAGCTCTTGGCCCAAAGCACCATCTAGCTACAAAAAAAAAAAAAAAAAAAAAAGTATCCATTATAGCAAATTTAAAAATAAGAAGAGACTCCTTATGGAGCCTATTTTAGCCCTGTCACTGAAACAGTGGGGAGAAACAGGTTGAACTAACCTTACAGCTCAGACCTGGAAGGCATGTAGTCTGCTGATTCAGAGTTTTGCTCTCCCAGACTGAACTCATCCAAGTTTCTTTACGCTGACTGGCTATGTCTAGACTGGCATGATTTTCCGCAAATGCTTTTAACTGAAACGTTTTTCCGTTAAAAGCATTTGCAGAAAAGTGCATCTAGATTGGCATGGACGCTTTTCCGCAAAAGCACTTTTTGCGGAAAAGCATCCATGCCAATCTAGACATGCTTTTGTGCAAAAAAGCCCCAATCGCCATTTTCACCATCGGGGCTTTTTTGCGCAAAACAAATCTGAGCTGTCTACACTGGCTCTTTTGTGCAAAAGAAGCCTAATCCGAACTATCTAGTCTGTGCCGCGTGTAGCCGCGCGGCACGGGGTTCGCACTAGCCGGCTTTTAAAAATGGCGGCGCTGGCTTTATGCTAATGAAGCCCAGGAAATTCAAATCCCGGGCTTCATTAGCAAGTTTGGTATGCATACATTACCCCCCTAGTTCGAACTAGGGGGGTAGTGTAGACATACCCTCTGAGACTGACACCAGAACTCCAAGACCACGCCTCCCAAACTCTGAGGAAGTTCAGATTAGACCCACAGTTGGGGCTAAGCCTCAGGTCCTATCTCCTGTGGCTTTGTCCCAGTCCATCATCTCTCTTTACCCTGGTCTCTCTTGCCCATATCAGCTGCAGCTACCATAGTGTTTAGAAATGGGAGCCAGCTTGGCACCATTAAACCGAGAGGGGGCGTTTCTTTCTGCCAGACAGGCTCTAGCCCAGCCAGCAGTTAACAGCTCTGGCCTGGACTGGGTAGGCACTCTGACTAGATAGACCTATTGGTCCCTACTGACCTTTGCATGTACGGCCATGAACATAAACCGCCCTGGAACCCTCGTGAGAGCAGAGTAAGTGGAGAGAGTGAGAATGATTCAGGCTAATATGTGAGGACAAAAATAACATTGTGTGGGTAGGTTATTCAATCCCACATCACAGCGTATGATACACCCTCACCTTGCTGGTCTGCTAGCTCAGGTCAGGCCTGGGGAGAGTTCACTGCTGGGAGAAGAAAAGGTCAGGGGACTTTGCAGATGTTCAGGGCACTGTGAGCTTGTCCTGTGGTTCCCACCCTGTGAGGCTGCACAGAGCATCTGGACTGTGTGTGCAGAAAGGTGCTGAGCAGGGGCCACTACTCATAGCCCCTTCCCTCTTCCAAATGCTAGTTCTGCAGCATTTGGCTCCATCAATAAGCCATTCAGAGCTGGAGAGATGGATCTAATTCTGTCCTGGGGTTTGGGCCCTGGAAAGTGAGACAGGATTTAGCCAAGACATTATGGCTACGTCTAGACTGGCCCCTTCTCCGGAAGAGGCATGCTAATTTCTAACTTTGGAATAGGGAAATCCGCGGGGGATTTAAATATCCCCCGCGGGATTTAAATAAACATGGCCGCCGCTTTTTTTCCGGCTTGGGGAAAAGCCGGAAAAGAGCGTCCAGACTGGCGTGATCCTCCGGAATAAAGCCCTTTTCCGGAGGATCTCTTATTCCTACTGTTCCACGAGGTGTACAGCTAGTTCGGATAGGAAGCCTAATCTGAACTAGCTACTCCGTGCCCCATGTAGCTGCGCGGCACGGGGTCCAACCTAGCCGGCATTTAAAAATGGCGCTGGCCGGCTTTATGCAAATGAAGCCCGGGAAATTCAAATCCCAGGCTTCATTTGCAACTCCGTATGACTACATTACCCCCCCTAGTTCGAACTAGGGGGGTAGTGTAGACATACCCTATCTTAGTCTCTCACTCTATGCCTCAGTTTCCCCATCTATGCATTGAGAATGAACTTTCCTACCTCTCAGGCATGTGTGAGGATAAAATCCATTAATGGCAGAGGAGCTCAGCTACTCCAGTGACAGGTATATAGAAGGACAGGCAGAGGATGGCTGGGTAGAGCTGTTGATCTCAGGGCTTCTCTATACGTAAGGAAATTGACTATGGTAATTAAACCATGATAGTTTTGCTGGCACAACTCCCATGGGGACACTCTTATTGTGGAATCAGAGCCTTTCTTGGACTCATTCATAGATTCTCAGGCCAGAAGGCACCATTGTGATCATCCAGTCTGACCCCCTGTTATCACACAGGCCAGAGACCTGCCCCAGAATAACTCCTGTTTGAATTAGGCCAGTAAAATCATTGTTTCCTTTCCATTGACACCACTGGGCTTTGGATCAAGCTCTTTCTCGGCAACACTGTGAGAGCAGCTACAAGCAGTGAACTCCTGCCATCCTTTGGTGCCAGCAACTCAGCCTGAATCACAGCCCCAGGGGACCACTCTGGGCTAGAGCTATCTCAAAACTCTGTGAGCTACAAGGGACACATTTCTTCAGCCTAAAAGTTTGTCCAACATTTCCAAACTTTCCATTTTTACAAAGAGAAAACACTTTTTGGGGGTGGGGGTTATAGAAAAACAAACTGGAAATGTTTTAAATAAAAAATTACCTTTTAAACCCCACTTTTTCAGAGAATTTTTTTTTAATCTGTCTTTTATTCCCCTCCCACCCTTATTACTATTTTGCTAGGGAGAGAGGGGAAATAAAGTTCTTAAACAATTTTTTTAATTGCAACAAATATTTACCCTTTTTCAGGGCACTGTTTATAACACCTAGTCTCAAACTGGGCTCCTCTGACCCTTACCTGAGCATCTGAGCTCCCCTAAACATCCCGGGTGCGTCTAGACTGGCAGGATTTTGCGCAAAAGCAGCTGCTTTTGTGCAAAATCTTGCCAGCTGTCTACACTGGCTGCGAACATTTGCGCAAGAGCACTGACGATCTAATGTAAGATTGTCAGTGTTCTTGCGCAAGAACTCTGACGCTCCAGCTCAGGAAAAAGCTCTCTTGCAAAAGTGTTCTTGCGCAAGAGGGCCAGTGGAGACAGGGACAGGAATTTTTTGCGTAAGAAAGCCCCAATGGTGAAAATAGCCGCCGGAGCTTTCTTGCACAAAACTGTGTCTATACTGGGCACAGATGCTTCTGTGCAAAAGCATATTTTCTTCTTCGGGTAGTCCCCGTGGGTGCTCCACTTCTGGTGTCGGGCTGGTCCCGGCGCCGCAAATCGGAGCTTTAACAGAGCTGTGTGTGTGTGTGTGTTCGGGCAGCGCGCGTGCACTCCCGTTTCGCGCCTTTCATCTACCGCGCGCTGCCCGGCTCCCGCCAGTTCTTCTCATCCGCCTTGGGTCGCAGACGGAGCTTCCCTACTCTCTCCTCAAAATTTCCCCCTTCTTCCCTTCGGCTGTTTGCCGTGGGGAAGCCTCATAACTTTTACTGTTTAAATATAGACTGCGTCTAGCCCCGTTGGCAGACGCGGTTTAAAAAAAAAAAAAAAAAAAAAAAAAGAAGAAAGGAAAGAGTATACTGAGAAAGAGCAGGGCTATATATAGATATACGCTGTTGGCGTTTTTTTCTGTTGCCTGCTCTGGTTAAAAAAAAAAAACAAAAAACAAAAAAGGAAGGAAATAAAGTTTAAACGGAAAGAAAGTAACTCGGAGTAACCGGGGACGCATACAAGCGGCTGCTCTTAGCCGGCGGTAACACTCAGTCCCCACAACTCAAAATGCCGGGCTCCCCCGGCTTCAAGAAATGTGAAGGCTGTGCTGAGCCAATGCCGGTGTCAGATGGACACTCGGCTTGCATTCGCTGCCTTGGGGAGACTCACATCCCCCAAAAGTGCTCCCACTGTGCCAGCCTGACGACTAGAGCCCGCAAGGAGCGGGAACGTCGCTTGAAGGAGATCCTGTTTGATAAGGCTCTCATGCCTTCCACTGCCTCAGGATCCTCTGCCTCCGACCCTACGACTGATAAGCGGAAGGCTCCTTCTGAGGCTTTGCCCTCATCAAAAAAGAGGAAAGCCTCTCCTGCTCACTCCCTGCCAGCTGCTCCGCAGTCGCGGGCAAGCGCAGGTGACAAGCCGGGCACTTCTCGTTCGAGGGTAACCCGTGCTCCATCAGTCAATAAGCCGGCCGGCACTTCAGAGTCTCGTCAGCCCCCTGCTCGGGATCCTCACCCGGCACCGGGGCTTCTTAAAGAGACAGACGCAGCGGCACCAGTTGTATCAGCGGTGCCGGCTGTTGAAGGGCTTTTAACCACGGCCCCCCACAGGGAGCTGTCCTCAGCACCGGCAGGGGATCAGCGTGCTCATACTCAGATGCCTGCTTCACAGCCCTTAACCCTTCACTCTCCAGGCTCTACACAGCCAGCAGCATCAACACAAAAATCAAATGCCCAGGGAATCTCCCAGTGTGCCTCGCCAAGGTCTCACCACGAGCCATCCCCTCACCGCTGTGCCTCTACGCACCACGCAAGAGACCATGGGCATTATTACCACCGCAGTCTCTCATCTCGTCACTACTATAATAGAGAGCGTAGCTGTTCACACCAGAGATATTCGAGATCTCCTTCTCCGGCGAGACGCTCACGATCACCAACTCATTCACCTAGAAGTACATATTACGCCAGGTATGACAGCACTAGATCTTCTGGACGCTTCTCCCCTGCAAGGTCTGGCCGGCACTATTCTCATCGTTATAGACCGGACTATCTTGAATCATCTCATCACAGTCACTCTCGGTCTCATCGCAGGTCTCCATGTTCCTGTAGATCAGTTAGTCCGCGCTCTGGGCGCTCGGAGATCTCCAAGCGTTCTCCGCTACGACGTCCCGTATCTTCTCGTTCCCCCACGCATTGTTCTCAAATGTCGGACCTAGAGGAAGGGCAACTCTCGGAAGGTGAGCAGGATATCTCCCCTAATGCCAGTTCACCACAGCCCTCTAGGGATGAACCGCTGTCTATGGGCGAGAAGTCTCCACCGGATGATCTTAAGGAATTCCAAGACCTGTTTAAACGTGTAGCACAATCTCAGGAAGTGCAGCTCACTGACTCTCAAGCTAAACAGCATAAGCTGTTTAAGAATCTGCACCCTAAACAACAGAGAAAGATTGCACTCCCGGTAGATGAAGCCATCTTAGAAGTGGCACAGGATATCTGGCAGACGCCAACATCGATACCGCCAACTAATAAGAAAATTGACAAGAAGTATTTCGTTTCATCCAAAGGACTGGATTTTCTTTTCAATCACCCTCAGCCGAATTCCCTGATAGTGGATGCGGTTCGTCACAAGAACAAGATGCCCCAATTCAAGAATTCCCTACCGGATAGGGAGACAAAGAAATTGGACCACTTTGGTCGGAAAGTTTACTCCTCCTCGACCTTGTTACTGCGGGTTGCCAATTATGCTGCTCTGTTATCGAACCATAACTTTGATAATTACTCTAAGTTACCGGAACTCATGCAGCACCTCCCTGACAGTAAGAAGTCTCTCCTTAGATCAGTTGTCCAGGAAGGTTTCACCGCATGTAGAACAGCCCTTCAGATAGCCGCGGACATTGCTGACACAGCCGCGCGAGCAATGGCAACAGGCATTGCGATGAGGAGAGCTTCCTGGCTACTGTCAGCGGGAGCTCCTAAGGAGTTGAACTCCAAAGTGGAAGATTTACCCTTTGATTGTCAGAAGTTGTTTGCCTCTACTACCGACGAGATCCTCCATTCTGGCAAGGACTCTCGTATGACCCTTCGTTCTCTGGGGATGTACACGTCACCTTTTAAACGCAGACGATACTACCCTTTCCAGAGGAAATATGATTATTTTCCCTATAAGCAACAGCAACAGCAGCAACAGCAGCGTGGATCTGACCAGTCTAGATTCAGACAGCGCCCTCAGCGCAAACGTCAGCAACAGAACCGCTCTGCTGCTCGACCTTCCCAGAAGCAGCAGGTTTGACTCCCGTGCAGAGGACGCGAACATGTCTCCAACGGTCAGCACTCGGAAGCCTGCAATCACCACCACCACTCTATTCCACCACCGCCTCAGGCCATTCCTTCATCAATGGGCCACCATTACATCGGACCGATGGGTCCTAGAGGTCATATCGTCGGGCCTGACAATCCCGTTCGCATCAATCCCTCCGACCACTCCTCCCACCCCATCCCTTCTCAGGGACCCGTCTCATGGGGCCGCTCTTCGAGAAGAGGTTCTTCACCTACTCGAGATCGGAGCCATAGAGAGAGTACCCGACGAATTCCGAGGCAAAGGGTTCTACTCCAGATATTTCCTGGTTCCCAAAAAGTCCGGAGGGTGGAGACCGATCCTGGATCTGAGGGGTCTGAACCGTTTTATTCGAAAGCAGCGCTTCAAAATGACCACCCTGGCCAAGATCATGCCAGCGCTAAACAGAGGAGACTGGTTCGCAGTCCTGGATTTGCAAGACGCATATTTCCATGTAACGATTCACATAGCCCACAGGCGTTTTCTCAGATTCGTAGTGGGCGACGATCATTTTCAGTACAGGGTTCTGCCTTTCGGCCTCATTTCGGCCCCAAGGGTGTTCTCCAAGACACTAGCGGTAGTGGCTGCCCATCTTCGAAGGATAGGAGTCGTTATCTTCCCCTACCTCGACGATTGCCTCATCAAGGCGCGCACCCAGTTAGAGGCTCAACACATGGTAGTCGCAACTCAGGAGTTGTTCGACTCCCTCGGCCTTATCGTGAACACTCAAAAATCGCGCCCACGACCTACGCAGATTTTAACCTTCATAGGAGCGCGTCTCGACTCCCAGTCGGAAAGAGTCCATCTTCCACTCGAGCGTTTTCAAGTAATGCAAGACCTGATAAAAACAGTTTTGCACGCTCCAATGCTCCCGGTACGCGTATGTCTCCAGCTTCTGGGACATATGGCTTCCACGACAATCATAGTGCGCCATTCAAGACTGCACCTCAGGTGTCTGCAGCATTGGCTAAGCACGGTTTACAAGCCTACCGACCACAGCATTCGCAAGACGGTAGTACTTCCAGTACATGTCAAAGACTCCCTAGTATGGTGGACGAATCACAACAACATGTTGTCAGGAGTTCCCTTCCATGCACCACAACCGTCACGAGAGATAACCACAGACGCTTCTCTCATCGGCTGGGGTGCCCACATGGGCACAAAAACAGTTCAGGGTCGTTGGTCCACTACGGAGATGATGCTCCACATCAATCTTCTCGAGCTTCGAGCCGTGTTTCATGCCTGCAAACATTTCAAGGTATACATAAAAGGTACTGTCACCAGAATCCTCACGGACAATGTAGTCGCAATGTACTACGTAAACAGACAGGGGGGTGCCCGGTCCCGCTCACTTTGTGCGGAGGCTATCCGTCTCTGGAAATGGTGCATTCGAAACAACATCTCTATAGTTGCGTCATACTTACCGGGTGTGAACAATACCACAGCCGATGCACTGAGCAGGTATTTCCCCCAGGACCACGAGTGGGTGATCCGCACAGATGTCCTCTTAACTCTCTTCCATCAGTGGGGGTTTCCGACGATAGATCTCTTTGCAACACGTGCCAACGCAAAATGCAGAGCTTACTGTTCCAGAGCGGGAGTGGGACCTCACTCGCTGGGAGACGCATTCCTCCTTCACTGGGGCACATCACTCTTGTATGCATTCCCCCCTGTTGTACTCATTCCCAGAGTACTCGAGAAGGTTGTGATGGACAGGGCACGAGTGATACTTATAGCCCCAGCATGGCCCAGGCAGCCATGGTACTCAACCCTTCGGCAGCTCTCTGTACGAGCACCGCGCCGACTGCCTTGCCTACCAGATTTGCTGACACAACAGAGAGGCTCACTGCGTCACCCGAAGCTGGACACTCTGCACCTCACTGCATGGATGGTACATGGTTCAGCGAGTCCGAGAATCTTTGTTCGGACCAAGTGAAGCGTGTTCTCCTGCACAGCAGGAGAGATTCCACCAGGAAAACCTACCTGTCAAAGTGGTCCAGATTTGTACGATGGTGTGCTCCTAAACTCCTGGATCCCTTGCTTTCGCCGATGCATGTCTTATTGGACTATGTCCTTCAGCTGCAGGCAACCGGACTAGCCATTTCATCACTTAAGGTCCACATAGCGGCAATAGCTGCTTTTCACTACCCCGTTGAAGGCAAGTCGGTTTTTTCTCACCCCATGATGGTTAGATTTCTCAGAGGATTGGCTAACCTCAACCCACCACGGAGACCTCCGCCACCTGTATGGAGTCTTGACCTGGTTATCGATGTCCTCACTGGGCCACCGTTTGAACCGCTGGCCACGGTACCGCTACCGATGCTTACGATGAAGGTACTTTTTCTTCTGGCTATAACATCAGCACGCAGGGTGAGCGAGTTATCCGCACTAATGTCAACGCCTCCCTATACGGTCTTCAACCCGGAATCAGTGATACTGAGGTCTCATCCAGCCTTTCTACCTAAAGTATGTACGGAATTTCACATAAACGAACCAATTGTTTTGCCATGTTTCTACCCAAAACCGCATGCATCTCAGCGAGACGCTCTCCTGCATACGCTCGATGTCCGCAGAGCCCTGGCTTTCTATATAGACAGAACCCGTACTTTACGTAAGACGGACCGCCTCTTTATTTCAACATCGGGCTCTTCTAGGGGCAAGTCCTTATCCGCCCAGCGCATTTCCAAGCTGGTTGTCTCTTGTATCACGACGTGCTATACTATCCGTAAGAAGTCTCTCACCTCGCAACCTAGAGCTCACTCAACACGAGCGGTCGCTACGTCTACAGCTTTCGTGAAAGGTGTCCCTCTTCGTGACATCTGCCGTGCTGCAACTTGGTCTTCAAATTCTACCTTTTCAAGACATTATGCAATTGTTCAGCACTTCACCACTGACTCAGCAGTAGCCTTGGCAGTGTTGCCTACTGCTCGGAATACCGATTCCGAAACACACGTTTAGCCGAGATTACTGCTTCGGAGTCACCAGAAGTGGAGCACCCACGGGGACTACCCGAAGAAGAAAAGGAAGTTACTCACTTCGTGCAGTAACGATCGTTCTTCGAGGTGTGTCCCCGTGGGTGCTCCACGACCCGCCCTCCTCCCTGCTTCGGAATCTTGTTTTTTTCTGTCTTTCAGATAGGCGGTGAGACGAACTGGCGGGAGCCGGGCAGCGCGCGGTAGATGAAAGGCGCGAAACGGGAGTGCACGCGCGCTGCCCGAACACACACACACACACAGCTCTGTTAAAGCTCCGATTTGCGGCGCCGGGACCAGCCCGACACCAGAAGTGGAGCACCCACGGGGACACACCTCGAAGAACGATCGTTACTGCACGAAGTGAGTAACTTCCTTTTTTGCGCAAAGGCATTTGCCAATCTAGATGCTCTTTTGTGGAAATACTTTAATGGAAAAACTTTTCCGTTAAAAGTATTTCCGCAAAATCATGCCAGTCTAGATGCAGCCCCCCTGTCCAGCTGCTCTGCAGAGCTGACTCCATCCCAAGGGTGAAATGTGCCCAGCCTCCATCCCAGGACAATCCACTTCTGCACAAATTACTCTGCAAAACTTCCCTGCCTTGTGCTCCTGACACATTGCCCTTGAGGCCATCTATTGTTTGGTTTCCCCCAGAGGTGTTAACATCTATTCAGGAGATTTTCTTTCTTGCTCTAATTTCTCTGGACTTTTGCCCTGGCTCCCCCACTTAGAACATAAGAACATAAGAACGGCCGTACTGGGTCAGACCAAAGGTCCATCCAGCCCAGTAGCCTGTCTGCCGACAGTGGCCAGCACCAGGTGCCCCAGAGAGGGTGGACGGAAGACAATGATCAAGCAATTTGTCTCCTGCCATCTCTCGCCAGCCTCTGACAAACAGAGGCCAAGGACACCATTTTATCCCCTGGCTAGTAGCCTTTTATGGACCTAACCTCCATGAAATTATCTAGCTTTTCTTTAAACTCTGTTCTAGTTCTAGCCTTCACAGCCTCCTCTGGCAAGGAGTTCCACAGGTTGACTACACGCTGTGTGAAGAAGAACTTTCTTTTATTAGTTTTAAACCTGCTACCCACTTGCCTAGTTCCACTGATTCCAGCTCCCACCTGCTCAGAGGTCATTTCTGGATGCTCATTTTCAACTCACTTGTGTTTGTCCCCATCCAGTAGTACCCTGATGTCCGTCGCTCAGTAGGGACAGCAGACTCTTTGGGAGCCTGGCATAGGGAACAGGAGCAGTCGGGGAAGGAGGAGCAGAAGTTGCTGGAGCTGTGTGGATGACAGGATGGGTGAAGACTAAGCAGGTGAGGAAGCCAGTGCAGTCCTGTGGTAAGTGTTCTGTGGGGTGGAAATTTACCTCTGTGCACCAGTATAACTCCCAGACCCTGTTTATGTTCCTCTTGAGCCCTGAGGAATTTCTGCCTGGGGAAGCTGGGTCCTTCTTACCAGGCAAAAGATTCAGGCTCATCCAATATCCTAGTCTCTCCCAGTCATTCAGTGACCTTTCCCCCAGCCCGGCTGTGCCGTTAGCCAGGGGCTGTCTCAGTCCCCAGGCAGTGAGACGGGATGGGAGGTGTTTTTCAGTGATAATTTTAGACTCAAACAAGCAAACCCAGCCCCTTTGGTTCTCAATCTCGCAGCCCTAAATAGAGATGCTGTGGCCGGAGAACGGCAGGGAGGCTGTGCGGGGCAGGAAACAAGGAGCAGTGATGAATTTCAGACCTACAGAGGGGACAGAGCTGATCAGAGAGAGGCTGCGTCATCTCTGATATATCAACCCTGCAGATTTAGGAGGCCTGAGAGCAGGAGAGGGTCTGGCTGTATCCAGCACTGGGGAGCAGAAAGTAGCCAATCAGAGCATAAAGAGAGACAGGAGCTTCCCTTCTGCTGAAGTCAGAGCAGGGAGTGGAGGGGATTGGAGCAGAGGGCAACATCAGATTGTCTCCTAGTGCTGACTCCATCAAAAGCTGAAGCTGCTGGGCTACTTCCATCCTCCTGATGCTCCTGTCTCTGTGCCTTTTGCTGCCCGGTGAGTACATGGGAATCCTGGGCTAATTCGTAGCTGGTTGGGAGGAAACAAAACTGAGAGCAGCCCCTGGCCCAGACTGTGTAAATTTACTGAAACAAAAGACAGGACTAAATTTACTGACAGAGAAAAGGGAACCAGGGTAAACACTGAGGCAACATCTAGACTGCAGGCTTCTTGTGTTAGAAGCTTTTATTAGAAGAGATCTTCTGCAAAATCTTCTTGTGGAAGAGAGTGTCCATACTGCAAAAGCGCATCAAAAAAGTGATGGGCTTTTATGCAGGAGAGCTTCCACACTGCATGGACGCTCTCTCAAAAGTGAGCTCTCATTGCTATGCACAGAATGGCCACCAGGGCACCTGTGTTTTTTCCTCTTGCCTCTTTTTGTGCAAAAAACCTCCTCTTCCCCATCCACCCAACTTTTGCGCAAGAGCTCTTTCACGAAAAGGAGATATTCCATGTAGAACGAGGATTACCTATGCTGGAAAAAAACATCTGTTCTTAAAAAAAATTGTGCAAAAATGCACTTAAAGTTTGGATGTGCCGCAAGTGTTTTCCAAATAAACTCTGTAGCGTAGACATAGCCTAAGTGTGAGAGATGCTGGGCCAGATCTCCAGCTGGTGTAAATCAGTGTAGGTCCACTGGAATCAATGCTGATTTACACCAGCTGAGGATCTGTCCCTTTAGGGAGCTGTGGAGCAAGGCAACATCAGCTCAGCCGAGGTCTGTGTGTGAGAAGAATCTGCCCTGCTCCAGAGCTAGTGTCCTGCTGGGTTTACTTCTGCACCACAACAGGAATCAGGGATTTATGTCCCTGTCTGTTCCAGGCAGCTTTGTCTCTAAAAAGGACGGGATTTTATTTCCAGTACTAACCATGTGTCCCCTTTCTGTTCCCAGTGCTGAGTCCCAGCAGCCAGGAGATCTGCTCAGCTCCCGGTGAGTCTGTTTTTCAGTCTGTTCCGAAATTGCTCCTGCCTTCCCGTCCAGTTGTCCATCCACTTCTTCTTGGGATGCTCCCTGCTCAGTGCAGTGCCAGCAGCAAAGATATGGGAAGGCAACATGACCTCAGCAGGGATCCAGCTGTCCCTTCCCTGTCCTGTTGCCTTTCAGCTCCACCATTACCTTTGACCTGTGTGATGGGTGCATCAGAGAGTCACGCCCACTCCTGTTTGGCCCCCAGGGCACTGGCCCTAGAGAGGAGAGAAAGCTTCTGCTCTGATTGCAAGGGATTTACCTTCCCAGGCACTGGCTCCCAGTTTCTCATGGGCTCTGCCCTGGAGCTCAGCCTGCCCCTTGTCCTTAAATGACAGCAGCACCATTAATAGCCAACCCTGGGTGGGCAGGTGTGTGAGAAGGAGCAGCCAGAAGGGACCATTATTTAACTCAGGCTGAATTCCGGTGTGACCCAGGCCAGGGAACCACACTCAGCAATCCTACCCCCCAGCCTAGTAGGGGCTGCTGAGCTGATTCTTTGCTGGGTGCCTAGACAAGTCAGCAGCAGGGATTTACTATGGGAGCAACAAAGATGCAGGCAAATAGTGACCTGACCAATGGTAGCAGCAGCAGCAGTTGCCCTGCAAGTTCAGAGCTGGGTCCCATCACCCTGGTTATTCCCAGGAAAGGGGGATCCGCTCCCTGCTGCTGTTCTAAGACCTTCCTTTAGCCTGGGCCTGGAAGTGCCCATGGTGCCCCTGTGCCAAATGAGGGCAAGAGGGACAAAGGGCAGGAAGGATGTTACAACAGGTGCTGGAGGGGTGAGGAACTAGACACAGCCTGTTGGCTGGTGAGCTCTCTGGCCTTCCCTACCTGGGCTGCAGGGGCAGGCTCAGGTGTTGGCCAGGTCCTAGACAGCCCCAATAGCCATTGCCTGCCCTCACTGCCACAGCCAGGTCAATGTCTGGCCAGGGCCCCTTGCCCTAGTACCATGCATAGCATCAGGCAAGGGGAGCCCAGTCCTTAGGGTCTTGAGCAATCCCAGTGACCCCAGAGAATGAAGCTCCTAGAACCTGAGAGTGCTCATGCCCCTGTCTGCCCAGCTGGGCTGGGATCAGAGCCTCTGAGACACGGCCCAGCCCCATGACATTTACCTCCTGCCCCACTGACAGCACCAGGCCCCAGCAATGCCCCATTGACAGCTCGGACCCATTCTCCTTCCCAGGTACTCTCCTTGCCCCCATCCTCTATCTGAGCCAGACATCAGCCCAGCTGGGGGACTCCGTGCAGTTCCAGTGCTCCGTGTTCTCCCAGGTCCCTGCCACTCACGTCATCTTCTGCAAGGACGGGAAGAAAGTTGCATCCCAGCGTGGCTCAGAAGAGAAAGTCATCTACATCTATAACCATGCCATATCCGGGGGCAGCTCCGGGCACTATACCTGTGGGTACGAGATCAAGGACAACAACAACCAGATGAACAGATCCCAGCTCAGCCCTGCCCAGCACATGAGTGTCACTGGTAAAGGTGGGTGTGTTTGTCTCCATACCCCGGCTAACCCTTTGAAAATCCAAATGCTGAAATTCATGAACATCTGAAATGACACTTTTCCCACACAAGATCTGTTTAAAATATGAAAATGGGAACCCTGTTCCTGAAGCCCTACTCTGCTCACTCCATTGCCCCTCTCTCTGTTGCTTGCTCTGCTCCATCCCTCTCACTCACTTTCACCAGGCTGGGACAGAGGGCTGGGACAAGGATGCACAAAAGGTTTTTAAAAGGATCCGTGTAACTGCTTCCCTGGAACTGCTCAGAACCCTTCCAGTTACATGAGTAATCCATTTTGGTCCAATGGGTCTAGGGAGGGAAGGATGCTGGGGGAGTTCCCCCTGCAGGGATTCTGGTGTGCACCAACTGCTGGCCCTGCTCCTTGGGTGTAGGGCTTCTGTGTTGGGGACTCTGCAATATGTGGCTGTTACTGCAGAGCCCGCTGTGTGGGGCAGCAGCCGGCTCCCTGGGAACAGAGCTGGCAGTGGGAGCCAGCAGGCACCTGCAGGGCTGCAGAATTTAACCACCACAGAAACCAATAAGCTGACTCTCATCAGTCAAATGGTTAAACTTTTACATCCCTAGTTGGGGTTTGGGAAGGGATATAGGATTTTGCCTGGGTCCAAGCGGTTCAGGTGCAGGAAGGGGTAAGGGTGCAAGCTCTGAGTAGGAATTTGGGTCCAGTAAGGGGCTCTGGGCTGTGCGGAGGGTTGAGATGCAGGACGAGGTACAGGGTTTTGGCTCTGAGAAGGAGGATCTGGGCTTGTGCAGGAGGTTGCCGTGCAGGAGGGATTTTGTGGTGTTGGTTTTGGGAGTGGGCTCAGAACTGGAGCTTAGGTGTCGGAGGGGGTTTGGGAAGCACAATGGGGTGATGGCTCTGGGAGCAGGATGGGGGTTGGGGTGCAGCTATCAAGAGCCAGCACCCGAGGTGGCACTTACCATGGGTAGCTTCCAGTTGGCAGCGTAATGGGGTGAAGGCAGGTTCAATAAGCTGGCCAATAATGTTGGCCCACAGTTACCATAGAGAGATTCCCAGGGATGGTCATAGCAACATTAGGGGTCACTTTCCATAAGATTCAGCCAGTGTAGAGTTGCTTGTGGCTGCTTGGAGAGGCCATTCACAGACAGTTTCTTTCCTAGGATCACCTCCAAACCTCGTGTTGGGAATTATGATCCCTGCCATCCTGGTCCTGGCTGTGGCGCTTTATCTGCTGGTAAGGAAAGGTGGGTATGAGAATGAGGCCAAGCTATGTTCGCAAATGTACTGATAGACGTGGCAGAGACACCCCCTGAGATCCCCTGCCCAGCTGGACTGCGGGGAGAGAAAGACACAGTGTTACATTTGTTTTTGGATGGCTGACTGAGGAGTAAAATCAAAGAGGGATTTTCATTATAATTATTTGTATTGCAGTAGCACCCTGGAGCCCCAGAGTGCTAAGTGCTGTCCATTATTTATTAGGTATGTTACTGTAGTGCCTGTTAACCCCAATCTTGAATCAGGCCTCCACTGTGCCAGGCACGGCACTGACTAATAATGCAAGGGACATTGCCTGCCCCACAGATGGTCTCAGTCTAGGGCTCAGCCAGGGGCGTGTGTCTGCATGGAATATCCACATGCAGGTCCCTAAGGCTGAAGTTCAGGAGGGCATTCCCTATCGGGAAGGACCCTTGTGCCTGTGGACTGGGTGTGTACTTTCCTGCATCAGGCCCTATCAACTCTGAACACAGAGCTCTGGGCACAGCTCTGCCCTGCAGCCTTTCCTCACATTGACCCAGCTCCCACAGGCTCCAGTCACCCCGACCAGCTCGAGACTGGCTCAGAACTCATGGAATTTCCAAGCCACCCACACAGGGGCTTTGTGTTTGCCTTTGGGTGGGTGTCTTGAGTCACTCGCTCCAAACTCCAGGGTTATAATTTTACATTTTTTTTTAATTAAAGTTGAAATTCTCACTGACCGTCCCATCCCCCCAGCTTTCAGAGTTGGTGCTTTACACAGAACATTCAGTGCTATGAAACTGGCACCAGTATTCTGAGTTGGCTGCACCCGTCTCAGAGGCAGTCACTGGGGCTGGTGGAGGAGAGATCTGGGCAGGACTATGGGGGTTCAACACCAATGTGATGATGAATTTGGACCATGTTGCTTAATTGCCCCCTCTCTCTTTCTCTCCACGAGGATACGTGTCCATTTTTCTGACCACATTGTCTCACTGCCTGCCAGTGGCATTTCTATCGAGGAATCCAAGGTAGGAAGAGATTATTCCCTCTCCCATCTCATTTTCTTTCTGCGTGGGTCCCTCACGGAAAAGCCAACAGCTGAGGAGCTCAGCTCCCCTGCTGTTCAGGAGAATTTTTTGAAAATGGCAGGATGAGCTTGTAGGTGGGGATGGGATCTGGGGGTTATGAGGAAATGTGGCAAGGAAGGGGTTTGCCATAGCGGTATGTTCCTATCAAGCTCCCCAACAGCAGAGTGAGCATGTTTGAAAATCAACCTGAAAAGTCTGAAAGAGGGAGAGTGACCCTGTTTTACACTCGGGGGTGTGTCAGCGTTGGTCAGCTGTAGAGAGGGGCTCTGAGCTAGTTGATTCTGCAGCATGGCCTAGGGGGAAGCAGATCATTGGGGTCCCAGGTTGCCCCTAGTGCCAGGGGAGCTGCTAACATTGCTGGCTCCCTGTCTGCCCATCTCTCTGTCAGGGGACTCTGAGAGACCCCGTCCCCACTTTCCAGACACAGACATTTCAGGGACGGCTCCCCATTGCTCTGCAGCCCACTCCTGCCACTCAGAGTTCCCTTCCCAGTCATGGGGATTGCTGCAGCCTTTCTGAGGATCAAACGCTTGTTTTAAGCCCTGTCTGGTCCATGCCTGCCACACAACCCTGGATCTTGGAGCATATTCATCAGCTGCACACTGCCCAAAAGGGACTTCAGAAAATCATCATAGCCCCAGACTGAGGTGATGGAAGAGAAGCAAGCCCTGGGGGGTGGTATAGAGTACCAAAGGATGGCCAGTCGAATCATAGAGAACAATAGGCTCATTGGGAGACTAGAAGCATTTTCCAGGTTCTGCCAATGTCTGACCCAGCCTGAGTTCCCAGTGCAGTAACTCTACTAATAAAACTGGTGGGAACACGGCGGGGGGGGGGGGGGGAGGACAACACAGATCCTCTATACTTGGAGCCCCCACTCCGACTTCCACCTGCCTATGATCCCTGCCTGTCCTCTACGTCCATATCCATAGGGCACCTTAGCTTCTGTTTCCCTGATATTCCTTCACTCATTTTTCTGACTAGTCTCTCTTCCCAAACACTCTTACCCTGCCCTGCTAGGACATGAGATCTAGTTAGCAGCCTAGGCCAGAAGTGGTCTCTGAAGATGCATTTCCACACTGTGCAAAGAGTTGATGAACTTTGCCTTCTTCCCTCATGAGCAGACCTGGGCCAAAGATCCAGTTTTATTTAAGAGACAAAAATTCAAATAAACAATTTTGCTCAAAATGTTTCACAAAAAAAAAAAATTCTGACAAAAAAAGTCAAAATGAAACAAAACAAAGTCTGTAAAAAAAATTTTTTTCTTTACGATTTTTTTTCATTAAATAAGATAGTTCTGGCCAAACATCTGATTTTGGTTAAACTATTGTTCATGGAAAAACAATTCTGCTAAAAAAAGTCACCCAGTTCTGACTTTATGAAAGTGACAGTGTTCTCTATGGCTAGACTGCACCCCTCTGTCTGCAGAGGGATGCAAATAAAGCACTTTGAAAGTGCAAATGAAGCAGGGATTTAAAATCCCACACTTCATTTTCATAATCCCATCATGGCAATGTTTTGATCAAGTGCCATTTTGAAACTGAAACCGCAGTTTAGCTGCAGTTCTGCTGACAACAGAATGCTTTTTCAACAGATCCTGTACTTCTCAAAAAATGAGGAGTTTCCCTCCATAAATAAAAAAGCCACCAAATTCCCTGTGTATCCAGAAATAGGTCTAGCTGCCTTTCCACTGAGTGTGAGCTGAATTGAGATGTAAGATCATAGTGGGAGACTCAGCTATGAAAAACAAATCTACTCACAGCTAGATTTCTGCAAACAGATTCAGTGTCACCAAAAAGACATCCAGACAGCATACGGCATCACTGATACACCCTGTCCTTACTACTCCCTACAGGGAACCAGTCCAGCATGACACCAGCAACGCTCCTGAAGATCATATTGAATGTGAGAGCTTTTGTAGAGCACTGGAAATACTGGGGTCACCCAGACATGAGGGGAAAATGTGGGGGCTCAGGCATCTGAGTCCCTGAGGTTCCTTTGTCCCACCCTTTGCCTATGACCCCCAGCCCTGCATTGTGAGGGCTTAGGGAACTCAGGTGAAATGTTGCAACTTCCTTGGAAACCTCCCACTGGAAAATGCCCCACCCCCATCACTGGGAGCTGGAGGCAAGAGTGCTCATGAGACCTGTAGTCCAGGTACCTCATGCTCTTGGTCTCTTCTTTGAACCGGGCTCTCTGGTTCTCCCATGATTCTACCTTCTTGGTGAGAGGCAAGTAGTACCTCATGGGAGTCCCTGGTTGCAGTGCATCATGAGAGATGAAGCCCAGCTAGGAGTCCTGGCCTGTAGGGGAGAATATCAGCATGAGGCAACTGAACTACATGTCCTAAGCAGCACTAGGTTGGTATCTGAGGGTATGTCTACACTACCCTCCTAGTTCGCACTAGGAGGGTAATGTAGGCATACAGCACTTGCAAATGAAGCCCGGGATTTGAATTTCCCGGGC
This sequence comes from Pelodiscus sinensis, assembly GCF_049634645.1. Taxonomy (NCBI): domain Eukaryota; kingdom Metazoa; phylum Chordata; order Testudines; family Trionychidae; genus Pelodiscus; species Pelodiscus sinensis. The sequence goes on from NW_027465849.1 coordinate 1,548,632, forward strand.
TTCATTTGCATAAGCGGGGAGCCGCCATTTTTAAAACCCCGCTGGTTCGAACCCCGTGCAGCGCGGCTACACGCGGCACGAACTAGGTAGTTCGAACTAGGCTTCCTAGTTCGAACTACCATTACTCCTTATGCAAATGAAGCCCGGGAAATTCAAATCCCGGGCTTCATTAGCAAGTGCGGTATGCCTACATTACCCCGCTAGTTCGAACTAGCGGGGTAGTGTAGACATGCCCTGAAAGACTATTTCTGATTTTGGTCAAAACATTTCAGTTTTGGGGCAATTTGAACAAAACCTTAAAAATGTCTGCCAGAAGGCAACTCTGTTTGTTATGGAATAGCTCTGTCAGAAACATAGGCAGACAGTTCCCATTGAAATTCGCTAGCTTTATAAAATCCCTCTGAGACAGTACCCCCTAGTGATCCTGATCAGCATCAGAATCCACTGTGCTCAATGGTGCCCACAGGGAAAGGTCCATCCTGGGAGAGATGCAGGAGTCATGTAGTTATAATTCATGCTGGGGAGGAGCCTTAAAGGCATTCACACCCACGTGACCATGTGTAACTGCCATTTTCTCTCCAGATGCCTCCGTGAATTTGCCGAGAAGTGCCAAGGTGAGTCACAGTTTTATCAAAGTGCAATTGGTTTTCCTCCTCCAGCTTGGCAGTGATCTGTAGGCTTGGAAAGTGTATTCACTCAGGGTTCCCAGGTTCAGGTTGTGTCTGTTACCCCAGTGTCCCTGCTGATGCCCCAAATCTCCACCCAGGAGCAGGTATCTGCCTCCCACACCTGCTGCTAGCCTGGCCAGTCAGGACCTGCGCACTCAGACACACACACACTTCCATGAAGAGAAAAACATCCTTCCTAAACACCACATCACAGTGATAAGAGAGACTCCCCCATAGTTTGAAAATCCTCCTGTCTCTGCCATCACACAAAAAGCCAAAGCAGAGATGTGCAACACTTCAAACTTCTCATTACAATTCCCAGGAACTGAGCATTCCAATCCCCCAGGTGGGTTTGAAAACCTCTGAAATGTGAGAATTGGCTCTTGTGAAATGGGTCCTACTCATGAAGTGACAGCACCACTTACTGGTCACCCTCCCCACCATAGGCCTACCAAAGGGGGCAAAAAGACAGACAAGGGGTGAAATCCTGGTAGTTTCCCATTGATTTCAATGGGGCAGGATTTCTCTCAATGGGTCTCCATGTGATGTAGATGTCCTTGGGGCATGCAGAGGCTCACACTACTAACAATGACTGTGCAGTGGTACGCATACCCCAGAGATCATGCTAGCAACAGGGAAAGCTGCTAACACAGAACATTCCATCCCCAACTACTTCCTTACGATAATGATTTGGCCACACGCCAGCTGCTATTGGCCATGAACAAAATCCTGCATTTTTATTTCTTCTCCTGTAAGGATCCATGTGAGCAGTTTGGGTCACTGGAGTTCTGCCGTAATATTATTATTATTTCTATTATGTACCATTTGACTGAGTGTTTCAAGTAGCATCCAAAGAGAAGGGCTTTGTGTTGTGTAATGCGGGGATAGCTGGGCTCCTCAGAAGTAAGGCTGCAGTTAGCATCCCTGTCATCGCTCTTATTTTCACACACACCTCCACAAGCCATTCCAGCAGATATGAAATTTGCTAACCATGTCACCTCACTGTGTACATCTTGTCATAAGAGTTCGGGGGCAATGAACTCCAGTAATCTCAAGAGAAGGGAGTTCATTCTTTTCCAGAGATGTTCTTAGTATTGCTTTCGCTGTGTTTATGCTAACAAACATCATTTCACCCTGTACACCTCTAGTAAATGACAGCAGGACAGCATATTACTTACAGAGATGTATATGACATGTGAATTCAGAAGCTGGTTTAACCCTCTCTGAATTATACATGTTGGATATGTCTACACTGCAAGCTTTTTGCACAAGAATGCCCATTCTTGCGCAAAAACTTGTGGAGTGTCTACACTGCACGTGCATTCTTGCTCAAGTAAATTTACAATAAGGTGTAAGAACAGAGGGCTTCTGGCACAAGAGTTATTCGTTTCCCCATGAGGAATAAGCCCTCTTGCATAAGAGCTCTTGTGCAAAAAGGCCAGTGTGGACAGGAACAGGGCTTTCTTACTCAAGAAACCGCTATGGCTAAAATGGCTATCAAAGCTTTCTTGTGCAAAAGAGCAACCACACTGCCATGGATGCTCTTGCACAAAAGTACTTCTCTTGTGCAAAAGCCCATGGCAGTGTGGCCGTGCTTTTGCACAAAAGGTACTGCGCAAGAACTCTTGTGCAAAACAGTTCTTGCGCAAAAAGCCTGTGGTGTAGAAATAACCCCCAGATCCCTTTTGACCCAAGCAGTTAGCTAATAATCTAGATCTTGTGCATAGTAAGATTGAAAGGTAAAGGGGATGACAGAGACAGTTCATGTTCATAGATGCAGCCCTGTTTATTTACAGAAGATCTGCAAAGTCCTTTTTCCCTCAACACAAGCAAGAGACACCTATTTTTTTTTTTTTTTACTTCAGTTCCAAGTCTATATCCAGCCAGCACTCTGCCCAAAAGCTAGCTCACTCTCTAACTGGAGAAGTTACAGAAAAGGGACAGACCAGGGCTGGGGAGGGGAAAATTTGAACTGGCTGCCTCAGAGGGGTTGATGTGAGAAGATCATTTTCCCCCGCCTAGCTGCCCAATAGAACTGCTCCTGATGCACACACAGCGGTGCTGTCAGAGGGGCATTTTCAGGCTTTAGTCTGGCTGAGCAGAAAACTAACATTGCTGTGATTATCTTAAAGCATCCACGGCCCCAGACAGAAGAGACGACATACGCAACCATCACTGCGAAGCAGAACAGGCGTCATTAATGGTCCACGAGCTGAAACGCAGGGCTCGTGTGTGCAGCCACATCACAGAACCTCCCCAAATCAGAAGCAACTATAGAAGTTGAGCAACTAGGAAGTGGAAGACCTTCTTTGGAGCCACAGCTAGGCAATGCTCAGTGACCCGAAGAGCTGACACTGGAGTATTCTCAGAGCAGATGTGACTTGTTTTCCTTTTGGGAGAAAAAGAATTTTTACTTAATAAAATTAGGAAAAATACTCCGACTCTGTATTCCTGCCCTCTGACTCATCTTACCAACAACTCAGCTCCCAAGTTCTCTCAGCTCTGTCTAGTAATTCCATTGCCAACCCAAAGTATCCAAAAATCATGAGGCAGCCCCCCCCAATCCAATTTACCTCAGGGACTAATGAGGTTTTTTAATTATGCCTTTTGTTTGCATTTATTTGACTGACAGTGTCTGAGGTCGGGTCTTTTAGAGGTCAGGTTTTCCAGCTGTTCCTTACAACCAGGAGAGCTAAAAAATTTACTCGTTTAAAAAAAAAGTTCAAGTTTCTCACATAATCCCAGCACCGTGGCCGTTGGGCTTTAAGAAAAGCAGGACGTATTATAAGATGCGCTGTACAATCATGAGAATTGACAACAGTGGCAGGGGCACCTTTGAATTGCCAGGTCTGTTTAATGTCATGTGGGTTTGGAGGGATGCGATGAAACATAAATGTCAGGCTAGAAGTATTGGTGCGCTGGGAAATCCAGCCCCTGCATTTAGGTGCCTCACTAAGAGCCAAATGCCTGGAAAATCTGGCTTTGCTCTGAGCTTTCAGATGTGAGGTGCAGGCGATGCTGCTAGTGCCCTGCAGACACTAGTGGACTAGGGATCTTTCCCTCTTCTACTTTGCTCTGTGTGGCCGTGGAAGGGGCGGTGTGGGGAGGGTTCACCTCCCAGGCCAGCTGTTCACCCACAGCCCATGACATGCCTTCTCCACTCCTCCCCCTATTCCCCAGACTACCACAGGCTCCCCACTCTATTAGTTACCTGCTTTCTCCATAAGCCACTCAAGTCACACAATAAATCTTTGGAGAAGCTGAACCCAGGAGTCCTGGCCTCCACCCACCCCGCTCTAACCCATTAGCTCCTAGTCCTTTCCCAAAATACAGGTTAGAACTCACAAGTCCTGTCTCCCCACCTCCCGCTCTAGCCACTGTCCTCTACAACTCTCCCAAAGCAATCACTGAAGGAAACCCCCCTAGATTTTCAACCTAGTCCTGGCTGCTGCTGAAGGGTTAAACTTATAACAACCAGTCTCCAACTGTGCTCCTCTGACTCCTACCTGAGCTCCCCAAACCCCTTCTGTCCAGCTGCCCTGCAGTGCTAACTCCGGACCAGGTGTGAAATGTGCCTAGCCCGCATCCCAGGACAATCCGCGTCTGCATCCATTACTCAGCAAAACAGCCATGCCTTGTGCTCCTGACACATTTCCATGGGGGCCTTCTCCTGTTTGGCTTCCCCCAGGTGTTAACATCTCTTCGGGAGATTTTTTCTTTCTCATATTTCTTTGGACTTTTTCCCTGGTTCTCCCACTTGCCTAGTCCCACTGATTCGGGCTCCCACCTGCTCAGAGGTCACTTCTGGATGCTCATTGTCAACTCGCTTGTGTTCTTACCCATCTGGCAGGGCCCTGGTGCCCGTCGCTCAGCAGGGACAGCAGACTCCTTAGGAAACCAGAATGGGGAGCAGGAGCAGTCAGGCAGAAGTGCCTGGAGCTGGTTGTGGAGGACAGCATGAGTAGAGGAGACTAAGCAGGTGGGGAAGACAGCGCAGTCCTGTGGTGAGTGTTCTGTGGGGCAGAAATTCACCCCAAGCACTGGTATAAGCCCCTGACCCCATTTATGTTCTCTTTGGCTGTGTCTAGACTACATGCCTCTGTCGGCAGAGGCATGTAGATTAGACAGATCAGCAAAGGTAAATGAAGCCGCGATTTAAATGATCGCGGCTTCATTTACATTTACATGGCTGCCGCGCTGAGCCGACAAACAGCTAATCAGCTGTTTGTCGGCTCGCCGCTAGTCTGGACGTTCCACCTGTCGACATCAAAGCCCTTTGTCGGCAGCCCCGTTATTCCTCGTGGAATGAGGTTTACCGGGGCTGCCGACAAAGGGCTTTGATGTCGACTGGTGGAACGTCCAGACTAGCGGCGAGCCAACAAACAGCTGATCAGCTGTTTGTCGGCTCAGCGTGGCAGCCATGTAAATGTAAATGAAGCCGCGATCATTTAAATCGCAGCTTCATTTACCTTTGCTGAACAAACAAATCTACATGCCTCTGCCGACAGAGGCATGTAGTTTAGACGTACCCTGAGAGCCCTGAGGAAAGCTGGGTCTTTCTCTCAATGGACTGGAGACCACGGTGAAGGCAAAAGGTTCAATCTAATCAGATATCCCAGGTCCCCCAGGCACCCACCAACCTTTACCTGTCTCAGTCCCCAGGCAGACGTGGGACAGGACATTTCCTCAATGATCTGTTTAGACTCAAACAAGCAAACCAGGCCCCTTCAGTTCTCAGTCCTTCAGCCCTAAATAGAGACGCTGTGGCCAGAGCACAGAACAGAGGCAGGAAACAGGGATGATGATTATCAGGCCCCAGGAGGAGACAGAGCTGGTCAGAGAGAGGCTGCAGTGTCTGTGCTACCTTAGCCCTGCTGACCCCAGAGGGCCTGGGAGCAGGGAGAGGGGCTGGCTGGAGCATCCAGCCCTGGGGAGCAGACTGGTACAGATCAAAGCAGAGAGAGAGACCGGAACTTCCCTTTGCTGAAGTGAAACAGGGAAGTTGGGACACATTGGAAGAGGGGGTGACATCAGATTGTCCCCTCCTGACCTCATCAAAGACAGAAGCTGCTGGGCTCTTTCTATCCCACCAGCACCCCGATGCTCCTGTCTCTGTGCCTCTTGCTGCCCGGTGAGTATTCGGGAATCCTCGGCTAATTTGTAGCAGGTTGGGAGGAAACAGAACCGAAAGCAACCCCTGGCCCAGATGGTCAATAAATTCAGTAGGAGAGAAATAGGAGCTAGCATAAACACCAAGCAGGAGAATTACTGGATAATGCCCCCAACTGATGTAAATCAGTGTTGATCCACTGGAGTCAATCCTGGTTTACACCAGCAGCGGATCTGGCCCTCTAGAGAGCTGAAGGGAAAGGCAGCCCCAGTCCAGCTGAGGTCTGTGTGCGAGGGATCTGCCCTGCCCCAGATCTAACCTGCCTGGTTTGCTTCTTCAGCAACACACAGATCAGGAATTTATTTCCTTTTCTATTATAGGCAGCTTCCATCGCTCAAGTGGGACCTCAGAAAAGGGGGAATTTTATCTCTAGCACTAACCACACGTCCCCTTTCTGTTCCCAGTGCTGAGACCCAGCAGCCTGGAGATCTGCTCAGCTCCAGGTGAGTCCCTCTGTCTGTCTGTATGTCTGCCCCTGACCTACCCATGGCATTTATCCCTTCCTCTCCAGTTGTCCATCCACCTCAGTGCCAGCAGCAATGGCACAGGAAGGCAAACGGGCTGTGTGGAATATGAGCAGGGATCTAGATGGGCCTTCCCTGTCCTGCTGCCTCTCAGCTCTGCCCTGACCCCTGGCCAGTGTGAGAAGTGGGTCAGAGAGTCACACTCACTCCTGTCCTACCCTCAGGGCATTGGCCCTGGGGAGGAGAGAATGTTTCCTCGCTCTGATTGCAAAGTATTTACCTTCCCACCTGCTAGCTCCCAGTCTTCATGGCTGAAGGGTCTCTGCCCAGGACCTCACCCCCCACATCGACTCAGCCTGCACCACGTCCTAAAACTTCAGCAGCCCTGGGCAGGCAGATGGCATTTGAGAGGGTATGAACAGTCCCTATTATATAACCCAGCCTGAGCTCCCGTATGACCTGGGTGTGACATAGTGGGGGGGAACTTGCTGGTTTCTATGGGTCTGTGGTAACCCCACTGGCTGCCGCCGGTACCACAGCCCAGAAGGACAGGGATGGGGCATTATGCAAAGGGATCTCTCAACCGTCCGACCAGCTAACCCCCATGGAGAGGAATAAAGGAAGGTGAATGTTGCCCTGGCTGGGGGGCAGGGCTGGAGGAGAGTTAGTTAGTTTCTGTCTGGGAGCATGGAGGAAGCAGCCTCAGCAACAGGCTGGGGGGTTTAGAAGCCGAGACCCCCCCCCCATATCAAGGGGGGCTGAGGCATCCTAGGCCTGCCCTGTAACCTGATGACATCTGTGCTGTGCTGTATACTGGGGAAGCAATAAACCACCTCTATTCTACCGGCTGGCGGAGTCTGTTCGTGCCATTTCGGGGGTGCAGGAGATGGGGGACCCCAACGCGCCGTCACACTGGGCCAGGGAACCACACCCAGCATGGGCTAGCCAAGCTCTTTCTTTGCTGGCTGTCTGGCCCAGGCATGAGCAGGAGGCATCATGGGGATAGGGCAGATATTGACTTGCCCAGTGGCAATTCCCCTGCGAGTTCACAGCTGGTGCCATCACCCTGGTTGTTATGTCTGGAAAGTAGGATCCTTTCCCTGCTGCCACTTCCCGACCTTCCCTTAGCCTGGGCCTGGAACTGTCCCCAGTGGCCCCTGTGCCAGGGGACAGGGTGGGTGTAACGTTGAAAGGCAGAATCAAACCTGGGATCTCTGGCGCTTAGTGCATGAGCCGCCAGCGCTGGAGCTAAAAGCCAGCTGGGTCTCTGCTATGACTGTCATTCTTCTCTCTGAAACTGGTCTAGGGGCCACCAGGTGTGTGTGGGCTGCACAGGCACAAGGGCAGGGAGGACCTGAGAGCAGGTGCTGGAGGGTTGAGGGATAGGTATAGCTCCTTGGCCATTAGTTTCATGTCCATCACCATATGGGCAGCTCAGGGAGACCAGACTCACTAAGGGGTCACCTCTCACTTGGCCATACAGCCCCACTTGGGTCAGTCGGTGCCTGCACCAGGGCCCCTTGTTCTAGGACACTGCCCAGTGCCAGGCAATGGGAACCCAGCCTGCCCAGCCCTGAGGCTCTTCTTCAATTCCAGTGAATGAAGCCCCTGGGCCCTGAGAGAGCTCGTCCCCCCCAACTGCCCAGCTGGGCTGGGGTCAGAACCTCCCTCTGAGACACAGCCCAGACCCACTTGTTCCATTAACAATGCTGGGCAACAGCAACACCCCACTGACAGCTCTGACCCATTCTCCTTTCAGGTGCTCTCTCTGCCCCCTCCCTCTATCTGAATGAGATGTCGGCCCAGCCAGGGGACTCCGTGAGACTCCAGTGCTCCGTGTTCTCCCAGCACCTGGCCACCCGTATCATCTTCTGCAAAGACGGGGAGGAAGTTTTTTCCCAGAGAGTATCAGTGGCGAAGGCCACCTATGACTATGATCACGTGGTGACCAGCTCTGGGAACTACTCCTGTGGGTATGAGATCAAGGACAGAGACAACCAGGTGACCAGATCCCAGCTCAGCCCTGCCCAGCACCTCAGTGTCACTGGTAAGGAGGTGGGGGGTGCGCACATGCATATGATCTCTCTGCTCACTGTATCTCCCTCTCTAGGCTACAGCAGGGAGCATGGGGTGCTGGTTCCTGGAAAGGGGTTGTGGGTTGGGTTCCAGCCTTCTGCTGTGTGGCACTTACCACATGTGGGTCCTAGTTGGCAATGCTGGGGAGCTCAGGCAGGCTTCCTGTGTCCTGTGGCTCCATGCCACTTCCAGAAGGGGCCAATGTGCCCTTGTGGCCCCGGGGGGTATTGGGTGGGAGGCAATGTGCACCACCAGTAGGAAAAAAAAATCCTAACTGTATGACAGAGCTATTGTTACAAGTTACCACAGGGATAATATCTCCAGCCAGGACAGGTGCGGTATTTGAGAACTCACTGCCAAAAGATTAAATTTCAGTGTAAGAGAAATAATAATGATGAAGTGTACAGAGCAGTCAAATCACTACAGTAGTGCACTGCGAAAGAATAACCTCACACTTTGTGTGTGCAATGCAGGAGGTGCCAAATAAGAACGGCCCTCATAGTTCAGACCTCAGCCCGCAGCAGCTCCTAGTCCTCCTGTCCTGCCCCAGGCTGTGGATTTTGTTAGTGAGGTGATGTGCAGATTTGCACCACCAGTAGAAACCAACCCCTAGAGATAACGTACATTTGTAAAAACTTTCCATGGGGGTAACTCCTCCAGCTGGGGCAGGTTGGGCATTTGAGGACTCACCGCTCACATTTACATTTAGGCATAAGAGAGAAATAACAAGGAGGAAATGCACAGACCAGTCACAAACTTAAACACACACACTTTGAAAGAAGCAAAGGTAACAGCAACCACAAGTGTGTGTTGGGTTGGGAGGTGAGTGTGAGAGACAGCGTGTGTGAGTGAGAGCCAGGGACACACACAATGGCTACGTCTACATTGGCCCCTATTCCGTAATAGGGATGCAAATGCAGCACTTTGGAATAGGCAAATCCGCGGGGGATTTAAATATCCCCCGCGGCATTTGCATTAACATGGCTGCCGCTTTTTTCCGGCTTGTAGATAAGCCGGAGAAAAGCGCCAGTCTGGATGCGATCCTCCGGAAAATAAGCTCTTTTCCGGAGGATCTCTTATTCCTACTTTCAAGGAATAAGAGATCTTCTGGAAAAGAGCTTATTTTCTGGAGGATCGCGTCCAGACTGGCGCTTTTCTCCGGCTTATCTACAAGCCGGAAAAAAGCGGCAGCCATGTTAATGCAAATGCCGCGGGGGATATTTAAATCCCCCGCGGATTTGCCTATTCCAAAGTGCTACATTTGCATCCCTATTACGGAATAAGGGCCAATGTAGACACAGTCAGAGTGTGACAGTGACAGGGATGCACGTTGCCCCTTTTAAAAATGCTGAGCATGTTCAGATAAAGGAGTAGCTCCCTCAGTCCCAAGCCCAATCATGCTCCATTCCTCTAGGGAGATGGAGTACCGAGTTTGGGAGAGGAGGACACCCTGATATCAGGCCCACTCCTCCTCTGTCTCCCCCACTCTGCACAGCAAGTAGGAGATTCCCCAGTGTGGGGCAGGGCAGCTGAAATGCCCACACTTGACAGCCTCTCAGCTGGTGACCACTGATATAGAGAAAACACAGGATGACACAGAAAGGTGATGGGTGCGTTCAGTGTGGCGCTCTCCCTCCCTGCAGCTCAGCCAGGCAATGTCTCTGCAGGGCAGGAAAGTGGCTCTTTCCGAGGGGGAATCCCAAACCCTTCTGCTGGGCAAGTTTCCTCTGGAGTTCCCTGCCCCCTCTGCTAACCCGGCAGCCAGTGAGTTATTGCCTCCCCCTGCACTCACTGGGTGGGGGGTTGCTCTGGCAGGAGGCACCAGACGCATCATCCCACCTGGGCTCCCAGGTTCTGTCTCCATGTCATTAGCTAGTCATGCTCTGTGCTCCAGTCACTTCCAGCAGCTGTGCCTCCAGACAGTAGCTGCCTGTGGCTAGTTGTACTAGGGCAGGGTAGGGGCCTGGACTGGGCCATGGCCTGCTCTCATCTCTTGTATGTTTGTTGCCTAGGCGATGACTCCAGCAGTGATACTGTCAAGGCTTCATCCCCTCCAGGTAAATGCTTGTGAAGTGTTTCTGTGTTCTGGGGTCTCTGGTTAGGGAAAGGTGAGTTCTGACAGGGGGCGCCCCAGGCTGAGTGTGATCGCTGTGATGATAGATGTAAAGAGAATGCACCACAAATTGACAAGGGGATGGGCTCGTCCAACACAGAACATTCTCCCCTCCCCCCCTCTCAGGCTTTGCCCAGCATGGCTGAGCCCAGCAGCATCTCTGCAGGGCAGGAAAGTGGCTCTGTCAGAGGGGGAATCCCAAACCCTTCTGCTGGGCAAGTTTCCTCTGGAGTTCCCTGCCCCTCTGCTGACCCGGCAGCCAGTGAGTTGTTGCCTCCTCTGCACTGACTGGGTGGGGGAGTTGCTCTGGCAGGAGGCACCAGACGCATCATCCCACCTGGGCTCCCAGGTTCTGCTCTGTGCTGGCATTGAGTGCCACACATGCCATGTGGGCCAGCTTCCAGCAGCCCTGCCCCCAGTCAGTGGCTGCCTGTGGTCAGTTGCACTACAGCAGCGTGTGGGCCTGGAATGGGCCACAGCCTGCTCTGATCTCTCCTGTTATTGTTGCCTAGGTAATGACTCCAGCACCAGTGCTGTCAAGGGTTCATCCGCACCAGGTAAATGTTTCTGAAGCGTTTCTGTGTCCTGGGGCCTCTGGTTAAGGAAAGGTGGATGCTGGGCTGGTCAGTCCCAGTCTGTGTGTGATCACCCTGGCCAGTGGTGGCCCATCCATAGGCGTGAACTAGGAGGTCACCTAGGGTATGTCTACACTACTCCGCTAGTTCAAACTAGCGGGGTAATGTAGGCATACCGCACTTGCAAATGAAGCCCGGGATTTGAATTTCCCGGGCTTCATTTGCATAAGCCGGCCGGTGCCATTTTTAAATGCCGGCTTGTTTGAACCCCGTGCCGCGCGGCTACGCGCGGTACGGGCTAGATAGTTCGAACTAGCAAGCCATTCCGCACTATCTGTACACCTCATTCCGCACTATCTGTACACCTCGTACACGCGGCACGGGGTTCGAACAAGCCAGCATTTAAAAATGGCGCCGGCCGGCTTATGCAAATGAAGCCCGGGAAATTCAAATCCCGGGCTTCATTTGCAAGTGCGGTATGCCTACATTACCCCGCTAGTTCGAACTAGCGGGGTAGTGTAGACATACCCCTAGAGTGCCAAATTAAACAGCCGTTGAGGGGTTTGGAAGCAGGAGCACCGATCACACGCCGATCGTGTGTTTTGCCTAGGGAGCCAGTTGCCGGCAGCTCATCTAGGGCTGCTCCTGACCATGGCGATGTATATAAAGGAACACACCAGGAAGTAACAAGTTTATCCAACATAGCACACTATCCCTGCAGCTCTCCCAGGCTTTGCCCAGCATGGCTGAGCTGGGCAGCATCTTTGTAGGGCAGGCAAGCAGCTCTTTCGAACAGGAATCCCAAATCCTTCTGGTGGGCAAGTTTCCTCTGTTGACCCGGCAACCAGTGACTTATTGCCTCCCTCTGCACTCATTGGGTGGGGGGCTGCTCTGGCAGGAGGCACGGGACACATCTAGGGTTGTCAGGTGTCTGGTATCAACCCAAACAGTCAATACCGGACTAGTAAAAAAAATCAGAAAATACCAGGAGGCAAAAATCCCTGGTGGGTTTTTTTTAGGGGGTGGATTTCATTATTTTTGGTTATACAATCTGGCAACCATAGACACATCATCCCTCCTGGGCTCCCAGATTCTGTCTCTGTCATTAGCTAGTTACGCTCTGTGCTCCAGGCCTGGCCCAGTGTCACACCCGGCGTGTAGGCAAACCCCTCTGCCAGGAACCTCAGCCCAGCACCAGTGTCCGGTTCCCAGGCTGCAACTGAGACCCAGGGACTGACCTTAGCAGAACCCAACCTGGCTGTTTACCTCAGGCACCACCTCCTCCAAAGACATTGCATCAGCAGTAAATCAGCCCATCCTCTCCTCAGGACATAAATGGAGCAAAGGCCTCATGCTGCCTTCTGCATAGAGGCAGAGAAGGGGGGTGGAGCAGCGATCTGCCAGCCATGCTGGGCTGCTCTGTCTGTCACTGGCTTTTGTGAGGCCTTTGCATGGAGTTCTGGTGCATAGGTTTGCCAGGTGTCCAGCTTTGAACTGGACAGTCCAGTATTTGAGCTTTCTGTCCGGGAAACAAATTGAGAAAATACTGGACATATGAATGTCCAGTATTTTCTAATTAAGTTTCTATTATCATGAGTTTCAGAATGCAGCTATGCAGTAGAGAGGAGGGGGCTGGGGCGGGATGGAATCCCCGGGGCCAGACTCGCCCATGCACCCCGCTGGGACCATGTGATGGACAGGCAGCAACCCAGGGTTTGCATGTACCCAGGCCAGCCCCACTTACTGCCAGCCAGTTCCTCTCCCCTCCCCCCCACCCACCACCAATCTCCTCCGGCCAGCCCTGTTCCCCTCCCAGCTGGTCTCCCCCCCCCACCCACCCCGCCTCCCGATCCGAGAACAAGTGGGTCCAGTATTTTTTCAAACCATCTGGTAACCCTACTGGTGCAGCCTGAGCAAATTGGGGTAAGAGAGACTCTGCGATGGGCAAAGGCAGGAGCCTCCCCAATGGCCTCCATCACTTAGGCCTCCCTTTCGGGGAACGTGCCCCCTGCAGCACGATCCCTCTTCCCCTTAAAGCGAGGCCTCCAGGAGCGCCCACGGGGTCCCTGTTACACAGCAGCTGCTCTGTGCCTAGTGCTGGCCCTTCAGGGAGACATGCTGCTTTGCACATGGCCCTCACCACATCTCCTTCCATGTTGCAGGGCTGGCCATGTCCCCCATCATCTGTGCAGCCTGCTGCAGCCTGGTCCTGCTGCTCCTGGTGTCTGCGCCCGTCATCACCTTCGTGCTGGAGAAACAGGGCCTGCCTGAGCCTGCGGGGCTAGAAGAGGCTCCCAAGAAGAGCACCAGCATTTTTTTGGTGGAAAGGCAATGGGGGATCCGCATTGACCAGCTGTGAGCAGTAGGGATGGGAAGGAGGGGGCAGGGGAGTTACCAGCTCCCAGCTCTGAGAGGCTGGGGAGATGCCATAGATCAGTGCTGCACGTAGCACCCTGTGGTAACTGTCTTTGCCCAGGTAACTCCGCCGGACTGCTTCAGTCCCCTCCCTTTCCCCACCAAAGACTTTGTCAGTCACGGACCAGGGTTGCCAAATTTCTATTGGCCAAAAACCAGACACCCAAGACCTTGCCCTGGCTCACCTTGTCCCCAAGGCCCAGGGGTGGGCAATATGCAGCCAGCAGTCCGGACATAGTTTGCCAGCATTAGCCCGCAGTGAGTCACTGGTGCTTTATCTATCTGGGCAGCCACAGATACAGCCTCTTGCTGCTCCCTTTGGCAACCCCCTGCCCTGCAGCCCTCTGCTCACTGCCAGCCAGGCCAAGGCCATGCTGAGCTCTGTCAGAGCTGAGAGCTGCCATGATCTGTGCCAGCCAGACAGTCCAGCCCAGCGCCTTCCTTCTGCACTAACCAAACAATCCCTCCTGCCGAGGGGCCGCCTGGATTGAAGATAAGGCTGGACTCCTGGTTAAGGCACCAGGGTGGATCTTCTGGGAGACTGAGATTTGAGTCCCAGCTCCACTTCAGAGTCCTTGGGCCTGTCGCCTCCTCTCCCTGGGCCTCAACTCCCATCTGTAAAATGGGGCCAATCATTCTGTCTCGTCTCAGGGGAGAATTTCCAGGGTCCCTTAGGGTATGTCTACACTACCCCGCTAGTTTGAACTAGGGGGGTAATGTAGTCATTCGGAGTTGCAAATGAAGCCCGGGATTTGAATTTCCCGGGCTACACGCAGCACAGGGTCCGAACTAGCCGGCATTTAAAAATGGCGCCGGCCGGCATCATGCAAATGAAGCCCGGGAAATTCAAATCCCGGGCTTCATTTGCAACTCCGAATGACTACATTACCCCCCCTAGTTCGAACTAGCGGGGTAGTGTAGACATACCCTAAGGGATTTAGGAGCCCAAGTGTGTGACTGTGCTGTGTTCCCACTGCCTGGTGCTCCTAAGCCCCACAAGTGCTTTTGAAAATCCCCTCCTCCCCTTTAACTGTGAACTCCTCTGAGCAGGGGCTGCCTCTCTCTAAGGGCTTGTCTGCTCAGGGAAATTAACCAGCAGAACGACACTGTAAATAATCCCTGCAGCTCTCTCGGGATAACTCCTCCAGGGGACACCTCTGTTCTGGAATTAGAGAGCCTGGGTCAGGATTAATTCTCACCATTTTCACCATGAGATAAACTACACAAAGCCCATCATGCACTGGAGTGAGAGGGGCAGTTATCCCAGGAGAGCTGTAGGATTTAGCTAGACCAGCAGAGTTCTGCTCAAGGGCAACAGTTATCACAGGCATGGGAAGATGTTGCCATGTCAAACTGCCTGTGGAGGCCCTGCCCATGCTGTGCCTCTATGGCCCCTCCTGCTTGCTCCCGGACAGGCAGCTCCGTGTGGAGAGTTTGCTGCCCTCCTGATGTTCTGGGGGCTCCCTGGGATGCACCACCCACCCAATTCACCTGCACTTTGGGGCAGCTGGGGTTACACCACCCTCTTGTCTCTCTGATGCTCTGGGGATGGCTGGGGCTGTGCCACCACCCAGGTGATCTGGGGGCAGGAGTCTGGGGTCACATGGCCCAGCAACCCTGCTGGGGCTGGAAAGCCAGGGCCAGCATCCACAATGAGTGAGTTGGGTGCAGTGGGTGCAGAAGGCGCATGGCTCCAGGTGGACGAGGTGGGGCTGGGGTTCTGCCTCCCTAACCCAGGGGTTCACCCACTGCCCATAGTTCTGCTGGTCAGGTTGCCAGGCAGACAAACCATCCATGCAGCACCCAGCGAAAAGGAGTCAGACCTGGGCTGCTTTCCAGAGGCTGCTACAACATATATAGTCCCAGTGGATTGCAGTGGGGGCCGGGCGCACAGGAGCTAAGGAACAAGGTCTCTGTTTTGATTTGTTATTCTATGCTGTGAATAAACTGTGAAGTCAGTGGCTTGGCCACAGCCTGGTTCATTCTGAAATTTATTCCAGAGGCCAAATAGCCAATGTCAGGCAGGTTTATTGCTCTAAGCCAGCAGTGGCACAGCACAGGGGAAAGGTTCCATAGGACACCAGTCTCTGGGAAGCCCCTTGTGCTGCCTTATTACATTCCCCTGACACAAAATGTGGCTCCCCAAGTTACACCCCAATGCCATCTTTGTATGACCTCCCTGTGTGTAGGTACAAGACGCTGTGTGTCTGAGATATGCTTTAATCTATTGGTTTTCTACTTTGTTTCTCTGGTACCCTGGTGTTCCCCTTACCTCTCTGTCCTGACACATGTACCAAAGGGTCTAATGACACCTCCTAGGTCTGTACCAGGCTGGAACAATCAGATGTCCTGTCCTCTTCCTTTGTCATTCCTGTACCCACCTGTGAGAGTCACCACCTACCTGTTGTTGTGATAAAATACTCACGTGTCCTAGTCCTGACAGTTTTCCTATTTTGAAGCCAGAACTTGTTTCATCAAACACAAGAGGTGTGTCTAGACTGGCAAGATTTTGCACAAAAGCAGCCACTTTTGCACAAAAACTTGCCTCCTGTCTACACTGGCCACGAGAATTTGCGCAAGAACACTGACTTTGTAATGTACAAAATCAGTGCTTCTTGCGCAAATACTTTGATTGCTCCTGCTCAGGCATAAGCCCTCTTGCGCAAGAATACTTGCGCAAGAGGACCTGTGTAGACAAGAACGTTAATTTCTTGTGCAAGAAAGCCCAATAGCTAAAATTGGGATGGAGCACGGCCACCTTCCTTCCCTCAGCACATTCAAGGTGTGTTCACCGCTGTCACTGACTCTGCTTCCGTTCTGGCCAGGAGGCTGTGAGACCCTGTGATGCCTGGGAGGAGCCTGGAATTGCTTTTCTGGAGTCAGATATGGATGGGGTCGGGTTTACATGGGCAGGACACTTGCTGTCCGGGCTGTGTGCTGGGCAAACCCCAGGTTACAGAGATCCCAGGACTCCTGCTGGCTGAGTCTCAGAGGCAGACAAGATCCTGCAGGAGCCTCACTTAAGTAACCATGCCAGCCTGGCCTGGCTCCCTGCCCTCCTGCAGGGACGGGAACAGGAATTAGGTTTCTGGGGTGGTAACAGGCAGGAAACTAGCAGCCTTCTCCCTCTAGCCAGGTGCAGATCTATAAGGCCTAGTTCAGTAGCTGCATCCTGCCCAACCAGGCTGCCCAAATGGGAAGCAGATGAAAAGTGTTCGCAGAGCGTACTCCTTAGTTTATGTAGAGGCCAGTGCTGTGGCCTGGCAGATCCTGCCTACAAACTCTCCCACTGACCCCTAGTACAAGCCCTTGTACACACGATCGCAATGATTCCTCCCTAGAAGTCACTGGTGCTGTTCTGCCCTGCGCCTCCTGTCCCACATTCACGTCTCTTGGCACTGAACCTTAGACCCTGGGGATGCTGTTGTCAGTGTGTGGCACAGCCTGCTAATGCCCGACAGGCAGGGACAGGAAGAGCAGCTTGGTGGTGGGGAGAGGGGATGGGGTGGGAGTGGAGAGCAGCTCTTAGGGCTGCACTGCAGAGGGTCTCCTGAGTGAAGGGAGGATGAACAGAACCCCCCAGCGACATGTAAATCCCTCCCTGAGTCTCTGCAGGTAACTAACACCTGCGCGGATTATACCTCTGCTGTCACACCCAGGTTAATGTGTGACAGGTGCCCAGGCGCTTTCACTTCCCCCGGTCGGAGTTCACACACAGCTCTGGGACTCATTTCCCCACCTGCCCCAGCACGTCCATTCAATGCCTTGGGTGCTCAATGTCTTGCAGGACCCCAGGCTCACTACATGGAATCTGCTGGGACATGCTGAATCCTTCGGGTAGGTTCCTCTGCATTATTAATCCCTTTTCATCATTCCCAGGGGCTGCTCCTGCCCTCTGGGAGCTCGTCCTCCTGTTCCCACCTCCCATCAGCTCTGGGCAACAGCTTCCTGTCCGCATTCACAAAGCCACCAGCTTGTCCTCCTCGAAATCCCTCCTCAGAGCCCACCTCTGCCATGGGGCCTGTGGAGCTCTTGTTGCTAGGAGACCCTTCTGGGATGGGAAAGTCCTGAAATTAAATCCCTGCCCCAAATCAGAGACAGGGAATCAGACCTGATGAGTGCTTCAGCCAAGCACTCCTGGAATCGCAGGCCACATGCCCACACCCTCTGTCTCTCTCACCGGCTCCTGGCTGTCTTTAGTTCAGCATTTGGACTGATAGGCATGGTCAGAGCAGTTAGCCCTTCATCTCTCTCTGTCCTGTTGTGGATCTGACCCATAACTCCTATGGAAAGCCAATGGGACTTAGGTGCTTTTTCAGTGTTTTACTCTGTGTTTTTAGACTGAACACGAGCCCTGTAAAGACGCTGGGGATCAAAGCTGGTCAAGAATATTCAGCTGATAATGTTTGTCATGAAAACTGGCTTTAAAAAGGTATAGGGACACTTTCACCAAAATCTTCATTTCCTTCCAAACTTGTCAGTAAAACGATTCACAGCCAAAAAATCTCATTTTGATTCTAGCCTGAGGGAATCAAAATGAGAAATGTTTGGAACGTATGGAGAAAAAGACCAAGAACTGAACTCAAAACGATTAATTAACTATTATTATGGTCATGTCTGATCTGAATGGGGTTTCCCTTCTTTTGTAATCCTTGTTTTATTCACAATAATCACGTGTTAGATCACGTATTAGAAGTTTTCAGAAGTGAAAGACAAGACATTTTTATAAGAAAAAAGATCCCCACTGTCGCCAGACTCCCAGAATGCCCAGCGCTTTGCTCTGGCTCTCAGACCCCCGCCTTACACAAGGGCGCACCGGTAATAGCATGGCCCACACACCCAGGCTCAGCTTTTGCTCTGAGGCTGGGCTGGAGATGCACTGATATCAGAGAGTGCTGGGATGGGGGAAGGGTCCATTCCCTCCTTCCCATGCCAGGAGGGAGGGAGCTTTGCAGCGGCTGTGAGGGGCCCACATAGACCCACTCCTTGCAGTGACAGTGGCTGGGTCTCACCTTCCCAATCTAGAGACACAGGCCTGCACATGGTCCCCTTCTGCCTCGTGACAGCTTGGGGCATGAAGGAGGATTTCACCCCTCACCCCTATTCCTTCCCTCAGCAGCAGGGTGTTGGCTGTAGGACGCAGCTGTGGGTCAGGAACCCGAAGACAGTTGTGACCCTCTTTGAAAGGGGGTCTTGTTCAGACTTGCTGGGACACGGGGCTGAACCCTAAGCCAAAGTCAAAGCCCAACAGCTTCAGCTGTGGGTGGCAGGTTTCAGGTTGAAGGCCCCCTGTCTTGACCTGAAACCCTTGAGTTTCAACTTTGGCCCCCCTTGGGCTTGCCCCTCCTTCCCACCGTGGGCAGCGAGGCTAGCGTCTCTCCTTGGGGTCGTGAAGTTATTTTTGTTGTCAGAAGGGGGTTGTGGTGCAATGAAGTTTGGGACTCTCTGTTGTGCGGTATAATTTACACAGCCCCAGACCTGTGCCATAAAGCCATAATATGATCTGGGAACACACATAACATCACCTGGGGTCCCACTTTGAGGAGGCCTTGATACAACTGGAGCTGCAGACTGGGAACGAAAGAGGGAGAAAGATGTTGTCAGGGTTGCAAAACTAACTTTTGCTGGAGATGCTCTTCGCAATGGCAGCGTGAAACCTGATAAGGGGAAGTTTCTGGAAGAATGGCGCTGGGGTACTGGGGAGAGGTTCTTCCGGGGAGCAGAGGGAGTCAGGTCAGATGATGGATGGGGCGAGTTCCCTGCACTGCTGGCCCCTCAGTGTTAACCGTCCCTGCTTTCTCCTGACAGGTCCCTGCCCCGGATGTTCCCATGGCGACGCGATGGCAGCTCTGTGTGTGCAGCCTGGGGCTCCTCCTCCTGGTGCCGTGTGCTCTCGCTGGTAACGTTTGAATCCCCATTACGTCCCTCCATGTCCCCATGTGCACTGCCCCCTGCTGGGTGGGGTAGGGGGAGCTGAAGTCCAACAACTTTCCCCGTTTCCAGCCTGTTCAGCTCTGCAGAGTAAAAGAGGCCAGGACCAGAAGACTCAGGGGCAGGGATGGTGTTAGGGTGACCAGGGCGTGTCCTAGCTCTGGGTGTCAGGATTTAGGGATCTTGCAGCAAATCAGCCAGCTCCTGCTGCCCCTGGGAGACACTCCCAGAGTCCCCAGTACTGACTCCTTCCTGTCCTGCCATGGCACCCAAAGGCCCCGCACTGCTAGAACTGCCCCCCCAGAGACCTGGATTCTCATGGCCTGCAAGGCTGAGATCTTCCCAGGTACCTGAGGGATGTGGGTGCCCAGTTCCCATTGGGATGAATGGGAGCTGCAGCATCCCCAACCCTGAGCCTTCCAGCAGCATGAGGGAGGCCTCAAAAATCAGATCAGAAAAAAAAACAGATTTAAACAAACCAAAGACACCTTTTGGGTTCTTCTTATTTCTCCCTCCCCGTTTTTTTAAGTCTTCAGTCACCATCAGATCATATTTCCCAGCTTTTCTCTGCAGCCCCTAGAGCTAGCAACTGGCTCAGAATCACATGCCTTCAGGAGCTGGGGCTTTCTGAAAAAACTTTTAGTAGCCCAGGCAGTGTCATCCCTAGTAGGTGTGTTGGATCTGGGACAATGCCCGCCTTTGCCCAAGCTCTGCCCCCATGGCACCCCTTCCCCCAAGTCCCCGTCCCTGCCCCACCTCTCCTTCCAGTCCATCCCTTCCCAGGCCCCACTTCTTTTTCGCTTCTGCTCCCTCCCCCAAGCAACATTGGGAGCCTTTGGGGTTGTATAGAGCAGAGCAGGGCAGACTAGGTCCTGGTGGCTCCCTGCTATTCCCACTAATCCTCCAGGCTTCCCTGGATCCCATGTCTCCCCAAAGCATGGGGGCTCCTCAAAGCAAAGGTCCTGTGGTGGTTGCCCCAATCCATTCTATGGACAGGACGGCTCTGAGTCCACAAGCTGGCAACACAGCTGTCAAAGTCTCCTTGCTGGCTTTGTACATCTCACTCTTATTCTTCCTCACCTGAAGCCATACTCTGTGTGTGTGTGTGTGTGTCCCTCCTCTTGAGGTGTCTGAGCAGATTTTAAATTCCCCTTTTGAAGTCTTGTATTTTACTCTCTCTATATTTATATATTGTGTTTTTTTAATTTTGTAAGCCACCTTGAATATTTCAAATAAAGAGGGGGGTAAACTATTTTAAATAAATATATAAACAATACTTGCCCCATGGTGGGATGGAAAAGCCTGGAGACCCTTCCGACACGCAGCTGTTGTGCAGACATAAATCACCCTAAGATGCTTCATTTCCTCCAGATACAGATCCACAGAACATTGTCTGCCCCTCTGAGCAAGGTTCTGGTTGGGATATTGAGTCCACGGGAGGGACATGCCTTGGCCCAAAGGCCCATCAAAGACTGGATGTCCTCAGGCCAGGCAGAAGCCCTCTGAGGTGGCCTTCCAGTGGCTATTGTGGGACTAAGTGGATCTGAAACTGGTTTATCAAGGAAATTGCTTGCAGTGGAAATAGTTCCTAACTGGGTGCCGTGGGGCAGGCAGGGCTCTATGAACTGGCAGGTGGCTTCCAGCTGGGGCAACCTTTTGCCAATAGAGTGTAGGTAGGGGGCCAGAGAGGCACCGTTAGAGGACCAGCTTGTGTCAGCTGTGGGTGGCTGCACAGCCTTTCATCCACCCTGAGAGTAACTCTATTGAGCTACATGGCTTAGACTTGGGAACCTTCTGCCATGAGCTATTCATGACTGAGGGAATTTTGCTGTGCTTAGCCAATGCCCTCTCCTGTCACTCACTGTGTGTGTGTAACCGCTGGGCCTTTCCTCTCACTCAGTGTGTTCCTGGCTTTGTCTGTTCTAGAGAAAGTCTCCCTGGCTGGCTCCCGGCACCCTGTGATGGGGTTTATTGGCCAGGATGTGGTGTTACCCTGCCAGCTCTCACCCGCAGCCGGGATGCCCAGCATGGATGTGCAGTGGAGGAAAATTGACCCAGAATTTATCGTGGTGCATGAGTACCTGAAAGAAGGTACCCATGAGCTGCCGGGGCAGGGTTACCAGACGCGGACAGAGCTATTCCTGTCGGAGTTCCACAGGGGGAACATCTCCCTGAAGCTGAAACGGCTCCAAGTGGCGGATGCTGGGCAATACCGGTGCTTTGCCAGGAGCCTAGAGTGGAGCCTGGATGCCACCACAGAGCTACGGGTCACAGGTGAGGCTCAGGACTAGCAGGCGCAGACAGTTGAAATGTTGTTGCCTCGGTAACTATCCAGGCTGTTCATTGCTTCTGTTCTTGGAGCTCCAGTGGTACCAATACTAGGAGATACTGCAGCCTGCTAACTCAGCAGACCTCACTGCTACTCACAAAGAAAGACTACAGGCAGGATTTTGTGACAAAGGCACTTGGCCAGGTTTTTTGACCTCAAGGGACATCCTAGCACCCTGGCCCATGGTTGCAGGCTCACTAACACAGCAGGTCTCAAACTTTAGCCACCTGAGGACCACCATTTTGATTTAAAGGGTTAAGTTGAGGTACCCTGACACGTATAGACTGAAACAACTTACCTACCACCTGACATGGCCTCTGTTTGTTATGACCCCTTGTTCCTGCTTCAGACACAACATCCCTAGTAACTGTTCTGTCCAAACACCTGATTTTGTGTTAAGCTGTATCCGTACCAGCTTCTGGAATGTAAATACCCAATGTCTGGTGCTTCTTAGGAGTTTCTATGGTTTGGCAACACTAGCAGCAACTTCACCGAAGCCATGGACCTTTACCCCCATGGTCTGCTCAAATCCCAGATTGGGCAACAAGGACTTTTGGCTTCCATGAAACACCCTCTGCAGTGTCAAAGGGTTGCAATATTGCGTTTTATTTCCGGGGTGCTGAGACCTCAGTCCAGGGGCAGTGGAAGTAACCAAGCCCCAGACAACACATCAAGCCCCAAGTGAGGGCCCCCTCCCTCCATGATAAGACAGAACCATGAGGTTGTTTGAAATCATCTCCCAGCTTTGGTGGCTCCAAGTCCAAAGGCTACACAGGAGTTAGGTGCTCAAATGAGGGGAGGGTGTTTGTGTGTAGCACAGGAAGAAAGAAATCCAAGCATGTGGGTGGCATGGATGGATGCACCATTACCAGTGTGAGGGAAGGTCACCAGAGAGGACAATATTCAGGAGGATGATCCACCAGGAGTGGGAGCAAAGGTGGGTCACCATCCCCCACCATCAGCTTTGTACTGAAGGGCAGTGATCCTGCCAGCTGCTGGACTCCACCCCAGAAGTGGGTGCATTTCATCATCAGATGCAGCAATCTCAATGTAGCAGTTTATGCTTGCTTCTGTGAGTCTGCAGGGCAAAATGCCCTGTGAAACCACAAGCTGTACTTATTTAATTTCCCCAGTCAACTGGATGAGGGATTGCAGGGAGGCTGCACAAGAGGATGGAGATTTCTAGTCAGAGTCTCCTATACCTAGACATTTCTGGTGAATCCCATTGTGCCACCAAAGATCCAATTCCCTTACACACACTCTCTGTCTCTCCCTACAGCTGTGGCTCCTGTGTTCATTCATGTACTGGGCCTCCGAAGCAGTGGGATTGAGCTGACTTGTAGGTCCGCAGGCTGGTTCCCCAAACCCGAACTCCAGTGGATTGACAAGAATCAGCAGAATCTGTCAACAGAGATTGTGACTGACATGATTCAGGACAAGGAGAACCTGTACAGTGTTGAGAGTCACGTCACCGTCACTGAAGAAGACAAAGGAGACATCAGCTGCATCGTGCGGAATAGCCTGCTGGAGACGGAGCGACAATCGGCCATTCACCTCTCCAGTGAGTTCCCTCTCTGTCACCTGTGTAGAATGTGTTGCTAGTTCTGACCAGAGCTGTTAAGGCTGCTAAGTTGTTACTGCTGTGAGTGCTGCTGTTATTGAAGTTCCATGAATGCTCTTGGAGCAGCATATTAATTCGGCAGACTTTGATATCATTCATAAGAAAGATTGCAGGCTCGGTTTCATGGCGAAGGCCTCAGCCAGATTTATTATCACCAAAGCACGGTACTAGGGATATTTGGTTTATAAAGGTAACTGTGCTGGGGGAACAGACTCAGAATGAGTCAACTAGAAACACCACAGCAGGGGCACTGCAGTGTAAACACATGTTACAAAGAAAGAAGGGAGTCTTCTTTGGCTGTTGTAAGTCCACCTGTTCAAAAAGTAGACTGACTGAAGAATTCTTCCATGTACCTGCTCATATGTGATGGGTTGCTGCACTTTAAGAAGCCACCTGATATGCTGAGAAACCACTGAGCCCAACTATTTTGTGAGTCTGTGACTCCTTTTTACTTGTTTTGTATACCCTTTAGCTTCCTCTAGCACACACACACAACCACACCCAGCTGTAGAATGACACAGACACAGAGATCAACTCTGAGAAGATACAGCTTAAGAAACTTACCTACGCAGGAGCGGCCCTAGACAAGCTACCACCAACTGGTGCCCTAGGCGAATGCACAATCGGCACGTGATCGGTGCCTCCAAAGCCCTCAACGGCCATTTTTCTTGGTGCCCTAGGCGACCGCCTAGGTTGCCTGTATTGATGGGCTGCAACTGTGTAACCTCCCCACCTCCCCTGGAGTGCAGACCCAAATGTATATTATGAAATCTGCCCCCTCCCTCAGTGTGGAGGAAGATATGCACAGCCTCTTGCATCCTCTTCCATTACGAATTGCACAAACTAGATTATATTATAACAACAAATATGTTTATTAACTATAAAATGTAGATTTTAAGTAAGTATAAGAAATTACAATATAGAGCAAAGCAGTTTACTAAGCAAATAAAAAATATGAAAATTAAGCCTGAGTCATATTAAAGAAACAGGTTACAAAATGTAGTTTCTCACCCTAAACATTTAATTAGGCAGGATGCAGAGTTTCTCTAGCTCAAAGTTCTACTTCTTCATACAAGCTAGACCCCGTCTTAGTCTGGACTCTCTCCTGCCTTTCCCTTCAGATTAATTTGTTTGTCCCTTCAGAGTCTCTCAGCAATCCTGCTTTCCTTTTAGAAAAAAGGTACCAGAACTCCAAGATAATGTTTAGCATCAGGTGACAAGACCACCTGACCTACTAGTGTCACAGTTACATCCCAGGATGCCTCCCAGGAGAGAGGGATTAGTATCTTCCCTGGCTTGTTGTTTCTCCCTAATGCCCCATAAAATCTGATAACTGGGGGTATGTCTACACTACAGCACTAATTCTAACTAACTTAGTTCGAATTAGTTAATTCGAACTAAGCTAATTCAAATTAGCACATCTAGACTTAAAAACTAGTTCGAATTAGCATTTTGCTAATTCGAACTAGCATGTCCACACAGAGTGGACCCTGAACCGAGGTTAAGGCTGGCCGGAAGCAGTGCCGGCAGGGCATCAGGTTAGGACTTAGAGCGTGGAGCTGCTGTCTCAGGCTAGCCGAGGGCTGTGCTTAAAGGAACCCAACCCCCACCCCAGACAGACAGTTCTCAGGGGTTCCCCGCTTGCAAATCAGTCCTGGCTTAGAGTGCCCTGAGTGCCCACACTTGGCACATCACAGCACTCGGCCATCAGCCCGGCTGCACTTGCCGCTGGCTGCCAACCAGAGGGGGGAGGTCAATCAAGGGGCTTCAGGAGAGCTTCCACCCCGAGAAGGCCACAGAGCCACCCCAGTCCTCCCCATCAGGGGCTCATACCCCATTCCTCCCTCACCTCCTTCCACTTACCCATCCCTAGCCCCTCTTCCTGATGTACAAAATAAAGGACAATTGTGTTCAAAAATAGAAACTCTCTTTATTGAACAAAACTCGGGGAAACTGGGAAAAGGAGGTGGGAGAGGGGAAGAGAGAGAGTAGGAGAGGGGAGGGCAACTAAAATGATGAGGGGTTTGGAACAGGTCCCATATGAAGAGAGGCTAAAGAGACTGGGACTTCTCAGCTTAGAAAAGAGGAGACTGAGGGGGGATACGATAGAGGTCTATAAAAGCATGAGTGGTGTGGAAAGGGTGCATAAAGAAAAGTTCTTCATTAGTTCCCATAATAGAAGGACTAGAGGACACCAAATGAAATGAATGGGTAGCAGGCTTCAAACTAATAACAGAAAGTTCTTCTTCACAAAGCAAATAATCAACCTGTGGAACTCCTTGCTGCAGGAGGCTGTGAAGGCTAGAACTAGAACAGAGTTTAAAGGGAAGTGAGATCAAGTCATGGAGGTTGGGTCCATGGAGTGCTATTAGCCAGAGGGTAGAAATGGTGTCCCTGGCCTCTGTCTGTGGAAGGCTGGAGATGGATGTCACGAGACAAATGGCTTGGTCATTGTTTCGGTCCTTCCCCTCCAGGGTCCCTAGGGTTGGCCACTGTCGGCAGACAGGCTACTGGGCTAGATGGACCTTTGGTCTGACCCAGTATGGACATTCTAAGCTCAGGGCTCAGGGTTGGGGGTCTCAGTGGACCACCTTGATTTTCATGCAAACCTGCTCCCGGGTGGCCAGGCTGGCAGCTATCCTGCCCTAGACGGCCACTTTTCTGTGCCTAGTGTGGAGGTCGTGGATGAGGTCAACGATCTCTGCACTAGACCAGGCGGACGCCTGCCTCTTGCGGATCCGGGCAGGCTCCCGGGAGCCGCCAGCCTGGTCCCGGGAAGAGGCAGAGGGCTGGGGGGCAGCAGGTGGCTGCCTTGAGCCGTGCCAGGTGCAGGGTCTGCTGGCTGAGTGCTGGCAGGCTTGCACCTGGCACGGACACCGTAGCCAGCCCGTGCCCCTTTAAGGGCTCCGGGGCCGGGACGGGGGCAGACGAGTTTCCCTGGTGGTGCCCAGAGTGGCCACCAGGGAAATCTGAGGAGGGCTAGCCTCCCACTAGTTCGAATTAAGTGGCTACACAGCCCTTAATTCGAACTAGCTAATTCAAACTAGGCGTTAGTCCTCGTAAAATGAGGTTTACCTAGTTCGAATTAAGCGCTCCGCTAGTTCGAATTAAGTTCGAACTAGCGGCGCGCTAGTGTAGCGCCTATCAAAGTTAATTCGAACTAACGTGTGTTAGTTTGAATTAATTTTGTAGTGTAGACATACCCTTGTTTTCTGGTGTGTTTCTTCCCAATACAGACCTAGTTGCATTGTTACATAGTCCATATTGCTAACTTTAGATACAAAAATGTGCATGCAAGTTGAATAATAACATTCAGTAAATGATAACCTTTCCAATGACACCTTACATGAGCCACCTTGCATAATGTATATCTCAGTTATATTATAACCATAGAATAACTGAATTTTTCCATAGGTATATGGAGTATGTCATGTCACAGTGTATACACCTGGGTTTAGAATGGCTTAAATACATTGTGGAGAGCATGAAATTTTTCATAGCCCCTGAGAGATGTCAATAACTCAATCTAATTTCACGTTGTAGACAAGGTCTCAAACTCTGTGAGAGGTTTGATTTAATTCTGCATGGAATTAGCACTGTATAAAATCAAGGTAGCCCACATTATATGGATTAAAGACTCGGTAACTTATAGATCTGAGATAGATATGCAGCCATGTTAGTCTGGTCTAGCTGAAACAAAAGACAGGACTATGCAGCACTTTAAAGACTAACAAGATGGTTTATTAGGTGATGAGCTTTTGTGGGCCAGACCCACTTCCTCAGATCAATATGTGGAAGAAAATTGGCATGAATTGGCCTAATAAACCATCTTGTTAGTCTTTAAAGTGCTGCATAGTCCTGTCTTATAGATCTTTGTCTTCATTAAGAGAAATCATCCTCCAATGAAACCATTTTTAGTGGGGACCCACAATGACCTATTCTGGGCCAATGTTATTCAATAGTTTTACCAATGAGTTGGAAGGAAATATAAATTGCTCACTGATCAAATTTGCAGATTCCCCCAAAACAGATGGAGAATTAAATAATGAGGACAGGTCAGTCCTACAAATAGACCTGGAATTCTTTGTCAGGTGAGCTCACTCTAACAACATGCTAGCATGGATCCATAATGCAATGGCCCCAGCAAAATCCCCACTTGGTCACACATGCATTTCAACGTAGCCAAATGCCAGGACCCGCGCTATGAACAAAGTGTGTAGGTCACACTTACAGGTTGGGAGGCTGTATCCTGGAAAGCAGTGACTCTGGAAAACACTTGAGTATGAGCTCCCAGAGCAACAAACATAGCCCTTGTATGCATAAATGAGAATATTTAGCAAGAGAGAGATGGCATCACTTCTGTGTATGGTATTAGACAGACTACTTCTAAATGCCATTTCCTGTTTTGGTTTCCACACATTCAGACAGGTTGATGACAAATAGGAGGGTGCTCAGAAAATAGTACAGGAACATTTAGTAGTATGTAAGGGTATGTCTACACTACCCCCCTAGTTTGAACTGGGGGGGGGGGGTAATATAGTCATACGGAGTTGCAAAAGAAGCCCGGGATTTGAATTTCCCGGGCTTCATTTGTATAAAGCCGGCCGGCGCCATTTTTAAATGCCGGCTAGGTCGGACCCCGTGCCGCGCGGCTACACACGGCACGGACTAGCTAGTTCGGAATAGGAAGCCTAATCCAAACTAGCTAGTCCGTGCCGCGTGTAGCCGCGCGGCACAGGGTCCGACCTAGCCGGCATTTAAAAATGGCGCCAGCCAGCTTTATGAAAATGAAGCCTGGGAAGTTCAAATCCCGGGCTTCATTTGCAACTCCGTATGACTACATTACCCCCCCTAGTTCGAACTAGGGGGGTAGGGTAGACATACCCTAAATCTGTCTCCTAATTTAGACATGTAAGAGCTTAAATTATAGAGATTGTCCAAGGAAAGGTTAAATGGTGACTTGATCATGGTCCATAAGCACCTATACGAGCCAAAAGATTTCTGACAGTGGATAGGGTCTGTAATCTGGCAGACAAAGGGAGAACAAGAGCTGGTGGCTGGAAGTTGAAGCTGGACAAATTCAGACTAGAAATACAGGGCAGATTTTAACAGTGAGGGAAGTTAACTGTTGGAACAACAGACCTGGGGACATGATGGATTCTCCATCACTTGGAGTTTTTCAACCCAAACTAGACATCTCTTTCTGTAAGACCAGACATCTCTTTCTCTAAGACCCTCTCTGGCTGGAAGAGAAGTTCTGGGCTGGATGCAGGGATCCCTGCTGAAGGGTCTCTGACTTGAGTTCTACAAGCACATGAATCCACAAACTCATAACACTTTGGCTGGTGGTTCGCAGCAGCAGGAAAAATTTGGGGAGAGCAGAGTCCTGGCTCTTGGGACTGATGCTGCGCCGGCTTCTCTGGTTTCAATGGCTCCCATTTGTGGCTGTGATTCAAGGGCTGGTTCCTTAATTCCCATGAATTACTGGGGTTCCTGAGCCAGGACTCAGCTGTCAAACCAAGTAGTAAACCCCGTTCACCAGCTCTAAGATGGGCAGTGTTCCTCACACCCTGCACTTTCTCTTTGCCAGGTGATGTCTTCCCCCGGGTGTCTCCCTGGCTGGCTGCATTCTGGGCTTTGTTCGCTCTGGTTCTCATTGCTGCTGGAGCTTGTGCATACCTCAGATACACAGGTAATTGGACAGAATCATTTGCATATTTAAAGCCAGACCCAAGAGGGCACTGGGCTTGGATATGGGAGTGTCCAGATATTTACCTTATGTTGGCTTTAGGAAGTAAACAAATTAACAAACCCATTGGGGTCCTGGCCCTACCTTCATTAGTGAATTTGTCAGTGTGTCCCCTTCATTCCCGGTCTCACGGCAATGTCTTATTCTGTCTCACAGTGAAGCGAAAGGCCTCTCAAAAGAAACACTCTGAAGAGAAGTCTCTGTTAACTCTTGGTAGGTCTCCTGCACTGTTTCTTGCCCTGTCTGTTGAGATGTGGGAGCTCTGTGCCTGCTTGGTGTATCTGTGGGCTCAGTGCAATGAAGGGGATGGAGCCTGGAGGTCTCTGCCTACTGATCCCCTGCCTCCCCGACACTCTGATGTTGACAGGTTGGCACATGCATTTTGCAGCAGAAACCCAAAGGTCTGTGTTTCTGAGATTGCCTGCACGTGGGTGCAGCAGGCAGGTGGTCTGGCAGTGACAACTCTGGGTCAGATTCTGTCCCACGAGCCCGGGCAATTGCTCAGTGGCTCTCTTTCTTTAAAGGAAACACCATGGCAAGTCCAGTGTCACTCTGTGCTAGGAAGTGTGCAGCACCACACAGAATGTGTGTCTGTGTCTAACACTTTTCTCTTCCTCATTGCAGAGAATGAGAAGAAGATCTTGGAAACAGGTACTTAAGAAAACCCTTAGTTACCATCACGATCTTCTCCCCATGCCCTGGAAATAAGCAAACCCTGCAGTCTTTGCAGATCACATTTCAATGCCATACTTAGCAATAGTGATAGAGATGCAGCTGTGTTACTCTGGACTAGCTGAAACAAAAGACAGAACTATGTAGCACTTTAAAGACTAACAAGATGGTTTATTAGGTGATGAACTTTCGTGGGCCAGACTCACTTCCTCAGATCAATATGTGGAAGAAAATTGGCACAACCATATATACCAAAGTGATACAATCAAAAAAGTGAACACATATAAAATTGACAAATCAAATTTTAGAACAGAGTGGAGATGAAGGGGGAAGGTTAGTGTCTGTGAGGTAATGATATAAGGGGTGATAATTGGGGAATCTATCTTTGTAATGGGTGAGATAATTTGCATCTTTGTTGAGACCCATATGTAAACTATCAAATGTAAGCATGAATGACAGTTCTGAAGCTTCTCTTTGAAGTCTGGAGTGAAAATCTCTCTGAAGCAATATGCATGTTTTAAGGTCATTAAGAGAATGGTCAGTCTGGCTGAAATGGCAAACAACAGCAACAGACGTCTACATTGGCAAGATTTTGTGCAAATACTTTTAATGCAAGAGTTTTTGCGTTAAAGTATTTACACAAGAGAGCGTCTACACTGGCATGTGCTTTTGCGCAAGAGATGTGCTTTTGAGCAAAAGTATCCGTACCAGTGTAGACGCTCTCTTGCGCAAGAAAGCTCCGATGGCCATTTTAGCCATCGGGCTTTCTTGCGCAAGAAATTAATGATGCCTGTCTACACTAGCCTCTTGCGCAAGAACAGTTACACAAGAGGGCTTATTCCTGAGTGGGAGCATCATAGTTCTTGCACAAGAAGCACTGATTTCACACATTAGAATGTCAGTGTTCTTGCGCAAGAACTCCTCACCAGTGTAGACAGGCAGCAAGTTTTTGCGCAAAATCTTGCCAATGTAGACACAGCTAGAGTGAATGTTCTGCTTGGGGACTGGCAAGGCTCAGGCTAGGTTTATTTTGCCAAAAAATTCAGATTACAGGGTTGTGAATAGGAATGTGCACAAAAGTGCTGCCCTAGAAAACCCCATGTAGGTGTGAATGAAAAGGTTCCTCATTCATGTTACTATTCAAATATTGGAAAGGACTGTATCAGTGTGAACTAGGTACTGTGCAATGAACACCAGCAGCATCAATATGGGACTGTCCCAGGGCAGCACCTTGGTGTGTGCTGCAAATCACACTCCAAAGGCTTAACTATGGGTCTGCACAGACAAACGTTTAGCGAAGGGCTGGGCAAACTTAAGCATAAAGGTCTCTGGATTTATCTCAGTTCTGACCCGCTGGACTCACTGCACTCAGACAGCTTTGCTGGTTCCTACAGTCCCCACCCACTGCTTCCCTGCTACCACAGCCCTGGCTTCCTCATACCTGCCTTCTTCCCCTTCCATGGTAGTCTAGGCCTAGGCCATAAATAGGCAGAGATTCCAAACACTACTCTGGGTTGTGTGGGGTGAGCCCCACCACCCACCTAGCTCCACTAAGGATATGCCTACATTGTACCCTCTTGCGCAAAATCCTATGCAAATGAAGCACATATTAGCATATTTCCATACTTCATTTGCATAATTAATAGGAAGAACGGCTCTTGTACAAGAGGGCTTTTTTGCACAAAAAGGAGCTGTGTAGACAAAAGCCTCTTGCACAAAATGGGCCCTAATTAATTATGCAAATAAACTGCAGCAATATGCTAATCCACACTTCGTTTATATCGGCTTTTGCATGAGGGGTTGCAATGTAGACATAGCCTAGGACACGTGTCAGGATCTAATCCCATGTCTCTAGGGCTGTTCAGTAAGTCCAGGGCCACTCAACCCTGTGGAGCCCTTCCCCAGCTTTGCTCCTCCCAGGTATGATGCTAAGGGTTACACCCTTTTTCTGGTCAGCGCCACACAGGGACTGCACAGCACAGAAATAGGGAGTCTGAGGTTGGGTGACAGGTTGCAACAAACAGGCCCCGCTCTAATGTGACATGTTTTCTACTGTCACACTCCTCCCTCTCAATCCCAACAGTGTCATTGGATGGGGGGATGCAGGGCAGATGTGGCAACGTGTCTGTTGTTCATTAAACAATAGTTTTAGTTGATGTGTCCTGTCAGTTTTGACATGCGTGGCTCATTGGGGATGTCTATACTGCCATTTTGAGCAAGTTTCTCAGCTCAAGCGAGTTAGTGTGCTAACAGCACAGTATGGCTGGAATAGTGGGACAGTGGGTCAGGGGAGGTATCCGGGGAATCCCAGTGGATTTGCACTTACGCAGCTAAGTCCCTGCACCTGCCAACCAGGGCTACCCTGCTGCTTTTCGCACACAAACTCAAGCAGAGCTACTGGAAAACTCATTGCTCCCTCATCTGAGGTCTCTTCCAGCTCTATGGTTCTATGATTTTATGTCATGCACAAAGTTTGGAAGGGCCCCATGGCGCTGTGCCCAGAATGACCCAGGCTGAAATCACAATAGTTTTCTTTTCTTCTTTCCCCAGAGTGCCAGGATTTTCGCGACAGTCGTGGTAAGATCATCCACTGCCCCAGGAGAGCCCTGGGCAGAGGGTCCCAGGCACACACGGTGCTGAGCAGTTCCAGAAGCACCAACAGCGCAGGGCAGGGCTGAGTGAAGAGTTTGGCCAAAATCAATTGCATTGCCCCAATTCCATGGCCGCACTGGGAGGTATCCCCTAGTTATACCTGCAGTGGGTAGCTTTGGTACTCCGAAGCATTATGAGTCATTCCCTTTGGACAGCAGAGTTAAGAACGTCAGAGCTGTGTAGAGCCAATCACACGTCTCCCAACAAGGTTGGATGCTTGGAGATGCTTTGCAAATCCCAGCCTGATTTGGATCCTACCGGTGTCCCTTAAAAATTGTCCAGTCTGCTGGGCGCCACCACGGACATACGGCAGCTTCTTACAGGGCTGAATTCTGGTCTGGGTGACATCAGTAAATCCGGATTCACGCCAGCGATGCACATAGTTATTGTAAAGTCACACCAGCATCACTGAGAGCAACATTTGGTCCAGTCCCTGGCAATAATGGACAGTGCAAAGGCATCCCTGAGAGCCGGTCATTGCTGTGAGCAGAGGTCTCTGAGTGAAAGGGCCTGTCTCTCACTGCACAGCCGGGACATTTCTCCTTTGGCAGGGAGGGCCCATGAACCACAGGTAAAGTGATCACGTGGTCACAAAGCAGCTCCAGAACTGAGCCCTCTGGCCCTCTACCTCACTGACAGGGACTAACACCGTCTCTTTCCGTTCCAGACAGGGCGCTGACAGAGCTAGGTGAGGGGACGTGTTTTCATGTTACATCGCTCGGGTCCTTTCTGACCCCTCTCCCAGAACGGCCGCTCCTGTGCGAGTGGGTTCCCCGTATTTGCTGGCCCCCCGACTATGCTTGTTCCTCTTCCCTTGCAGGTTTCAGGCGGGCTCGGAGCTACATGGGTGAGTGGGGCTGGGAGGGGCTGAGCAGAGGCCACGCTGGTGTTGGTGGCATCGGGGTTACATAACAGGGCTGCCACTGCTGTGAGGGCAGGCAGGGCTGGGTGTGCATTCTCTGCAGAGACATGGGGTTAGATGCTGCAAATGGCCCTGAACATGCTGCCCTGAGTTGCAAGTCTCACCCCAGGGTAGCTCCCTTACAATTCCCCCTCCTGACGCCCCCCTGTCTCCCATTGGCCTTTCCCCATCATCTTCCCTGACAGCCCCATTCATCCCCCCACCCCCTCCAGCCTGCAGAGTCTTCAGCCCCTGGGCACCCTGCATGGCCTCTGGCAGCCTTAACACCTCTCAGGCACAGATCCTGAGGGGGGGCAGTGAGGGGCTACCAGGAGCCCAATCCCCTGTTCCAGCTCCCCACACATCCCCACTAGCTTAGGGCCAGGCCCAATCACAGCCCTGAAACTCCCTGGAGCCCACAGCTGGATACAGGATATCGGGGCTGGTCCCAGTAGCCACCCCACTACCTAATGCCAGAGTCTGGCCCTTCTCTGACCTTCCCCTGCCCCCTCAGCCAGACTTCGTCCCTTCTCATTACCCTGCTCCTCCCCCCTCATTCACAGGGCTGGGCGTTTCCCGCCAAGCCCCATTTACACACAGTCATCACGCCAAGGCAAAGCCCTGAGCAGCCACCACACACCCATTGTAGCTGAGACTTGTGCCTGCTCCAGCCTCCAAGGAATCGCCCCCAGGGGTCACAGCCCTGCAGAGCAGGCGACTTGGGAACAGGGGGACACAGGGCTTTGGAGTGAGACATGGGGCCAAATTCATCCCTGCTCCAGCTCCCCCAGAGCCAATGGAGACACCCCAGGGATGCGTCTGGCCAGCTCTGTGCGCTGGGACAGGACATCCCAAGAGCCAGGGACAGGAAAACAGCGGGGAGGAGAAAAGGGGCCGGGGCTGGGTGGCTCAGGGAGCAGGCAGTAACTGGAAGCACTGAGCTCTCCCTTCCCTCCTGGATCTCTGGGGGGGAATCAGTCTCCTGAGGCATCGTGGGGTCCCTCGCTGACACGTGGCTAATGGGGGTGTTTTGGCTTCTCTCCCCAGTTCCTGTCACCCTGGATACGAGCCACAAACACCCTGAACTCGCCGTGTCTGAGGATGGCAGAAGAGTCTGTCACAAACCCCCACCCTCAGGGCTGGCTACCTCGGGCATCCTGATTGCTGTGGGGAGGGAGGGGTTTGTGGCCAGGAGGGATCATGGTGGGGAGAGTGGAGTTTTCAGGTGGTACTGGGAGGTGCAGGTGGGGGACAGCCTGTACTGGGAGCTGGGGCTGCTGAGTGCAACTGTGAGGGATCAAGTGAGACAGGAGGGGCTGGAGAGTTTCCCCAAGGAGGGGTGCTGGTCTCTGAGGAGATCGGGGGGGCGGTATCACCCCAGCGAGGCTGACACTGTGATCCAGAGCTGGGCTGTGAAGCCGACAGTGGTTGGGGTGTTTCTGGATCTAAAAGAAGGGAGTCTCTCATTTTACAGTGTCAATTCAATGGCCCTGATCCTGGAGCTTCCTGTGACAGGTTCTGAGAGACTGTTCCCGT
Organism: Pelodiscus sinensis; assembly: GCF_049634645.1. NCBI lineage: Eukaryota > Metazoa > Chordata > Testudines > Trionychidae > Pelodiscus > Pelodiscus sinensis. Next base: position 1,583,504 of record NW_027465849.1, read on the forward strand.
TCCTCAGCCCTGGTCACACTGTGGGGCCGGAGCAGGGGAAACCCCTCAGCATCTGCCCCCACAGCAACTGGGATTTCCCCCAGACATTAATGGTTAGTGGGGGTGTTTGTTCAGGGAGCTCTAGGAAATGACACAGGGCCACGTGCAACAGGAGATATGACCCCGGCCCCTGGACAGCTTCCTGCCTGGATAGGAAGACATGATGGAAAACAGCGCAGGGCATCTGTGGAGAAAACTTCCAAAAGCTCCTCTCCACCAGTCTGTGCCCCCAGGAGCAGAAGGGACATAAAACGGAGCAGGAGCAGCCACAACTGGAAACACCCAGGGTCTGACACAGCCCCCACTGAGCCCCTCTCCATACGGCAAAGGGCATCATGAGAGCTTGACTCCCAGGGGAACTCCCTCCCACAATGGCAGAAGTTGTTAGCGGCACTGAACTCATCACGTTCCACACTCAAACTCTGACCCCGGGATGCTAAGCACCCACTATTTTTTCTGTGGGTGTTTGAGTCCTGGAGCAACCATGCAGTTGGCACCGATGTTATTCACTGTTCCCCTAAAGCCCCAGTTCCTGGAGTGCTGGGATTGGTGGAGAATCTCAGCTTTGAGTGACAACAAATAAAATGTAAGTCTCTAGCCTGTGGCTGGCATGAGGCTGTAACGTGAGACCCCAGGGTCCCTGTGCGTTGTGTCTGGCCTTACTGCTGGGGGTGCTTCATTGAAACCCTGGGGCCTGGCTGTAGGTTTATCGCAGTCCGTGACAGGACCCAGCAGTGAATTGGAGGGTGGGGGACTTGGGCAGCGCTGCCCACAAAAACCAGATCTATACTAGGTAGAAGAAAAGTGTGTGGTGAGCTGGGTGGGCCCAGGCAGTGGTATTAGATTCTAGGGGAGACAAGGCAGCCTTAGTGCCGGGGTCATTCTACCCCTTGCAGCTGGTAGAGGTGAATTGTGAGAAGGGTGTTAGCTTGTGAAAACACCTCCTGGTGCAGGAAGTATGTCCCGTCTGTCTGTCTGTCCAGCCTGGCACACTGTGGAGTTAGAGTTGCTGATTTTCTAATTGTTGAAAACCAAACACCCTTGCCCCACCTCCTGCCCCACGTTCTTCCTCTGAGGCCCCGCCCCCACTAACTCCTCTCCCCCCTCCCTCTGTGGCTCACTCTCCAGCCCCTTACTCACCCCTCTGCCTCCGGGACTCACCTGCTTCCTTCAGAGCTAGTCTGGGAGAAGCTGATCCAGAGCATGCCCACCTACCCAATCAGAACAGAGCAGGGATCGGGCCCTAGAGCAAGGGGGTGGGATTGGGGCAATTGGGCCAATGAGGCAGAAAGGGGGAGAGTTTAGGATCCCCTCAGGTACTGGCAGCTCCCTCCTAATCCAGAAGCCAGTCACAGCTCTCTTGTCGGGCATCAGAAGTTCAGCAAAGAGCAGCTTCCCCATGTGGCTCCAGCCACAGCTGCTGCTCTTCCCGTCTCCAAGTGGCAGAGGCCCCTTACTGCATCCAACCAGACCAGGGCATCCCCTTCATGTGGTGGGCTCTGGCTGTGGGTGAGGATCTGTAACAAGCAGGGGCCAAGGTAGAACAAATTAGGGGAGCGCTCATCTCCAGCTGTAGAATCGCACAGAGTCTGCAGATAGCTCACTATGAAGCTAAGAAATTGCCCATGACTCTCCTGCACATCTCCTGTGGGGTGTAAACCCAAAGTTATATTGTCTCGCGCCGTATAGAGAGCTCTCTCACAAAAATTGCCCCCTCCCTATATGTGGAGGGAGATATGCATAGCTTCCCCCTCCCCTCTGCTGATATGATTTACACAAACTGGTTGGGAATTTACAAAAATGAATTTATTAGGAAGATTTTAAGTGATTATGGGTACGTCTACTCTACAAAGTTAATTCGAACTAACAGCTGTTAGTTCGAATTAACTTTAATAGGGGCTACACATGCAAACCGCTATTTCGAATTTAATTAAATAGCGGTGCGCTTAATTCGAACTCGGTAAATCTCATTCTACGAGGAGTAACGCCTAGTTCCAATTAACTAGTTCAAATTAAGGGCTGTGTAGCCACTTAATTTGAACTAGTGGGAGGCTAGCCCTCCCCAGCTTGCCCTAGTGGCCACTCTGGGCCAAACCAGGGAAACTCTTCTGCCCCCCTCCCGGCCCCGGAACCCTTAAAGGGGCACGGTCAGTTTACAGTGCTTGTGCCAGTGGCAAGCCTGCCAATATCCAGCCAGCAGACCCTGCACCTGGCACAGCACGAGCCAGCCACCCGTTGCCACCCAGCCCTGCGCCTCTTCCCAGGACCAGGCTGGCGGCTCCCGGGAGCCTGACCGGGGCCACAAGAAGCGGACGCCCGCCTGGTCTGGTGCGGAGATTGTGGACCTTATTGAGGTTTGGGGGGAGGCCTCCAACGTCCACAATCTCCGCACTAGGCACAGGAATGTGGCCGTCTACAGCTGCATGGCTGCCAGCCTGGCCAAAAGAGGACACATGCAGACCCAGGAGCAGGTCCACTACAAAATTAAGGATCTGAGGCAGGCCTACTCCAGGGCCTCCCAGCCAGGGGCCTACACAGTGGCCTGCCCTCACTTTGAGGCCCTGGACCACGGAGGAAGAGAAGGAGGACGCAGAGAGCCAGGACCCTGCAGGGAGCCTTCCCAGGACCTAGGACCCCCGAGTCATCCCACAGAGCACATCTGCTGTGTCGTCTGAGGCTGGGGAGAGCTCCACATGTGAGTGCCATCATGCTCCCCTTATATGTACGGGGGGTGGAGAGGGAGCCCAGGGACCGTGCGCCTGGGCCTTGCCCACCATGGAGCAGCAGCTTGGTGTCATGCAGGGGCCCTGTCCCATTCCCCACAGACCAACCTCAAGGGGGGCTGGGTTTCACCCACTGTGTCCCCAGGGAGAACTGACCACTGCTCATTTTACCACAGCCACAGCATCTGGGCCTGCAGAGTGCACCACCCTGCCTGCAACAGCCACCCGTTCCCGGGCCAGCAGGCGCACCAGGAACCTGGAGGACTACCAGCAGCGGCACCTGCGGCTACTGGAGCAGCAGCTCCGAACCCAGGAGCATTGGGTCCGGGAGGACCTGTGGCTGCGGCAGTGGAGCTTGGAGGCACTGGAGGACCAGAGCCATGCCCTCCAAGGTCACCTCTAGACCCTGATGGACAGGTTCCTGCCTCCTCCTGCTCCAGCCCCTGTGGCCGCCCGAGCTCTCTCTCCTCCTCCCACCCCTGCTCCCCCTCCCGCTTCCTCTGCACCCCCATCCCTCCTGCCCCACCCTCCACACCCACTCCTCCCCAATGCCTCCACACCCGCAGTGCTGCAAGATGGGAGAGCCAGCAAGACCTCGAACCCTGAGCTTTCCCTTCCCTTCCTCCCGCTTCCAGCTCCCTTCTCCCAGGTTTCCCCCTCCCTTCCCCCACCCCAGTTATGTTTAAAAAAAAAGAGATTTTTTTTGCCAAAACAGGTGTCTTTATTTGACATTAGGAAGGGGGGGTCAGGGATGGGAAAGGGGAAGGAGGGGAGGGTGCAAGAAGGCCCCAGTGGAGCATGCAGGGAGAGTTCAGTCCTCCTCCACCTGGAAGCTCTCCCACAGGGCTTCCCGTATCTGGATGGCCCCCCGCTGGGCCTCCCAGATGGCTGCGGTGCGGGGCTGTGTGTACTGGCCAGCCATGCACTCAGCCTCAGCCATCCAGGCTAGCAGGAAAGCCTCCCCCTTCCGCTCACATAAATTGTGCAGCACACAACATGCTGTCACCACGGGAGGGATATTGTGCTCGGTGAGGTCGAGGCAGGTGAGGAGGCAGCTAAACCGTGTTTTCAGGTGTCCAAAGACCCCCTCTACCACAATGCGGGCCCTGGTGATCCTGGCATTGAAGGCCTGGCGGGAGCGGTTGAGGTGCCCCATGTACAGCTTCATCAGCCAGGGCTGTAGGGGATAGGCCGCATCCCCCACCAGGCACACGGGCATGTCCATGTCCACGTCCCCGACCCTGATGTTGTGGTCTGGGAAGAAGGTCCCGGCCTGCAGCCTCTGGCACACGGAGGAGTTGCGGTACACCCGTGCGTCGTGTGCCTTGCCGGACCAGCGCACATTAATGTCCGTGAACTGGCCCCGGTGGTCAGACACGGCCTGCAGGAGGACGGAGAAGTACCCCTTTTGGTTGATATACTGGAAGGCCTGGTGTTCTGGGGCATGGATGGGGATGTGCGTCCTGTCGATGGCCCCACTGCAGTTGGGGAAGCTGAGGGCGCTGAACCCCCAGATGAAGGCGTCCGGGTCAGCGAGGCGGACCACCCTGCAGAGCAGCACCCTGTTGATGGCCTTGACCACATGCAGAGAGACACACCAAACCGAGAATCTTTGGGGTGCCCGGGTGGCTGAGAGTGTTCGTTTCCTGGCACTGCCCCACACCCCACTCCCAGAAGCAACCCCCGCTGTGATCCTGGCCACCACGGGCAGCGTGTAGTACGGCCGGGACAGATCGAACCCTTACATGCGGGGCACTTTCGCTTCCTCCCCCCCCCCCCTGTTTTCCCTGGGGCGGCCCATCCCATTCTTGCAGCCCACCTCCCCCTGGCCTAGTTGCCGGTGAGTGCCATACCTGCATGAGCACTGCTCCGACGGTGGATCTCCCCACGCTGAACTTGTTCCCGACAGATCGGTAGCTGTCTGGCGTGGAGAGCTTCCACAGGCCAATGGCCACACGCTTCTGGAGGGGGATGGCGGGCCTCATGCGAGTGTCCCATCGCCGCAGAGCAGGGGCGAGCCACTCACATAGCTCCAGGAAGGTGTCCCTCTTCATTCTGAAGTTCTGGGTCCACTGTTGGTCTCCCCAGTGCTCCAGGATGATGCGGTCCCACCAGTCGCTACTGATGTCCAGACACAAGATGCGGCGGGGCACGCTGGCATCCGGGTGCTGCTGTAGCTCTTCCACAGCCCCCAGGGTGGCCAGGGGGAGGGGCAGGGGGCTGACATGCACCAGATGGTGCCAGGCAGCCTCCAGCCATTGCTGGCAGGCTTGAAGCAGATAGTCCAAAAACTGGAGCATCATGCCCAGGGCGAGCTCTGGCTGCATGGTGCCAACTGCGGCATCATCCCCAATGGGAACCACCGACACAAGCAAGTGGAGAGGAAAACGCTTTGCTGTCCCTCGGCGAGGTTGGCAAGCAAGCAAAAAAGCTGAGAACCAGCTGTCCAGGGGGGTCCCTTTAAGCACGAGCCTCAGATAGCCTCAGACAGCAGCCACACAAAGCAAGTACTGACCTGATGCTCTGCCGGAACCGGTTTCAGCTGCCCTTAAATGCGACCCAGCATCCAATCAGTGTAGACGCGCTATCTGAAATTAGCAAAACGCTAATTCGAATTAGTTTTTGGGTCTAGATGCATTATTTCGAATTAGCTTATTTCGAACTAATTCTAAATAAGGGTATGTCTACACTACCCCTCTAGTTCGAAGTAGGGGGGGTAATGTAGTCATACGGAGTTGCAAATGAAGCCCGGGAGTTCCACGAGGTATACAGCTAGTTCGGAATAGGAAGCCTAATCCAAACTAGCTAGTCCGTGCCTCGTGTAGCCGTGCAGTACGGGGTCCGAACTAGCCGGCATTTAAAAATGGCGCCGGCCGGCTTTATGCAAATGAAGCCCGGGAAATTCAAATCCTGGGCTTCATTTGCAACTCCGTATGACTACATTACCCCCGCTAGTTCGAACTAGGGGGGTAGTGTAGACATACCCTAAGTTAGTTCGAATTAGTGCTGTATTTTAGACATACCCTCAGTGTCACTAGTAAAGGGTGTGTGTATGTGTCTAAATGCTGACATTCATCTGCCTTGGCCCTCGGGGGAGACACAACCCAGGGCGCTCAGAGCCAGCTGTGGAGATTGTTGTGAGAAAGCTCCTCTGGCCCAACCACCCTGCACGGACGCTGAGTGGCCAGGACAGTTCTCAGCTGTCCTGGTCTTCCCTGAAGGGTGAACACAGATCATTTCCTGCTGCAGCCACAGAAGTAGCTGTGGGCACCGCTCACCTGTTCCCAGAGCAGATGGACACTAGACCCAGCACCTACCCCCAGGAACCACACAGCCCCTGCTCTCTAGTACTTTGCAACAAGTTGGTATCAGCTAAGGGGAGGGTTTACCCTGCTCCAGTTACACACCAGTGTCAGTCCCTTTGCACCCTGGTCTGCTCTAAAAGGCCTTTTCCTGGTTTATCTTATCTTGATTAGAAAGCAATAATAATGACGTCATATAAAACATAGAGGATAATTATCCATGGGAAAAACCACGGGCTGTGGTGGATTCTCCATTACTCACAATTTTTTGAATCCAGGGAGGATGTTTTCTCAAAGGGAAGCTCTAGTTCAAACAGGTTTTACTTTGGGGCCGGTCTCTGGCCTATGAGACACAGGCTGTCAGGTTAAGTGACCACAGTGATTTCTTCTGGCTTTAGAGTCGGTGAGTAAACCTGACAGAAGCTCACATCCCACAATGATGTGGGAGTTCCAGAACTGAATCTCTCGTGGGTTAATCACACGGGCAAATTTCCCTGCATATAGAGAAGTGCCACCATAACATGCTCTTCCCATCACTGCTCCCCATTTCCTTGTACGTCCCCTGTCACTGGAGTATCTGAGCCCCTCACAGTCACTAAAATGGTTCCCCAGACACTCTGAAATCCAGCCTCCTGTCACAGATGGGGAGACTGAGGCACACACAGAGACTCAGTGACTGACCCCAGGGCACACCAGAGTCTGCAGGTGAGTCAGGGACTGAACTCAGGGCTCTAGAGCAGCTGTCCACTGTCCTGGCCACTAGATTGTTCTTCCTCCCTTTAGCCCCCAGCCTCCCAAAGGCCTGGGTGACAATGAACCAACCGGATACCTGCCTGGAAGGCCAGTGACCCTGGGCCATTTCATCAAAAGGGGGAGGAGCCTAATTGGGACGGGACGGGGAAACAGGGAAAACGTTAGAGACACAAGCTGGGAAATCTGCCTCATGGGGTTTAATCTCACAGACTTCCCATCCCCTATTTGTACTGGGCTAGATCCTGCCTCACTCCTGCCGGCCCAAATCCCAGCACAGAGAGGGCAGAATGAGCTCCAGGCTCCAGCACTGCAGGGGATATGGATGGAGCCTGATGCTGTGGGACTAGAGAGTGTCTGGCTGCTGCTCAGAAGAAGGAAGGAAGAGGAGATTTGGTGTGGTGAGCATGGGCCCTGCTCAGCAACTCTCTGCACACACAGACTGGATGCTCCGTGCAGCTACGCAGGGTGGGAACCGCAAGACGTGCCGAAAGCACCCTGAGCATCTGCAGAGTCCCTTGTGCAGACACCTCCTCCCCTGCCCTGCAGTGAGCTCTCCCCAGGCCTGACCCCCATTAGCAGCCCAGCGGAGTCTTGTGGGATTGAATAACCCGCTTACACAAGGTTATTTTTGGCCTCACACATTAACCTGCCTCATTCTCGCTCTGCTCTCATGAGGGTTCCAGAGAAGTTTATGTTCATGGTTGTACATGTAAAGACCACACTCTGCTTTGCACACGGCCCTCACCACATCCTTTTTCCATGTTGCAGGCTTGGCCATGTCCCCCGTCATCTGGGCCACCCGCTGCGCCCTGGTCCTGCTGCTCCTGGTGTCTGCGCCCGTCATCACCTTTGTGCTGGATAAACAGGGCCTGCCTGAGCCTGCGAGGAGGGGGCAGTGGCAGCATTTCTGTGGGAGGAGGCAATAAGGGATCCTCACTGAACATCTATGAGCAGGAGGAAGAGTGAGGAGGGGCCGGGGCCCTGAGCAGGGTGTTGGGGAGACACCACAGGTCAGTGCTGCACAACAGGCCCCTGCAGTAACCTACCTTGCCCAGGTAACTCCAGCAGCCTCCTCTTTCATGGGTACAACCCACTTCTTCCAATGAAAGAATCGCCTGTCAGAGTCACTCCCTACCTGTTGCTGTGATAAAACACTCACCCGTCCTGCTCCTGACACTTTTCCTATTTATGAGCTGAAGCTCGTTTCAGCAAATGCAAGATGTGCTGGGCTACTTAGCACAAGGGAACAGGACTAGAAGAAAGGTGGAGGCCAATGTTGGCTATTAATTGCTCTAATATTTGTACTTAATACTATTTATGATTAATACATAGATACATAGATGTATAGCTACTGTGAGGATAATACATGTAGCCAGCATGAATTAGTCAACTACTAGGGTATTCTTCTGTCTCCAGTGGATGCTTGAGATTCATACATGAGACTGTGAGCTCGTTTGCTCTGTTTGTACCATCACAGCCAGGATCTAATCCAGTTGGTTTCTAGGTGCTACCATAATAGAAAGTCCCATCTCCTGCTACTTCTCTGGGCTGCTTTCTTGTTGGTTTAATTGGTGTTTATTTTCTTCTTACTGTAAAGTTCCCATCTGAAGACTCACAGACTGACTGGCCAGAACGCAGGGTGATCTGGGTCTGGCGATGGGGACATTTCCCACCACTGATAGGGCACATACCCCCGTGGATATCTCATGTCCATAGAAGGCCTTCAGCTATATGTACTCGGCTACATTTCACCCCGGGAATGTCAGTGGTGCTGCCAGGGTTCTACTGTGGAATTATCAGACAATGTGCAAGTCTTGAAGTAGGGGAGCAGAGATTTAAAAAAAAATCTGCAGGCTTCTCCTGGTGCAGACACCACACATCGACTACATGTCACTTTGCACCAATCCCAGTAGAAAACTCTATTTGACCTGTGTTAGTCTAGTAATGGTGTCATCCATTGGCCAGGGCTGAAAATTTGTCATGGGTTAATTTTCCTCAATATCAGAACCCCAGGAACTTGCCCATCCTGCGGAGCTGAGTGCAGCAGACAGACTGTCCAGCAAACATCTCCCCTGCCATCAGCACCCGCGTAACATCTCCTGACATTCAGCATTAGGAAAGGGCTTGTTTCTCACATGGAAAATCTCTCTCTCCCATCCCGTCTGGTTCTGTCCCTTCGGTTCTAGACACACACACACACACACACACACACACACACACACGGCATCTCGTCACAGCCTCAGCTTAAAACAGAGATCAGGGAATTTTGGTTTCAACCTCCCAATCTCAGCCAGAAAAACAATGGAATGTTTCCATGAGAGCAGACTCAGGCTCTGATCCAGTCCTGGGTTGGGAGAACTGGCTGGACTGGCAGAACATGCCATGAGACACAAACTGGACAATCAATGCACCAAAGAGTCCATCACTGGCTAAAGATTGTAACCCAGGGGTTTTCTTATTATTAAAACTCTCTCAAGCCCATAATAGAAGCATCATCCTTTCCATTGTCAAAACATAAACACCTTTAACACAAGCCTCGCTCTGGTGTCACTCTGGCTGCACCCTAAGCCAGACAGATTCCAGCCCCCAGTTATATTTTGCTTCCATGCCCAAAGTTATCACTTCCATGCACTGGCAAGACCTGAGACTTCCCACTGCATAGGGTGGGAAAAAGGCTCTTCAGGGCAACACTGGAGGCTTGGTACATGTTTAGGTTTCATTCCCAGCTGAGCCACTGACTCTCACTGTATGAGCTTTGGTAAGTTCCCTCCTGTCTGGGTGCCCAACTTTGCCCATTAGAAGCCAGGCCAGGTAACATCTGTGCACTTCATACTGGTGTCAACAGCGTGGGCCAATCCGAAAGCAGACATGGAAGTTGTTCCACAGAGGAAAGAGGCTGCTCTCAGTGGTGGCAGATGGCAGAACAAGGAGCACTGGGCTCAAGTTGCAGTGAGGGAAATTCTTCCAGCCCTGCAATGCTGTGATTCTATGACACAAACGGCCCCTGGGCATTGGCTTCCAGGCCAGCAGGGGCTGTTAGCTCAGCCAGTCTGACCTCCTGGCCAGCCCAGCGACTCCCCCAGCCCCCTGCATTGAGCCAATCGCTCATGTGGGACAAAAGCTGCTCCCAGGAGGCCTCCAGCCTGGCTCTGACTCCATCGGATGATGGAGAATCCTCCCTGCCCTGGGTGGTTTGTCCCAGGGCTAATCAGCTGACCAGCTAGAACATGGGGCCTGTTTCCCATTGAGCCTTGTCTGCAATGAGCTAGAAACAGGCCCCCCCAAAGCTCCGCCTGTTCCCAGCACTAGGGAATGAAGGGGGTGTGCTGGGGAGGGTTTGCAGGAGGTGGGAGATTTGGGTGAATCATCCTGGTGCCCTGGGCTGTGGGCTCAGCTCTGGCGTAGCATTGTCAGCCCTGAAGCTCAGCGCCCCTCACCTGGGGGGCTGCACAGGAGGGGAGTGGCTGCCCCATGTGTACCCAGGAGGGAGCAACAGAGGGGGAGGGACCCAGCTCTCCTAGCGCCTGGGGACTGTATGGCGCCGACTCCAGAGTCAGCAGTGTGGGGCCCTGAGGGGATGGCTGAGGGCTCCTCCGGTGACACATGGCCACAGCCACCAGCCCGGCAGGGACAGCCCAGCACCTGGGAAGGGCCCGGCTCACACACCAGGGCAGGAGGTTATTAGGGGCTTCCTGGCCCGGGTCTGCACAGAGGAGGATCTGCCCTTTCCCAACTGTTCCGGCTTCTTCAGCACCAGGGCCAGATTCAGTAGCCCAATGATGCAGACGGGCACCTTGTGATGTGTCTAACTTTCATTGGCTGCCTATGGAGCGCTAGGGACTCCCACTAGGTGCCTGGCTGCTTTGTTATACCAAATAAAAAATATACCATATCATAGAGCTGGAAGGGACCTTGTGAGGTCATCAAGTCCAGTCCCCTGCCCTTGTGGCAGGGCCAAGTACCATCCCTGACAGATTAGCCCCAAATACCTAAATGGCCCCCTCAGGGATTGAACTCAAAACCCTAAGTTCCTAAACAGCTTGGTTACGCACACTTCTATCCCAAGGTAGCACTTTAAAGACTAACAAAATGGTTTATTTTCTTCAAGCCAAGCTCCTTGAGTCCCCTTTCATAAAACAGGTTTTCCATTCCTCGGATCATCCCAGTGGCCCTTCTTCGTACCTGTTCCGGTTTGAATTCATCCTTCTTAAACATGGGAGACCAGAACTGCAAACAGTATTCCAAATGGGGTCTCACCAATGCCTTGTATAATGGCACTAACACGTCCTTATCCCTACTGGAAATACCTCGCCTAATACATCCCAAGATCGTATTAGCCTTTTTCACGGCCATTATAGTCATCCTATAATCAACCAGGACTCCGAGGTCCTTCTCCTCCTCCGTTACTTCCAAGTGATGTGTCCCCAGCTTATAACTAAAATTCTTGCTATTAATCCCTAAATGCATAACCTTACACTTCTCACTATTAAATTTCATCCTATTGCTATCACTCCAATTTACAAGGTCATCCAGATCTTCCTGTATGTTATCCCGATCCTTTTCTGAGGGTATGTCTACACTGCATAGCTAATTCGAACTAACAGACGTTAGTTCGAATTAACTTTGATAGGCGCTACACATGCAAACCGGTAGTTCAAACTTAATTTGAACTAGTGGAGCGCTTAATTCGAACTAGGAAACCCTCATTCCACGAGGACTAACGCCGAGTTCGAATTAAGTAGTTCGAATTAAGGGCTGTGTAGCCACTTAATTCGAACTAGTGGGAGGCTAGCCCTTCCCAGCTTGCCCTGGTGGCCACTCTGGGCACCACCAGGGAAACTCTTCTGCCCCCCTACCGGCCCCAGAGCCCTTAAAGGGGCACGGGCTGGCTACGGTGCCCGTGCCAGGTGCAAGCCTGCCAGCACCCAGCCAGCAGACCCTGCACCTGGAACAACACGAGCCAGCCACCCGCTGCCACCCAGCCCTCTGCCTCTTCCCGGGACCAGGCTGGCAGCTCCCAGGAGCCTGGCCGGGACCGCAAGAGGCGGGCGCCCACCTGGTCTAGTGCAGACATCATGGACCTCATCCACGACCTCCGCACTAGGGCAGGATAGCTGCCAGCCTGGCCAACCAGGAAAATCACGGTGGTCGAGTGAGACCCCGACCCTGATCCCTGAGCTTAGAACATAAAAACATAAGAATGGTCATACTGGGTCAGACCAAAGGTCCATCTAGCCCAGTAGCCTGTCTGCCGACAGCAGCCAACTCTAGGGACCCTGGAGGGGATGGACCAAAGACAATGACCAAGCCATTTGTCTCATGCCATCCATCTCCAGCCTTCCACAAACAGAGGCCAGGGACACCATTTCTACCCCCTGGCTAATAGCACTCCATGGACCCAACCTCCATGACTTGATGTAACTTCTCTTTAAACTCTGTTCTAGTTCTAGCCTTCACAGCCTCCTTCAGCAAGGAGTTCCACAGGTTGACTATTTCCTTTCTGAAGAACAACTTTCTGATATTAGTTTGAAGCCTACTACCCATTCATTTCATTTGGTGTCCTCTAGTCCTTCTATTATGGGAACTAATGAAGAACTGTTCTTTATGCACCCTCTCCACCCACTCATGCTTTTATAGTCCTCTATCATATACCCCTCCGTCTCCTCTTTTCTAAGCTGAGAAGTCCCAGTCTCTTTAGCCTCTCTTCATATGAGACCTGTTCCAAACCCCTCATCATTTTAGTTGCCCTCCCCTCTCCTCTCCCACCCTCTCTCTTCCCCTCTCCCACCTCCTTTTCCCAGTCTCCCCAGTTTTGTTCAATAAAGAAAGTTTCTATTTTTGAACAGACGTGTCCTTTATTTTGTACATCAGGAAGGGGGGCTAGAGAGGGGTAAGTGGAAGGAGGTGAGGGAGGAATGGGGTATGAGCCCCCAATGGGGAGGACTGGGGTAGCTCTGCAGGCTCCTCGGGGTGGAAGCTCTCCTGCAGCCCCCCGAGTGCCCGCCCCGGATGACAGCCTGCAGCAAGTGCAGCCAGGCTGATGGCCGAGTGCTGTGATGTGTTGAGTGTGGGCACCCAGGGCACTCCAAGCCAGGACTGCTTTGCAAGTGGGGAACCCCTGAGAACTGTCTGTCCGGGGTGGGGGTTGGGTCCCTTTAAGCACAGCCTTCGGCTAGTGTGAGACAGCCGCTTCACGCTCTAAGTCCGAACCTGATGCCCTGCCGGCACTGCTTCCGGCCATCCTTAACCTTGGTTCAGGGTCCACTCAATGTGGACATGCTAGTTCGAATTAGCAAAACGCTAATTCGGACTAGTTTTCAGGTCTAGATGCACTAGTTCAAATTAGCTTGGTTCGAATTAACTAATTCGAGTTAAGTTAGTACGAATTAGTGCAGTAGTGTAAACATACCTTGAGTTGGCAGTACCTCCCAACTTTGTGTCATCCGCAAATTTTATCGGGACACTTCCACTTTTGGTGCCAAGGTCAGCGATAAAAAGATTAAATAAAATTGGCCCCAAAACTGATCCCTGAGGAACTCCGCTAGTAACCTTCCTCCAACCTGACAGTTCACCTTTCAATATGACCCTCTGTAGTCTCCCCTTTAACCAGTTGCTTATCCACCTCTCAACTTTCATATTAATCCCTATCTTTTCCAATTTAACCAATAATTCCCCATGTGGTACTGTATCAAATGCCTTACTAAAGTCGAGGTAGATTAGATCCACTGCATTTCCTTTATCTAAAAAATCTGTTACTTTCTCACAAAAGGAGATCAGGTTGGTTTGGCACGATCTACCTTTTGTAAAACCATGTTGTAATTTGTCCCAAATGCCATTAGCCTCAATACTTTCTCCTTCAAAAATTTTTCCAAGATCTTACATACTACAGATGTCAAACTAACAGGCCTATAGTTACCCGGGTCTCTTTTTTCCCCTTTCTTAAAAATCGGAACTATATTAGCAATCTCCAGTCAAATGGTACAACCCCTGAGTTTAGAGATTTATTAAAAATTTTTGCTAATGGACTTGCAATTTCCTGTGCCAGTTCCTTTAATATTCTTGGATGAAGATTATCTGGGCCCCCCGATTTACTCCCATTAAACTGTTCGGCTACGTCTACACTGGCCCCTTTTCCGGAAGGAGCATGTAAATTTCACCTATCGTAGTAGGGAAATCCGCGGGGGATTTAAATATCCCCCGCGGCATTTAAATAAAAATGTCCGCCGCTTTTTTCCGGCTTTTAAAAAAACCGGAAAAGAGCGTCTACACTGGCCCCGATCCTCCGGAAAAAGCGCCCTTTTCCGGAGGCTCTTATTCCTACTTCAAAGTAGGAATAAGAGCCTCCGGAAAAGGGCGCTTTTTCCGGAGGATCGGGGCCAGTGTAGACGCTCTTTTCCGGCTTTTTTAAAAGCCGGAAAAAAGCGGCGGACATTTTTATTTAAATGCCGCGGGGGATATTTAAATCCCCCGCGGATTTCCCTACTACGATAGGTGAAATTTACATGCCCCTTCCGGAAAAGGGGCCAGTGTAGACGAGCCCTTCAAGTTTGGCTTTTACCTCGGATATGGTAATATCTACCTCCATATCCTTAGTCCCATTTGTTATGTTACCATTATCCCTAAGCTCTTCATTAGCCTCATTAAAGACTGAAGCAAAGTATTTGTTTAGATATTGAGCCATTCCTAGATTATCCTTAACCTCCACTCCATCCTTAGTAACTAGCGGTCCTACTTCTTCTTTTTTTCCTATTTAAATGGCTATAAAACCTTTTACTATTGGTTTTAATTCCCTTTGCAAGGTCCAACTCTACCTGACTTTTAGCCTCTCTCACTTTGTCCCTACATGCTCTAACCTCAATAAGGTAGCTTTCTTTACTGATCCCTCCCATTTTCTGCTTTTTCTTAATCACCTCTCTGAGATGCTTGCTCATCCAGCTTGGTCTAACACACCTGCCTATAATTTTTTTCCCTTTTCTTGGGATACAGGTTTCTGACAGCTTCTGCAACTTTAACTTAAAATAATTCCAGGCCTCCTCCACCTCAAGATCCACAATTTCTTTAGTCCAATCAACTTCCCTAACTAATTTCCTTAATTTATTAGTTAGCCCTTTTGAAATCAAAAACCCTACTCTCAGATTTATTTTTGTTTATCCTTCCATTTAATTTGAACTGAATTAGCTCATGATCACTCGAGCCAAGGTTGTCCCCTTCAACCATTTCATCTATGAGGTCCTCGCTACTCACCAAAACCAAATCTAAAATAGCATCCCCCCTTGTTGGTTCAGCAACTACTTGATGAAGGAATTCATCAGCTATCACATCTAGGAAAATCTGAGCCCTATTATTATTACTAGCACTTGTTCTCCAGTCTATATCTGGAAAGTTGAAATCGTCCATGATTATGCAGTTTCCATGAGTATTTACTTCATTAAAAACATTAAAGAGGTCTCTATCCATATCCAAATTGGATCCTGGTGGTCTAACACACCCCAAGCACTATCCCCAATGTGATTTTTGCCCAAACAGACTCTGTCTTCTCCATTCCATCACTTTTCATTTATTTACAATCTACCTCATCTTTGATATACAATGCGACTCTACCACCTTTACCCTTATTTCTAAACAGCACATACCCTTCAATACCTGTACTCCAGTCATGCCTAGTATTCCACCATGTGTCTGTTATTCCTATAATATCTGGTTTCACTTCCTGAACCTATTGCTCTAGTTCCTCGATTTTGTTACCTAGGCTCCTCGCATTGGTGTACAAACATCTTAATTTTTGCTGTTTGGCCTCACTTACATTCTTTATCCATTTGGCACGGACATTGTACCTCCAATATGACTTATTAGACTAGTATCCACCCTACCCTTCCTCATGTACATTCTCCTACCCCCAGCTATATCCTCTTTTACTTCATTTTCTTCCCTCTCAGTGTTAAAATCCAGCGTAGAGATTACCTGGACATCTCCCAACCGTCTCCCCCAAATTCCTAGTTCAAAGCTCTCTTAATCAGTTGAGCCAGCCTCCATCCTAGAAGTCTATTTCTCTCCCTACTTAGGTGAAGTCCATCCCGAGAGAACAGTCCTCTGTCCATAAATGCCTCCCAGTGACCATACATCCCAAAGCCCTCCTTATAGCACCACTGCCTAAGCCATCTATTGATCATCATAATCCTATCACATCTTAGTTGCCCTTCTCTAGGAACAGGCAGAATCCCACTAAAGATCACCTGAGCCTCAATTTCCTTGAGCATCCTCCCCAGCCTAGCATAGTCTCCCTTAATTCGTTCCAGCGAGAATCTAGCCGTATCATTTGTTCGTACATGAAGGATGATCAATGGATTCCTTCCTGCTCCCTTAATAATCCTCTTCAACCTCAGTTCCACATCCCGTATCTTAGCACCTGGCAGACAGCACACCCTTCTATTCTCTGGATCAGCTCTGGTTACAGGCCTATCTATTCTTCTCAATAAGGAGTCCCCAATCACGTAAACCTGCCTTTTCCTAGTGACAGTGCGATTCTCTGGTCTATCTCTTGCTTCCTCTGTCTGCAAGTCCTTGCCATTCCTGTTTTCCCTTGTAATCCTCTTTAACCCATCCTGTATCCTCCTAATGCTCATTATTGGTGTTGTCTCCATTAACTCTTCCCCTTTATCTATGGGACTAGCCACTCTTCTCTTCTTCCTTACCCTTCCATCTTCATTATCTACCTGCTGTACCCCTTCTTCATTCTCCAGCTCCACATACCTGTTCTTGAGCTCTATTTTTCCTTCACTGACCCATCTTTTCCTCTGCCTGGTTCTCTGAGTCACATGCTTCCACTGTCCATTTTCTTCGCCCAGCAGTCCCTCACTGCCCCGAGGCCCTTGATCCTGCTTCCATCTGCATATCTAAACTTTCCCCTTCAGCCACATCATGCCTTTGCCCCATCATCTGCTCAAACCCCCTTCTAAACTCGACCAGAGTTTCCACCTGCATCTCCAGTCCTCGGATCTTTTCTTCACCCAGCTCTATCAGGCGGCACTTCATGCAAACAAAACTCCTTTCAGGTACCCCCTCCCGAAGCATGTACATACCGCAGCTACCACATCCAATCATCCTCCTTGTGTTCTCTACTACTTGGGCCATGGCCACTACTGCCTCTGTGTTTTATCTACTCTCTCACCAAAATCCTATTAGTCCAGTGAACACAAAAACAAACCCAAACACCCCCTCCACAGCAAAAACAAACTCCAAACAAGTCCCAATATCCAGACTCCCCTTACAAACCCCCACTGAAACTCCCCTGTTTATAGCTCTGTTTGCTGGCTCCTGTGCCACTACAGCTATCTATGCCGCTGCCTGACTAGAAGGCTACCTTTATAGGACCCCAAATCAGTAAAGCCCCGCCCACTAATCAGTGAATAACTAGGGACCAGAGAGGAGGGGTGTGGTGGGGTGCTTCATGTGGTGCCTGTTCTTCAGACAGGCTGTTCCCATTGCCCAGAACCCAGCCAATAGGATTTTGACTCCTCAGTTCCCATTAGTGAAAGCAAAGTTTGATTCCTCCCTGGTGTCCAAAGTGCTGCAGTGTCTCATGTGTGGGGAGCTTTTATTGTTCTCGTGGTGGCCAGGTGGCTGAGCTGGGTGAAGAGGTGCTGAAGCCCGACCCAGCCGCTTTCTGCACTAAAAGAGTTGGCAGCCACAACCAGCGGGGACAGCAGCAAACAAAAGATCAGTAGTCTGGGGCCTTAACCACTCGCCGAGCCTGCATGGCCTTGCTGTGGGCTTGGTCTGCCTGCAGCCAGCTTACATTTTGCTTGAACCTCTGGGGCTGGACCCCAATAATCCTCCTCCCTCCAATGGCAACAGCTTCCTTGCTCTCTGCCTTCAGGCTACACTGACACCCCAAGAGCATCTGAGCCCAGCCCGGCCTGACCCCATGGGCCTGGCGTGGGGAGCTGGGCCCCAGGACACCCCAGGGGTAGGATCCAGCCAAGTGCCAGGTCCCAGCTCCCCAGGGAACGCCGCCGCCCTGCAGCCTGGGGTCTGGGCGGGGAAGCAGGGACCCGGGGAAGGATTTAGTACCCCAGGGTTCAGTAACTGACCATTAGCTCCTAGGGCAACGTGGGGCAGATGGGCTCATGGGCCCTGTGTTGTGTAATGATGGAGAAAGGAGCAGGTGTTGGGGGGAGGCGATTTCCCCTGGAATGAGGCCTCAGGGAGACAGATACCGGATCCTGCTTATGGTTCTAGGTCCTGTTTCAATGGCTCTTGGCAAAGTGTAGCAGGGACAGGGCAGGACAGGCCCACTCTCCACCCCACCAGCTCTTCAGGGCATCTCCCTACAGCAGAGATTCCAGCCCGGCACTAACCCCACATCCCCTTTCTGTTTGCAGAGATCAGCCCCAGCAGCCAGGAGATCTGCTCAGCTACCGGTGAGTCCGTCTGTTCCCAGCCTACCCAGGGCTTTACCACTCCCTCTGTAGGATAACTGCTTCTGACGAAGCGGGGATTGTATGTGCTTGGTTATATTGCATGTAAATTTCTACGGTCCTATAGTAATCCCTGGGTAAATGCAGCAAAACCTGCTATGTGTGCGGCCAGCAAGTTCACAGCTGAGTCCCATCACTCTGGTGATTCCTGGAAAGGGGGATCCACTCCCAGCTGCTATTACTGGGCCTTCCCTTAGCCTGGGCCTGGAACTGCCCACAGATCCCCTGAACCAGAGTGGGAGGGATACAGGGATACAGGGGATGTTAGAGCAGAGGCCAAAGGTCTTAGGGACTGGACAGTCAGTGAGGTCTGTGGGGCAGTGACTGGTCTTCACTGCATGGGCAGCGGAGGTTTGGGCTAGGCCCTAGACAGCATCCAATAGCCAGTGACTAGCCTGGTGGGGGGGGTCACCTCTTGCCAGACTGTGCTGCTTCAGCTGGGTCCGTGGATCTGGGGCCCCTTGTCCTAGGACAATGTGATGCCCCTGACACTGGGAGCCCAGCCTGACCAAGCTCTTAAAATCTTCTGAATCCCCAGTGATCCCAGGGAATGAAACCTCTGGGCCCTGGAGAGAGCTCGTCCCCCCAGCTGCCCAGCTGGGCTGAGATCAGAGCCTCCAGCTGAGCCACTGCCCAGACCCCTTTTCTCTCCAGCGATGCCAGGCACCAGCAACACCCACCAACAGCTCTGACCCTTCCCCTTCCAGGTGCTCTCCCTGCCCCCACCCTCTACCTGAACCAGACGCCAGCCTGGCCGAGGGACACTGTGTGGCTCCAGTGCTCCATTGTCTCTGGGGCCCAGGCCACCCGCATCGTCTTCTGCAAGGACGGGGAGGAAGCTTCATCTCAACCAGGCTCCCTGGGGAAACTCAGCTATGACTTTGACCACGTGGTGTCCAGGGGCAGCTCTGGGAATTACTCCTGTGGGTACGAGATCAAGGGCAGCGACAGCCGGGTGACCAGATCCCAGCTCAGCCCTGCCCAGCAACTCAGGATCTCTGGTGAGCCACAAGTGTCTGTGTGTATGTGTGTGTGTGCGTGCACTGATGAGCTATCTCTGTGGGGGGGTGGGGGCAGGATAAACGGCAGAGTGAGGACGAGGGCTTTTGAAAGGCTTCAGCCGAAAGGGACCATTACATCACCCAGGCTGAGCTCCCATTAATCCTGGGCCAGACGGCTGCGCTCAGTGACCCTGCGTCCAGAGCTGCCGGGGCTGATTGAGCCAGGCTGCGGCTTTCCAGTCACAGCCACGGTTCTTTGCTGGCTGCCTGGGCAGCAGGGGCAGAGGATCAGCAGGGGTATAACTGGGGCAGGGAAGGTGCCAGGCAGATAGTGATGGGCCCAGCAGCAGCAATTTCCTTGTGAGGTCAGAGCTGAGTCCTATTGCCCTGGTGAACCTCAGAAAAAGGGAATCGCCTCCCTGCTGCTGCTCCAGAATCTTCCCTTGAGCTGGGCCTGGACCTGCCCCTGGTGTCCCTGGTTCCAGCGGGGGGCCGGAGGGGCACAAGAACAGGGAAAATCTTGGGGCAGACTCTGAAGTTAGGAACTGGACACAGCCCCTTGGCTGCCCACTGCCTGGCTCCCTGGGCAGTGACTGGCGATCGCTGCCGGGCTGGGGGCAGACTGAGGTGTTGGCCAGGCCTAGACTGACTTGCTGAAGTGTCACCTCTCTCCCGGCCGTACAGCCCCAGCTGGGTCAGTGGGTGTCCATGGCAGGGCCCCTTGGTCCAGGACTGTGCACGGTGCCAGGCAAAGGGCCCAGCCTGACCAACTCTGAGGCTCCTCTACAAACCAAATCATCCCAGGGAATGAAGCCTCCCATCACCAGCGAGAGCTCCTCTCCCGTCTGTCCAGCTGGACAGGGATCAGAGCCTCCATTGAGACACAGCCCAGACCTCTGCCATTTACCTCCTGTCCCACTGACAGCACCAGGCACCAGCAACACCCCACTGACAGCTCTGACCCATTCCCATTCCAGGTGTTCTCCCTCCCCCCATCCTCTACCTGAGCCTGACATCAGCTCAGCCAGGGGACTCCGTGCGGCTCCAGTGCTCCATGTTCTCCTGGGTCCAGGCCACCCACATCATCTTCTACAAGGACGGGGAGGAGGTTTCATCCCAGAGAGGTTTGAAGGAGAAGATCACGTACGACTATGACCATGTGGTGTCCTCAGGCAGCTCTGGGAATTACCCCTGTGAGTACGAGATCAAGGACAGCAGCAACCAGATGACCAGATTCCAGCTCAGCCCTGCCCAGCACCTCAGTGTTATTGGTAAGTCGTGTGCGTATGTGTCTAAATGCTAAAATTCATCAGCCTTGGCCCTCCTTGGAGACATAACCCAGGTGCCCAGAGCCAGATGTGGGGGATGTTTGGACAAAGCTCCTCTGGCACAGCCACCCCGCTTGGATACTGAGCGGCCAGGCCAGTTCTCAGCTGTTCCAGCCTTCCAGGAAGGGTGAACACGGATCATTTCCTGCTGAGGCCACAGAGTCACCTGTTCCCAGAGCAGATGGACACTAGACCCAGCACCTACCCCAGGAACCACAAACCCCCTGCCTCATGTTGGTATCAGCTAAGGGGAGAGTTTACACTGCTCCAATTATACACCAGTGTCAGTCCCTGTGCTCACCCAGGTAGAGTGTGAGAACCCTTCCCTGGTTTAGCTAATCTCATTTAGAAAGCAATACTAGTGATGTCCTATTGAACACGTCCTATTATCCATGGGAAATACCACGGGCTGAGGTGGATTCTCCATTCCCCATGTTTTTTAAATCCGGGGTGGATGTTTTTTCTCAAAAGTTATGTCTACGCTAGCCTCCTAGTTCGAACTAGATGCCGAGGGTCAGGTCAGGTGACCACACTGATTTCTTCTGGCCTTGGAATCCATGAATAAACCTGACAGAGCGTCCCTGTGGGAATTCCAGCAGTGAGGCTGTTGCTCTTTAATTACACCGGTAAATCTCCCTACGTAGGGAGAAGCCCTCAGGTAACCAGCTCTTCCCATCACTGCTCCCCATTTCCTTGTACGTCCCCTGTCACTGGAGTATCTGAGCCCCTCACAGACACTCTGAAATGCACCCTCCTCACAGATGGGGAGACTTAGGCAGTGACTGACACCAGGGGAACCGGAGTCTGCAGGTGAGTCAGGGATTGAACCCAGGGCTCTAGAACAGCTCTGCACTGTCCTGGCCACTAGATTGTTCTTCCTCCCTGCAGTCCACCAAAAGCCTGGGTGACAATGCACCTACGGGATACCTTCTTGGAAGGCCAGTGACCCTGCACCATTGCACCCAATGGGAGGGAAACCCTGGATGGGACACGATGGGGAAACAGGGAAAACATGAGTGACACAAGCAGGGAAATCTGCATCTGGTGTTTAGTTGATCTCACAGTGTCCCATCCGCTGTTTGTACTGGGCTAGATCCTGCCTCTCTCCCACTGGCCCAAATCTCAGAACGCACAGGGCAGAATGAGACCCTGGCTGTGCTGGGGATATGGATGGAGGCAGATGCTACAGGACTAGAGAGTGTCCGGCTGCTCCTCAGAGGAGGGAAGAGAGAGGAGAGCTGGTGCCATGAGCAGGAGCCCTGCTCAGTGACTCTTTGCACTCACAGTCCAGCTGCTCCATGCAGCCATGTGGGGAGGGAAGCACAGGACGAGCCAATAGCGCCCTGAGCATCTGCAGAGTCCCCTGTGCAGAGACCTCTCCCCTCCTCCCCCACCACCCAGCAGTGAGCTCTCCCCAGCCTGACTCCAAGCGAGCAGCCCAATGGGGTGGGAGGGTGTCACACCCTCTGATGTGGGTTTGAAGAACCCGCTCTCACAATGTTATTTTTGTCCTCACACATTAGCCTGCCTCCTTCTCTCTCTCTCCATTCACTCTGCTCTCATGAGGGATCCAGGGCAGTTTATAGTCATGGTCACACATTTTTAGACCAAAAGGGACCAATGGGACCATCTAGACCAGGGATGGGCAGCAATTTTTTATTGGGGGCGGCACTCCAAGATTGTGGAAGTTGGTCAAAGGCCGTACTCTTCCATGGTATTACTGGAGAAGGTGCCATGTGTGTGTGAATAACTACGGACCAGAGGGGAGGGGTGTGGCATGGTGCTTCATATGGTGCCTCTTCTTCAAACAGGCTGTTCCCATTGGCATAAAACCAGCCAATAGGATTGTGCCTGCTCAGTTCTCATTAGCACAGCAAGGTTTGAGTCCTCCCTGGTGTCAGAAGTGCTGCAGCATCTCATTTGTAGGTAGCTTTTAATGTTCTCATGGTAACCGTGAGGCTGAGCTGGGTAAAAAGGTGCCAGCCAGCTTACATTTGTGATAAGAATTAGCATCTTTAGAGCATGGATGACGAGCGAGAGAAAGCGCTAGGACTAGAGTGCAGCCGCAAAGCAGTAGGCCTATTGGGAAACAGCTCTGGGGGAGAGGACTTCATGGAAATGTCTCACTGGAAGAGGCCACGAGAAGCCCTGGGGCCAGCCCTCTGACCTGAGGTAGGACCAAGTAACCCTGGACCCTCCCTGCCAGGGGGTTGTCCCTTCTGTTTTGATCAACCCCAGTGACAGGGATTCCACAGCCTGTTCAGGGCTTCACTCGCCCATTGGAACCACAGACACGTAGCTCCAGTCCCCTGCGCTCCTGGCTGCACAAGTGGGGTCTGGACATTTCCTGACAGGGGCTTCTCTAACCGGCTTTTCAAGATCTCCAGGGATGGAGATTTCACAGTCCAGAGCTAGAAAACCCTTCCCACGACCTCACCTCATCCTGCCTTGCTTCACATTGCGCCAGTTACTGTTCGTCCTACCCCCAGTGAGCAATTCACCCCTGCACACTAGTATCAGATGCCCCCCTCAGGCCTCTGTTCTCAACACTCAACATGCCCCAGTGCTTCTAACCTTTCCGCCCAGCTCAGGTTGCTCAATGTTGTTGCTCCCCTTTGAACTTTCTCCACATTCCCCACCTGTTTGCTAAAGTGCCACCCCCAGAGTGGGCCTGGTGCTGCAGCTGAGGCCTTATCCGTGCTGAGCAGAGTGGAACAGCGAACCCCCATGCCTTATTGCCTGGGTGGGGAACCTTTGTTGGGTTGGAAGCCACTGCCCTACTAAAAAAGCAGTCGGAGGCCAGTCCTTGACGAGGCAGCAGGGGCTGGTGTGCCAACACTGGCAAATTCTCACTCTGAGGGTATGTCTAGACTACATGACTCTGTTGTCAGAGGTATGTAGATTAGGCTACCCAGCATAGGAAAATGAAGCGGTGATTTAAATAATCGCTGCTTCATTTAAATTAAAATTGCTGCCGCACTGTGCCGATCAGCTGTTTGTAGGCTCCGCACGTTAGTCTGGATGCTCCGCGGTTGACATCAAAGGCATTTGTTGACTTCCCCAGTATGCCTCGTGGGATGAGGTTTACTGAGGAAGTCAACAAATGCCTTTGATGTCGACCGCGGAGCATCCAGATTACCACACTGAGCCGACAAACAGCTGATCAGCTCAGTGCGGCAGCCATTTTAATTTAAATGAAGCGACAATTATTTGAATCGCCACTTCATTTTCCTATGCCAGGTAGCCTAATCTACATGCCTCTGTCGCCAGAGGCATGTAGTCTAGACATACCCTGAGTGATAAACAGGCTGGGAGATCTATAAGAGCAGGCTCCCTTGGCTTTCCCAGGTTTCCAGACACAGACATCCAAGCTGGGACCATCACCTCCCACAGTTCAGTCCTTGCCACTCAAGTGTTCCAGGTGTGTTGTTGCAAGGAGGATGAATTACCTCCAGGGTTTCATTGTCTCCCTTCTATATCTTCTCTCCACTTCCCAGAAAGCTCTTTCATAGTGACCTGGGTCCAACGGTTTCCATTCCATAGTGCTATCTCAGAGAGGTTTCTATCAGCTCCACTTCCTGGTCTAACCGTTGTGCATTGTACATTTCCTCAGGAAGCTGTTAACATCGTTTGACCTTTCACCATTGTAACTGAAGGCTACTTGTGGGTGTTTTCAACCTCACAACATGTTTCAGTGACAAACACACAGCCAAAGGTCACAACGCCACATATAACAGTAGCACATTCAAGTCAATGAGATCATTGATGTATGACAGATCAGGACTTCTAGAATGACACCTCACAAGGGGCATAGTTTGCACACAGCATAGCCTAACTGCATGTCAGTGTGAATATTGGGGGGTCAAGGCCTCACATCCTACAGATTCATCCATCTGGAAGGGCTTCTGACAGGCCCACCAGCACCCTCTGGGCCATTTCCAGCCCTACCTCAAGGGCTCATGGGTAGAGCTAATCTAAAGGCTTTGCCCCAGAAATGTCTCTACTTAGAAGTAGGGAAGCTGCCAGAAGCGGGGAGAGACATGGGAACAAGGGGGGGAAAGCCTGGAATTTCCAGATGTTTTTGTTTTCAAAACCTGAATTTGCAAATTCACACTGATCAGTGGCCTGGCCTGGACTTTCCTGTCAAAATGCTGAAAATGTTCCTTTCAAAGACCCCCCCCCCCCTCCTGCACAGCCACCTTCCCCCATTACTGAAAGGATGTGCACGCTCTGGAGAAGCTCCAGCAGAGGGCAACCAAAATGACTAGAGGGCCTGAACATAGGACTTGTGAGGAGAGGCTGAGGGATATGGCTCTATTCATCTGCAGAAGCGAAGAGTGAGGGGGGATTTGATAGCAGCCTTCAACTTCCTGAAGGGAGGTTCCAAAGAGGATGGAGAGAGGCTGTTCTCAGTAGTGACACATGGCAGAACAAGGAGCAATGGTCTCAAGTGACAGTGGGGGAGGTCTAAGTTGGATCTTGGGAAAAACTATTTCCCTAGGAGGGTGGGGAAGCACTGGATGGGTTACCTAGGCAGGGGGTGGAATCTCCATCCCTGGAGGTTTTTTGGTCTCAGCTTGAGAAAGCTGAGACCAAAAGTTGGGGATGGTCCGGCTGAACTCAATGACTCCTGAGCTCTCTTTCAGCCCTGGGATTCTATGGTTCTATGATTGTGGATTGGATAAATGGACGGTAAGATGGATAGAAAGATGGCTAGAAGGCCGGGCCCAGCGGGTAGTGATCAATGGCTCGATGTCAGGATGGTGGTCGGTTTCTAATGGAGTGCCCCAAGGTTTGGTTCTAGGACCGGTTTTGTTCAATATCTTTATTAATGATCTGGATGAGGGGATGGATTGCACCCTCAGCAAGTTTGCGGATGACACTAAGCTGGGGGGAGAGGTAGATACACTTAAGGGCAGAGATAGGGTCCAGAGTGACTTAGACAAATTGGAGGATTGGGCCACAAGAAATCTGATGAGGTTCAACAAGGACAAGTGTAGAGTCCTGCACTTGGGACGGAAGAATCCCAAGCATAGTTACAAGCTGGGGACCAACCGGTTAAGCCTTTAACTTCCTGAAGGGAGGTTCCAAAGAGGATGGAGAGAGGCTGTTCTCAGTAGTGTCACATGGCAGAACAAGGAGCAATGGTCTCAAGTTGTAGTGGGAGAGGTCCAGGTTGGATATTAGGAAAAACTATTTCCCTAGGAGGGTGGTGAAGCACTGGGATGGGTTACCTAGGGAAGTAGTGGAGTCTCCATCCCTAGAGGTGTTTAAGTCTCGGCTTGACAAATCCCTGGCTGGGTTGATTTAGTTGGGATTGGTCCTGCCTAGAGCTGGGGGCTGGACTTGACGCCCTTCTGAGGTCTCTTCCAGTTCTATGGTTCTATGGGTTTTGGCCTCACCACATCAGGGGCCTCCCTGTTTCTCTTAGGGTAGAGAGAGGGAGTAGCTGGGGAGGGCAGCAATCTTCTCTGCTCCTGCTCACTGCATCCTTGAGGGTCTGGGCAGCAGCACCCCGACATTCTCTGGCATCTCATGGTCGAGGGCCCAGGCCTCTGCTCAGGGCACAGGCACTGGGATGGGGCACGGCCGCCTTTCCTCCAGCAGCACATGTAGGGTGTGTCCAGTGCTGTGACTGCCCCTTCTGCCTCAGTCACATCGAAAAGAGTGGGGGTCCTGACATGTGGGGGAACACAATAGGATTGCTGCCCTCCCCCCTTCTATTGCTCCCCATAAGGTAGAAAAGTGTCCCAGTGCTCCTGAAGGCTTCTATAAATGTCAAAATGCCAACCTGTCGATCACAAACGTTCAGACAAACCCCTTTGTGCTCAGTACCCGCACTCAGCAGTGATCTTACAAGAAGCCAGGTCCTGTTCTTAGAAGTAGAGCTGGGTGAACATGTCTGCATGAGGAGTTTACTCACCAGAGGATGCTGTTTTGCCTGACACAAAATGAGTCCACAATTTACCGCAATGAATTTTAGCTAGGCAAAAGATTTTACATTTTCAAGCCACTTATTCTTTGGGCCAAAAAGCAGAAGGACTCTCCAGCTGGGGGATGAAGCTCTCAGGAGGTAGGCAACACTGCCTCG
This sequence comes from Pelodiscus sinensis, assembly GCF_049634645.1. Lineage (NCBI taxonomy): Eukaryota > Metazoa > Chordata > Testudines > Trionychidae > Pelodiscus > Pelodiscus sinensis. The sequence continues at coordinate 1,610,218 of NW_027465849.1, forward strand.
AACCTTCTCTCTTCTTTATTCAGAGTATGGAGGGATTTGAACCCACAGCTCCAAATGAGTTCCCCAAGCTCCAGAATCAGTCTCACGCACTCTCTCTCTGCCATTTCATAGTTATGCGAAGTGGCCACGTCAGGAGAGCAGCCTACCCAGATCCACAATGGCCTGTGCCCTTAATGGACACTAGCCAATGGGCTATGAGAGCTGCCCAGGATAGAGTTCAGTATGAGAGTGCTGAATACTGGGGTGTCAAGGCATCACAACCCATATCTCCATCCAGCCTCTTCCTGGAAGGATCCATCCATCAGGAAGGGCTTCCTACAGGCCCACCAGAACCCTCTGCTTCATATCCAGCTCTACCCCAAGGGCTGATGGATAGTGCTATTTGCCCCAAAAATGACCCTGCGGAAAAGTGGGGAAGCCATCAGAAATGGGGAAGGGGGAGACATGGGAACAAGGGGGGACAAAGCCTGGAATTTCCAGATGTTTTTGTTTTCAAAACCTGAATTGGCACTAATCAGTGTTCCAGGCTGGACTTTCCTGTCAAAAAGCTGAAAATGCGTCTTCCAAAGTAAAGAAAAAAAATCCTAACTGCCCTCCCCCACTACAGAATGGATGTGGACGCATTGGAGAGGGTCCAATGGGGGCAATCAAAATGATTAGGGGGCTGGAGAACATGATCTATGAGGAGAGACGGGGGGTATGTCTACACTACAGCACTAATTCGAACTAACTTAGTTCGCATTAGTTAATTCGAACTAAGCTAATTCGAACTAACGCATCCAGACTAAAAAACTATTTCGAATTAGCGTATTGCTAATTCGAACTAGCATGTCCACATTAAGTGGACCCTGAACAGGGCTTAAGGATGGCCGGAAGCAGTGCCGGCAGGGCATCAGATGAAGACTTAGAGTGTGGAGATGCTGTCTCAGGCTAGCCGAGGGCTGCGCTTAAAGGGACCTGACTCCCACCCTGGACAGACAGTTCTCAGGGGTTCCCCGCTTGCAAAGCAGTCCTGGCTTGGAGTGCCCGGAGTACCCACACTGGGCACATCACAGCACTCGGCCATCAGACCGGCTGCACTTGCCGCAGGCTGCCATCTGGGGAGAGGGGGCAATTGGGGGGCTGCAGGAGAGGTTCCACCCCCAGAAGCCCGCAGAGCCAGCCCAGTCCTCCCCATCGGGGGCTCGTACCCCATTCCTTCCTCACCTCCTTCCACTTACCCCTCCCTAGCCCCCCTTCCTGATGTACAAAATAAAGGACACGTGTGGTCAAAAATAGAATCTCTCTTTATTGAACAAAAATCGGGGAGACTGGGAAAAGGAGGTGGGAGAGGGGAGGGCAACTACAATGATCAGAGGTTTGGAAGAGGTCCCATATGAAGAGAGGCTAAAGAGAGTGGGACTTCTCAGCTTAGAAAAGAGGAGACTGAGGGGGGATAGGATAGAGGTCTATAAAAGCTTGAGTGGGGTGGAGAGGGTGCATCAAGAAAAGTTCCTTATTAGTTCCCATAATAGAAGGACTAGAGGACACCAAAGGAAAGGAATGGGTAGCAGGCTTCAAACTAGTAACAGAAAGTTGTTCTTCACAAAGCAAAGAGTCAACCTGTGGAACTCCTTGCTGCAGGAGGCTGTGAAAGCTAGAACTAGAACAGAGTTTAAAGAGAAGTGAGATAAAGTCATGGAGGTTGGGTCCATGGAGTGCTATTAGCCAGGGGGTAGGAGTGGTGTCCCTGCCCAAAGTTTGTGGAAGGCTGGAGAGGGATGGCACGAGACAAATGGCTTGGTCACTGTCTTCGGTCCATCCCCTCCAGGGTCCCTAGGGTTGGCCACTGTCGGCAGACAGGCTATTGGGATAGATGGACCTTTGGTCTGACCCAGTACGGCCATTGTAAGCTCCCAGGCGAGTGCCCGCCTCTTGCGGTCCCGGGCAAGCTCCCGGGGACCGCCAGCCTGGTCCCAGGAAGAGGGGGAGGGCTGGGGGGCATCGGGTGGCTGGCTCGAGCCGTTCCAGGTGCAGGGTCTGCTATCTGGGTGCTGACAGGCTTGCACCTGGCACGGGCACCATATCCAGCCCGTGCCCCTTTAAGGGCTCCGGGGCTGGGAGGGGGGCAATAGAGTTTCCCTGGTGTTGGCCAGAGTGGCCACCAGGGAAAGCTGGGGAGGGCTAGCCTCCCACTAGTTTGAATTAAGTGGCTCCACAGCCCTTAATTCGAACTAGTAAATTCGAACTAGGCTTAGTCCTCGTGGAATGAGGTTTACTTAGTTCGAACTAAGCGCTCCGCTAGTTCGAATTAAGTTCGAACTAGCGGAGTGCTAGTGTAGCGCCTATCAAAGTTAATTCGAACTAACATCCGTTAGTTTGAATTAACTTTGTAGTGTAGACATACCCAAACAGCCCCTGGGCATTGGCTTCTAGGCCAGCAGGGGCTGTTAGCTCAGCCAGTCTGACCTCCTGGCCAGCCCAGCTACTCCCCCAGAGACCTGCATTGAGCCAATCGCTCATGTGGGACCAAAGCCGCTACCAGAAGGCCTCCAGCCTGGCTCTAACTCCATCAGATGATGGAGAATTCCCCCTGACCTGGGTGGTTTGCCCAGCTAGAACATGGGGCCTGTTTCCCATTGAGCCTTGTCTGCAATGAGCTAGAAACAGGCCCCCCAAGGCTCCGCCTGTTCCCAGCACTAGGGGATGAAGGGGGTGTGCTGGGGAGAGTTTGCAGGAGGTGGGAAATTTGGGTGAATCATCCTGGTGCCCGGGGCTGTGGGCTCAGCTCTGGAGTAGCATTGTCAGCCCTGAAGCTCAGCGCCCCTCACCCGGGGGGGCTGCACAGGAGGGGACTGGCTGCCCCAAGTGTACTCGGGAGGGAGCAGCAGAGGGGGAGGGACCCAGTTCTCCTAGCCCCTGGGGACTGCACAGCACTGACTGCCCAGTGTCAGCAGCGTGCGACCCTGAGGGGGCGGCTGAGGGTTCCTCCAGTGACACACGGCCACAGTCACCAGCCCGGCAGTGACAGCCCAGCACCTGGGCAGGGCCCGGCTCACATACCAGGGCAGGGGCATTTGGGGGCCACCTGGCCTGGCTCTGAACAGAGAAGGACCCTTTCCCAACTGCCCTGGCTCCTTCAGCACCAGCGCCAGCTTCAGGAGCCCAGCGACACAGACAGGCACCTTGTGACATGTCTATCTCTCACTGGCTACCTACAGGAGTCAGGTGCCCGGTTGGCCTAGGAACTCTAGGAACTCCCACTAAGTTCCTGGCTGCTTTGTTAGATTACTAAATAGTTTGGTCACGCTTGCTTGCAGTGCGAAGAGGAGAAGCATGGCCTAGTGGACAGAGCACAGGCCTGAGAATCAGGAACTCAGACGCCTTTTCTTCTCTATGTCCTATTGAGTGACCTCAGTGGCATCCCTGCCTTCCTGTAACTCAGTTTCCCCACTTGTTTCCCTCCTGCACAAAGCACTTGGAGGTCTACGGGCGAGCTGGGTGTGGTTAATGTTAAGCCCTCCAGCCAGGCCTGTGCCTCACAGGGTGAGTTTGGCTGAGTCCGATTACCAAATCAGGAGAAGGGTTTTCATCATCACATTTGACGTGTGTTGGATTCTCAGGCTTCCGGCGCTAAATAAAGACAGTGTTGGTGGTGTGGTGTGTAGGGGACAGGAAACGAAGAGCGGTGACCATCAGACACGGGGACAGAACAAGGCAGAGCAGAAGGTCCGCGGCATCCCTGCTGCCTCAGCCATAGACCCCAGAGAGAACTCCAAGCAGCAACTGTGTCCAGGTTCACAGCCGAGGCCTGAGGGGCTGGCAGAGACTCTGCACGGGGAGGGGGGTTTTCTGCCGTGAGCCCAGCGGGGCAGAGGGAACAGGTCAGAGCAAACAGCGACTGCAGAAGCAGACGTCAGAAGCAGACGTCGTTGGGCCATTTCCATCCCTCTCAGTTTCTGCCACAGCCCCGATGCTCCTGTCTCTGTTCCTCTTGCTGCTTGGTGAGTATGAGACCCTGGGCTAACTTGTAGAGGCTGGGAAAAGACAGAACCGAAATCAGCCCCTGGCCCAGGGAGTCGTCAAATCCCCTCTCGAGACAGAGGGGGCTGCGCTGCTGGAGGGAGCGGGACTGTCCCAGACCATTGGCCCATCCCATTTGACCCCCGACAGCCCAGAGCAGAGACCTTCCCCCAGCTCCCTGCCCCCAGCCCAGTCACTGGTGTGTGACTCAAGCATCCCCAGAAAGGCCCCGGCCGGGCGGTGACTCCCCCACTGCCCCGGGGAGCCGGCGCCGGGTGAATCCCCCGCACGGGGAGAACCTGCTGCCTCCTTCCTCACTGGCCTTGGCCCAGACTCAGCGTCCGGCCCTGGCTCTGGCTCGGCCTGTCCCTGCTGCACTGAAGGGCCCGTCGGCACCTGGGGCTTCTCCCCGGGAAGGAGCTTAGACACCGAGACAGCCCGGCTGCCTGACCCGCCCCCACGGAGCTGCCCCGGCCCCGCCTGGGAGGCCTCTCCCCCCCCCCCGCAGTGTTTTCTGGCCCTGCCCTGCCCCCCCCCCCACACACACACTTTGCCAGCAGCCTTTGAAACGGGGCCAGAGCCGGGCGCAGGATCCAGGATCAGCCTCCCCAAGGCCTCAGGCCGGGGAAATCCCCCTCCTCCTCGCCTGCTCCTTGCCCCCTTGTTACACAGCCCAGGGGCCCATCATGCTTGCTGCCCCATGGTGCCCTGGGAGCTCATGGTCAGTTACTAGGGTTGCCAGATGGTTTCAACAAAAATATTGGACACACTTGACATGACATCACAATCTACATCACATCTGATTGAGAAAACACCGGATAGTTCTCTTTTCTCAATTTGTTTCCTGAACAGAAAGTTCAAATGCAGGACTGTCCGGTTCAAAACCAGACACCTGGCAATCCTAGGGTCCCTGGGGCCCTATATAGGGTTGCCAGTTGTCTGGTTTTGTACCGGACAGTCTGTTTTTTTTGGGTTCTGTCCAATAAAAAAATCCAGAAAATACCGGACGTATGCAATGTCCGGTATTTTCTGGTTTTCTGGCTGGGCGCCAGATGGAAGCCTGGAGGGGGCAGAGGGAGTGGCTGGGAGGCGGGGTGCGATGGGCCCTGCGAACCTCCGGTTGCATGTGAGAAGACGGGGAAGCCCAGTCCATGCTTCTGCGTGCCGGTCAAGCACATGGTGGAGCTGCAGCTGGACTGACTTGCGCTTTGCTAGGACCCTGCCCAGGACGGGAGCACCCTAGGATCTGCACTGCCCAGGTCAGTCCTGCTCCCCGCTGGCTGATTCCCTTCCCCTCCGATTGGCTGGTTGGTTCTTCCCCACTTCTCCTCGTGACCTTCCCTGGCCAGCTCCGCTGCACCTCCCGCCAGCTCTGCTTCCTGTGGCCAGTTCTCTCTGCCTCCTCCTGAGCACCCCTGGCCAACCCCACTCCTGCTGGCCGCCCCCCCCAATATCCTCTGGCCAGCCCCGCGCCACCCTCCCTGCCCGCACCAACCAGCCCTGCTTCCCGTCGGCCCCCCATGACCCCCAGCCAACCCCACTGCCCACCCTGTCAGCTCTGCTTCCTGCCCCCCCCACTTCCTCCCAGTCTTTCCACCTTCTTCCCAGCCAACCCCACTCCCTTCCCACCAGTCCCTACCTCCCCCGCTCCTAAGGAAGCGTGTTCGGTATTTTTTTTATGACTACCTGGTAACCCTAGCCCTAACTCCTTCCCTGGGTCCCTCCTTCCCTGCCCAGGCCCCAGGCCCCAGGCTGCAGGGCGGTGGCGTTCCCTGTCGGGAGCTGGGACCTGGCACTTGGTTGGATCCCACCCCTGGGGTGCCACTGGGCCCAGCTCCCCACGCCAGGCCCATAGGGTGAAGCTGGGCTGGGCTTGATGGAGGATGCTCCTGAGGTGTCAATGTAGCCTGGAGGCAGGGAGGCCTTTGTCGTTGGTGAAGGGGGTTATATCCGGCTGCAGCCCCAGGGCTCTGTGTTACCAACAGGAGGGGGCAGCAATTGAGGGGTCTGATCTGGGCCTGACTCTGAAAGATCTGTATCTGTCTGTAGCGTGTTCCCTGCTGCAGGCTGCGCTGGGACGGTGAGGGGCTGAGCTCGGCTGACAGGGCCAGGGTTGAGTGTAGCTACTGCCGGGCTGTGAGCTAGGGTTGCCAGGTGTCTGGCATTGTACCGGACAGTCCGGTATTTCCGCTCTCTGTCTGGTAAAAAAAAACAGACAATACCGGACATGTGCAATGTCCAGTATTTTCTGATTTTTCCTGCTGCACACCGGGAAGCCTGGCGTGGGCGGGGGACCCGCTGGGAGTCCCAACTGGGAGGCAGGGCCACGATTGCTGCTGGGAGCCCTCAGTTGGTTGAGTGTGAGGAGGAGGGGAAGCCTCCTCGTTCATGCGTCACCAGGAGCCTGCGCGGGACAGGCAGTGCCCCAGGACCTGCTCCCCGCCAGCCGATTTTCTCAGCCCCCCACCTTCCCGGCCGGCCAGTTCTCCCCCACTTCCCTTCCTGATCTTTCCTGGCCAGCCCCTCTTCACTGCCCCCCGGCTTTGCTTCCCGCCAGCCCGTTCCTCTTCCTGATCTCCCCCGGCCAGCGCCTCTGCACCCCCTGACCGCCAGCTCTGCTTCCCACTCCCCTTCCCCCCTTCCTCCGCCCCCCCTTCCTCTTGGCTAGTCCCGCGGCCCCTGACCCCCTCCAGCTCTGCTTCCCGCTCCCTCTTCCTCTAGGCCTCCCCTTGCTCTCTGCCAGCCCTGCAACCTCCAACCTCCCTGCAATGCTTCCCACCCCCCTTCGTCCAGGCCAGCCCCGCCCCCCCTCCAGGACAGTCCCTCCCCCCAGCGAACCCTGAATCCCTCGCGGATGGTCCCTCCTCCTCCCCACCCACGATCAAGTGTGTCCGTTTTTGGGGGGGGGGGGTCTACCTGGTAACCCTACTGTGAGCAGAGCCCTGGGCAGAGATGCTAAGGGCTGATCCCTGGGCCATAGGAACCCTCCACGCCACCCCCATGGGAGTCACTGGCCCAGAAGGAACCCGGGGGTCAGTGCTGGGCATAGAGCTTCACCCAGATACAGAGAGCAGGCAGGGTGCCCTGGTGGGAAGGGCGGAGCTCAAACGGGACCCCAGGATCCTCTGTGTTGAAGAGGGAGGGATCCTGACTGCCAAGTGTGAATCACATTCAATGCAAAGGGCTGGGCAGGATGACAGGGCATGTGACACACCCAGACCCACCCGTCCCTGCAGGGGGCGCTGTCACCTCGGGAGTGGGACCCTGTGGGGAGCAGAGCCCCTACCAGCTGTTCCGGGCATCTCCCTGCAGGGGAGATTCCAGCTCAGCACTGACCCCACGTCCCCTTTCTGTTCCCAGCGCTGAGCCCCAGCAGCCAGGAGATCTGCTCAGCTCCCGGTGAGTCCAAATGTCTGTCTGTCTGTCCCCAGCCTACCCAGAGCTTTGCCCCTCCTTCTCTAGGATAACTGCTTGTAACGAATTGGGGATTGTATTTGTTGGTTATGGTGCATGTAAGTTCTACTGTCTTATAGTAATCTTAGTTTCTCCAGGGAACTGCACCAATATCTGCTTTGTGTGAGGCCAGCAGCTTATACTTCACTGCAAGTTCACACCTGGGTCCCATCACTCTGGTGATTCCTGGAAAGGGGGATCCACTCCCACCTGCTGTTCCAGAGCCTTCCCTTAGCCTGGGACTGGAACTACCCTCTGAATCCCTGAACCATCTGAGGGGCAGGTGGGACACAGGGATACCGGGGATGTTAGAGCAGAGGCCAAAGGGATTAGGTACTGGACAGTCAGAGAGGTCTGTGGGACAGTGACTGGCCTTCACTGCGTGGGTGGCAGAGGTTTGGGCAAGGCCCTAGACAGCCTCCAATAGCCAGTGACTAGCCTGGTGGGGGGGCAACTCTCTCCAGACTGGACACTGGGAGCCCAGCCTGACCAAGCTCTTAAAACCTTCTGCATCCCCAGGGATCCCAGGGAATGAAGCCCCTGGGCCCTGGAGAGAGTTTGTCCCCCCAGCTGGGCTGAGATCAGAGCCTCCATCTGAGACACGGCCCAGCCCCCTTTTTTCACCAGCGATGCCAGGCACCAGCAACACCCACCAACGGCTCTGACCCTTCCTCTTCCAGGTGCTCTCCCTGCCCCCACCCTCTACCTGAACCAGACGTCAGCCCGGTCGAGGGACACTGTGCGGCTCCAGTGCTCCATTACCTCTGGGTCTCTGGCCACCCGCATCATCTTCTGCAAGGACGGGGAGGAAGCTTCATCCCAACCAGGCTCCCTGGGGAAACTCAGCTACAACTTTGATCACACGGTGTCCAGGGGCAACTCTGGGAATTACTCCTGCGGGTACGAGATCAAGGACAGAGACAGCCGGGTGACCAGATCCCAGCTCAGCCCTGCCCAGCACCTCAGGATCTCTCGTGAGCTCTGTGTGTGTATGTGTGTGTGTGTGTGTGTGTGCACGAGCGCGCACTGACTAGCCATGTGGTGGTGAGGGGGGTGAATAGCAGCTTGAGGACGAGGGCTTTTGAGAGGCTACAGCCAAAAGGGACCATTAGCTCATCCAGCCTGATGTCCCATTCAGCACGGGCCAGTGGACTGCACTTAGCGACCCTGCACCCAGCGGTGCTGGGGTTGATAGAGCCGAGATAGGGCTTTTAGTAACAGCCACGGTTCTTTGCTGTCAGCCTGGGCAGCCGGGACAGGGGATGCTGCAGCCTAAGGCACCAGCAGGGGCATCACTGGGGCAGGGAAGGTGCCAGGCAGAAACTGACCTGCCCAGCAGCATCAATTCCCTTGTGAGTTCAGAACTGAGTCCCATTGCCCTGGTGAACCTCAGGAAAGGGAGATCCCCTCCCTGCCGCTGCTCCAGGACCTCCCTTTATGCTGGGCCTGGACCTGTCCCTGGTGCCAGTGGGGGGCCAGAGGGGCACAAGAACAGGGAGAATCTTGGGGCAGACTCTGAAGTTAGGAACTGGACACAGCCCCTTGGCTGCCCACTGCCTGGCTCCCTGGGCAGTGACTGGCGATTGCTGCCGGGCTGGGGGCAGACTGAGGTGTTGGCCAGGACTAGACTGACTTGCTGAAGAGTCACCTCTCTCCCGGCCGTACTGCCCCAGCTGGGTCAGTGGGTGTCCACGGCAGGGCCCCTTGTTACAGGACTGTGCATGGTGCCAGGGAATGGGAGCCCAGCCTGACCAACCCTTAGGCTCTTAGGTTATGTCTACATTACAGCATTATTTCAAAATCTTATTTCAAAATAGTCAATTCAAAATAACGTGTCTACACACAAAATGCATTTCGAAATAGCATTTTTCAATTTCAAAATAGCACATCCACACTGAGTGGATGCTGAATTGCATTTAAGGCTGGCTGGAATCAACTCCAACAGGGTATCAGGTCAGGAGTTACTTTGTATGGCTGCTGCCTGAGGCTATCTGAGGCCTGTGCTTAAAGGGACCTCCCCTAGACAGCTGGTTCTCAGCTTTCCCTGATTGCTTGCTTGCCTCTATGAGGGACAACAAAGCGTTTTGTCTCTGCATGCTCTGGTTGCCCTCACTCGGGACACCACAGCACTCTGCAACATGGAGCCAGAGCTGCACCTGGGCATTCTGCTGCTTCTCTTGGACGTGTTGCTGCGAGCGTGGCTGCACTTTCTGCAGGCTGCCATCCAGGAGGTCCATCGGGGGCTGTCAATATCTAGGAGGCCCGTCAGGAGAGTTTCCACCCTGAAGAGCAGTAAGAGCCTCCCTGATCTGCCCCACTGGGTGCTTCTGCCTCATTCTTCCCTCACATCCTTCCACTTACCCCTCCCTTACACCCCTTCCTAATGTCAAATACAATACATGTATTTTCATGATCACAAACTCTCTTTATTTAAGAAAACTGGAGGGGGGGTAAACTCTGGTGAGACTGGGGAAAGGAGGTGGGAGAGAGGCAAAGAGAGGGTGGGAGAGGGCAGGGGGAACCTGGGGGGAGGGAGCTGGAAGGGAGAAGAAGGGGGTGGGGAAGCTCAGGGCTCAGGGTTGGGGGTCTCGCCAGACCAACTTGATTTTCATGGAAACCTGCTCCTGGGTTTGCATGGGGCCTTTGGTGGCCAGGCTGGCAGCTATCCTGTCATAGACGGCCATGTTCCTCCATCTAGTGCAGAGATCATAGATGCTGGGGGCACCCCCCCCAAATGTGAATAAGGTCCATGATCTCCACCCTGGACCAGGAAGGCGCCTTCCTTCTCCAGGCCCTGGCAGGCTCCTGGGAGCTGGCAGACTGCTCCTGGGGAGCGGTGGAGGGCTGGCTGCCAGTGGCTTGTTGGCTCATGTTTTGGGGCCACTGGGTCTGGGGCAGTGACTGCTGGCTCTGGGCTGGCAGGCTTGGAGCTTGCATAGGCACTGTGGCCAGAGTCTACCCCTTTAAGGGCTCTGGGGATGGGTGAGGGGGAGGAGTGTTCTTGGTCAAGGCTGGAGTGGCCACCAGGGCACCCTGAGAAGGCTGGAGGCCCCCTATTTCGACATAAGTATCTACACAGCACTTATTTCGAAATAGGTATTTCGAATTTCACATTATTCCTTGTGGAATGAAGTTTACCAAATTCGAAATTAGCGCTCCGCTATTTCGAATTAATTTTGAAATAGCGGTTTGTCTGTGTAGATGCTAGGAAAGTTATTTTGAAATAACGGCTGTTACTTCGAAATATCTTTGATGTGTAGACATACCCTTACACATACCAAATGATCCCAGGGAATGAAGCTTCCAGTCATGAGAGAGAGCTCATCCCCATGTCTGACCAGCTGGGCTGGGATCAGAGCCTCCACTGAGACATGGCGCAGCCCTCCTACCATTTATCTCCTGCCCCACTGACAGCACCAGGTACCAGCAACACCCCACTGACAGCTCTGACCCATTCTCCTTCCCAGGTGCTCTCCCTGCCCCCACCCTCTACCTCAACCAGACGTCAGCCCAGCCAGGGGACTCCGTGCGGCTCCAGTGCTCTGTGATCTCCTGGGCCAGGCCCACCCGCATCATCTTTTATAAGGACGGGGAGGAGATTTCATCCCAGATGGGTTTGAAGGAGAAGGCCACCTACGACTATGATCATGCAGTGTCCAGGGGCAGTTCTGGGAAATACTTCTGTGGCTACAAGATCAAGGACAGTGACAGTCGGGTGATCAGATCTCAGCTGAGCCCTGCCCAGCACCTCAGTGTCACTGGTAAGGCCTGTGTGCATGAGTGTGTATGTGTCTAAATGCTGAAATGTATCAGCCTTGGCCCTCAGGTGAGATGCAACCCAGAGTGCTTAGAGCCAGCTGTGCAGGATGTTGTGAGAAAGTTTCTCCGGCCCGGCCACCCTGCCTGTACGCTGAGCAGCCAGGTGAGTTGTCAGCTGCCCCAGCCTTCCCGGCAGGGTGAAAACGGATCATTTCCTGCTGAGGCCACAGAGGCAGCTGTGTGCACCGCTCACCTGTTCCCTGAGCAGATGGATACTAGATCCACCACCTGCCCCAGGAACCACACAGCCCCTGCTCTCTAGGGCTTCTCAGGAAGTTGGTATCAGCTAAGGGTAGAGTTTATACTGCTCCAGTTACACACCAGTGTCATTCCCTGTGCTCACCCGGGTAGGGTGTAAGAACCTTTTCCTGGTTTTTCTTCTCTCATTTAGAAAGCAATAATAGTGATGTCATATTTAACACAGAAGATAATTATTCATGGGAAATACCACGGGCTGAGGTGGATTCTCCAGTACCCACATTTTTTTAAATCCAGGGTGGATGTTTTTTCCCAAAGCGACACAGGGGGTCAGCTCAGGTGACCACACTGATTCCTACTGGCTTTAGAATGGGGGAGTAAACCTGACAAAGGCTCGGATCCCACAATGAGCATCTCTGTGGGAATTCCAGCAGTGAGGCTGTTGCTCTTTAATTACACCGGTAAATCTCCCTACGTAGGGAGAAGCCCTCAGGTAACCAGCTCTTCCCATCACTGCTCCCCATTTCCTTGTACGTCCCCTGTCACTGGAGTATCTGAGCCCCTCACAGACACTCTGAAATTCAGCCTCCTGTCACAGATGGGGAGACTGAGGCACACACAGAGACTCAGTGACTGACCCCAGGGGAACCAGAGTCTACAGGTGAGTCAGAGACTGAACCCAGGGCTCCTGAGCACCTGTCTGTTCTCCTGGCCACTAGATTGTTCTTCCTCCCTGCACTCTCCAGCTTCCTGAGTGTTCATGAACCAACCAGATACCTACCTGGAAGGCCAGTGACCCTGGGCCATTTCACCCACAGTGGGAGGAGCCTGGATGGGACGGGACTGGGAAAACGTCAGATATACAAGCAGGGAAATCTGCATTTGGGGTTTAGTTGATCTCACAGTGTCCCATCCCCTGTTTGTACTGGGCTAGATCCTGCCTCTCTCCCGCTGCTCAGATGAGGGAAGGGAGGGGAAAGTTGGGGCCATGAGCAAGAGTTGCTACTTAGTGACTCTTTGCATGCACAATCTGGCTGGTACGTGCAGCCATGCAAGGAGGGAACCACAGGATGAGCCAACAGCGCCCGGAGCATCTGCAGTGTCCCCAGTGCAGACACCTCTCCCCTGCTCCGCCACCACCCACCAGTGAGCTCTCCCCAGATTGACCCCAAGCGAGCAGCCCAGTGGGGTGGAGGGGTGTCACACCCTGTGATGTGGGATTGAAGAACCCGCTCTCACAATGTTGCTAACCTGCCTCATTCTCACTCTCCATTCACTCTGCTCTCATGAGGGCTCCAGGGCAGTTTAGTTTTATGGTCATATATTTTAAGGCCAAAAGGAACCAATGGGACCATCTAGACTAGGGTCATGCAGGGTCTGGAATGGAGGTTGGGTGAAGAAGGGAGTTTGGGGTAAGGGAGGGAGTTTGGGTGAAGGAGGCAGTTGTGATCTAGAGCAGAGGACTGAGGTGGAGGGGTTGGGATGTAACCTGGGGCAGAAGGGAACTGTGACCTGGGGCAGGGAATTTGAGTACAGAACGGGGTACAAGGGCTTTGGGATGTTACCTGAGGCAGGAGGATTGGGGTGCAGGAGGGTTACACAAGTTTGGGTTGTGACCTAAGGCAGAAGAGGGTTGTTTCCTGGAGTAGGAGTTTGGGGTGCAGAGGTTTGAGATATGACCTAGCTCAGGAGGAGGCTGTGACCTAGGGAAGGTCATGGGGTGCTGGCACTTTGGTTGTAACCTACGGCAGGAGGAGATTATGAGCTGGGGCAAGGGATGGGGTACAGGAGGGGGAGCAGGGGTTTGGGTTGTGACCTAGGGCAAGAGGTGGCTATAACTTGGGGCAGGGGATTGGGGTTCAGGAGGGGTGCAGGGATTTGGGATGTGACCTTGGGCAGGGGATTGAGGTGCCATGCGTGTGTTTGAATAGCTATGGACTAGAGGGGAGGGGTGTGTGGCTCATGTGCTGCCTATTCTTCAAACAGGCTGTTCCCATTTCCCAGAAACTGGCCAATAGGATTGTGCCTGCTCAGTTCTCATTAGCTCAAGCAAGGTTTAAGTTCTCCCTGGTGTCCGAAGTGCTGCAGCATCCCATATGTGGGGAGCTTTTAATATTCTCATGGTGGCCGGGTGGCTGAGCTGGGTGAAGAGGTGCAGAAGCCCGACCCAGCCACTCTCTGCATTAAAAGACATAACAGCGACAATCAGCGGAGACAGCAGCACACAAGAGATCAGTAGTCTGGAGCCTTAACCACTCACTCAGCTTGCATGACCTGGCTGTGGGCTTGGTCTGCCTGCAGCCAGCTTACATTTTGTAATTCACATCTTTAGAGCATGAATGATGAGAGAGAGAGCGCGCTGGGACTGGAGTGGGGCCACAAAGCACTGGGTTTGGGGGGGGGCATCCCAAACTGACCTATGGACGGGACAGCTCTGGGGGAGGGGACATCATGGAAAGGTCTCACTGGAAGAGACCATGAGACACCCTGGGGCCTGGACCTTCCAACTGAGGCAGGACCAAGTACCCCTGGCACATCCCTGCCAGAGGGTACTTCTGTTTTGCTCAACCCCAGTGACAGGGATTCCACAGCCTGTTCCAGACCTTCACTCTCCCATTGGAATCACAGAATCGTAGCTCCAGTCCCCTGCACTCAGGGCAGCACCAAGTGTTGTCTGGACCTTCCCTGACAGGGGCTTCTCTAACCGGCTCTTCAAGATCTCCAGGGATGGAGATTCCACAGCCCAGAGCTAGAAATTTCCCCACGATCTTACCTCGTCATGCCTTGCTGCACATTACACCGGTTCCTGTTTCTCCTACCCCCAGTGAGCAATTGACCCCTGCAGACTGGTATGCTCAGGCAGCAACCAAGTCCCCGTAACTGAACTGATCAGAGCCCAACCTGGCTGTTTGCCCCGCTCCCCCCAAAGCACCTGCATGAGCGGCAAATCACCTCATGCTCCCTTGAGGACTCGGGCCTCGTGCTGCCCTCTGCGTAGGGGAGGGGTTGCCCCTGCAGTGAGCTGCCAGCCACACTGGGGAGGAGCAATAATGTGTGGGATGTCACTGGCTCTTGTGAGGCCTTTTCAATGAGTCCTGGTGCAGCCTGAGCAAACTGGGGAGAGTGACTCTGTGTTGGGCAAAGACAAGAACCTTCCTTATGGCCTCCATCACTTAGTCCTCACTTTGGGGAACTGTGCCCTCTGCAGGATGATCCCCTCTTAGAGCGAGGCCTCCGGGGCTCCCACGGGGTCCCTGTTACACCACAGCTGCTCTGGGCTAGAGCTTTGCACCTGGCCCTCACCACGTCCCTTTCCATCTTTCAGGACTGTCCTTGTCTCCTGCCATCTGGGCTGCTCGCTGCGCCCTGGTCCTGCTGCTCCTGGTCTCCGCGCCTGTCATCACCTTCGTGCTGGAGAAACGGGGCCTGCCCCAGCCTACAGGGCTGGAGGAGGCTTCTAGGGGAGGAGGCAATGGGGGTTCCTCACTGAACACCTATGAGTGGGGGAGGGAAGTGTGAGGAGGGGTGGGGCTCTGAGCAAGGCACTGGGGAGACCCCACAGGTCAGTGCTGCACAACAGACCCCTGCAGTAACCTTCTTTGCCCAGGTAACTCCAGCAGCCCCCTCAGTCCCTGCTCCCTTCCCCCATAAGGGACCTTGTCAGGCAGGGACCAGTGTTGCTAAATGTCTATTGGCTGAAAACCAGACCCCTGAAGCCTTGCTCTTGCCCACCTCTTCCCCCCAAGGTTCTGTCCCTCCTCCCCCACTTTCCAGGCCACCCCACACTTCCTCCTCTTCTGCCTCCTCTCATCGCTTTCTCCCCCTCCCCCATTCCTCAGTTCTGGCTTATCTCCTGCCCCCTGCCCCACTGGACTCCCTCTGCTCTAGAGCTTGAACAGGAGCTGCTGCAGCCGGATGTGGAGACTGCCCGCAGGTAGGAGGCAGCCCCAGCTAAGCAGGGACTGGCGTGGGCTGATGACCCGGCACCTTGCCCCCTCTCCCAGTAACTTCTGAGTACAGTCAGTTCACATGACTGAACACAGATGGAGAAGCTGGATCAAAATCAGCTGCCTGGCATTGTCAACCCCCTGCCCTGCAGCCTGCAGCCCTCAGCTCACTGCAGCCAGGCCTGATTGGCCTGGGGGCGGGGGGAGAGCCAGAAGCCTCCTCCTGCCCTACCCCTGCCCTGCAAGGAAAACACGTCAGGGTACAATGGGCGCCTCGTGGGAAGGGGGGGCAATCATAATCTGTGGGTGTGGTAGCCTTTAAGCATCCTGGTCCCGCCCCTTCCGGGCAACCCAGGGGCACTTCAAAAAAGTTTTGAAGTGGCCCACGGCCAAAAATTATTGCCCACTCCTGTCTGTGTAGCACCCAGCGCAAAGGGGCCTGACCCGGCTGCTCTCCAGGGGCTGCTGTGGTGTATATAACTCAGTGAATTGCAGAGGGAGATGGGTGCACAGAAGCTAAGGAACAAGGTCTCTGTTTCTTATTTGTTTTTCTGTGCTGTGAATAAACTGTGAAGTCAGTGGCTTGGCCACAGCATGGTTCTTTGTGAAGTGTATTCTAGAGCCCAAATAGCCAATGTCCGGCAGGTTTATTGCTCTAAGCCAGCAATGGCACAGCACAGGGGAAAGGTTCCACACGACACCAGTCTCTGGGAAGCCTCACGTGCTTCCTTGTTACATTCCCCTGACACAAAAGGTGGCTCCCCAAGTTACACCCCTAATGCCATCTTTGTATAACCAACCTGTGTCTAGGTACAAGGTGCTGTTTATTTCATCTGAGACTAGAATTAACCAAACAGCTTCCTACCTTGTTTCTCTGGTACCATAGGGTGTCCCTTATCTCACTGTTCTGAACACATGGCACCAAAGGGCATGACTGTACCTCCTAGGTCTGTACTGAACAATCATATGTCCTGCCCTCTTTCTTTGACATTCAAATACAGACCTGTAACTTAAAACACAACGAATGGTCCTGCAGCAACGTAGTGACTAAATAACCATGTAGATGATACCATGAGATCTCGTGGGCACAACCCACTTCTTCAGAGGAAAGAATCGCCTGTCAGAGACACTCCCTACCTGTTGCTGTGATAAAACACTCACCCATCCTGCTCCTGACACTTTTCCTATTTAAGAGCCAGAGCTTGTTTCAGCAAACACAAGATGTGCTGGGCTACTTAGCACAAGGGAACAAGACTAGAATCAAGGTGGAGCCCAATGTAGGGTACTTAATTGCTCTAATATTTGTACCTAATACTATTTATGATTAATATATAGATAAATAGATGTATAGCTATAGTGAGGATAATAGATGTAGCCAGCCTGAATTAGTCATCTACTAGGGTATTCTTCTGTCTCCAGTGGATGCTTGAGATTCATACATGAGACTGTGAGCTCGTTTGCTCTGTTTGTACCATAACAGCCAGGAACTAACCAAGTTGGTTTCTAGGTGCTACCATAATAGAAAGTCCCATCTCCTGCTACTTCTCTGTTTTTCTCTCTTGTTTGTTTAATTGGTGTTTATTTTCTTCTTACTGTAAAGTTCCCATCAGAAGACTCACAGGATGACTGGCCAGAGTGCAGGGACTGGACTGATCTGAGGGTTGCAGGGGGAGAAGGGGGGGCTGAGGGCAGGGTGCATTTTCCATCACTGGAAGGGCACATGCCCCGTTGGATCTCTCATGTCCATAGAAGGCCTTCAGCACTATGCACTTGGCTGCATTTCACCCCTGGGAACGTCAGTGGTGCTGCCAATGTTTCACTGTGGAATTATTAGACAACTAGCCAATTAGCCCATCATAAAATGGGATTTTCAGGTCTCTCCTCCACGTCGGTCTTCTCTCCTGAGCCTCCGGTCTCTCGTTCCGTCCATCTCTCTCTCTCTCTCTCTCTCTCTCCACCTCCTACTGCCTCCCCCACTCTCTCTCTCAGCTCTCCTCCATCTTCTGCTTGTCTCTCTGTCTCTCTCTTTCTCTTCTCCTCCCCCTCCTCCCTCTCACTCAGGGGACTGTGCTGCATGGGGAGTGCGGAGCCCAAATGGTCGCTAGTGCCACTTGCTCCCCTGCGGCGGCCTGGCTGAGAGGTGCAGGGGGGGGCGGGGCCTGGAGCCGCTGTCACACCGCACGTCACTGCCCCACCCCCCCTCACCTTCCACTGTGGCGCTCGGCTAACTTTTGCGCCGCTCAGCCAGGCTGCCATGCGGGAGCGAGCAGAGCAAGCGGCCATTTGGGCTCCCCCACCGCGGCCCAGCTAAGCAGCGCAGAAGTCAGCCTCCCGCCATGGCCTGAGAGCAGCCTTCAACTCCCTGAAGGGAGGTTCCAGAGAGGATGGAGAGAGGCTGTTCTCAGTAGTGACGGATGGCAGAACAAGGAGCAATGGTCTCAAGTTGAAGTTGGGGAATTTCTATGAGTCTACAACACAAACAGGCTGTGCATTGGCTTTCAGGCCCAGCAGAGGCTGTTAGCTCAACTATTCTGACCTCGTGGTCAGCCCAGCGACTCCTTCAGCCCCCTGCATTGAGCCAATCGCTCGTGTGGGACCAAAGCCGCTCCCAGGAGGCTTCCAGCCTGGCTCTGACTCCATCGGATGATGGAGAATCCTCCCTGCCCTGGGTGGTTTGTCCCAGGGCTAATCAGCTGACCAGCTAGAACATGGGGCCTGTTTCCCATTGAGCCTTGTCTGCAATGAGCTGGAACCAGGCCCCCCTAATCTCCGCCTGTTCCCAGCACTGGAGGAGGAAGGGGGCGTGATGGGGAGGGTTTGGAGGAGGTGGGAGATTTGAGAGAATCGCCCCACATTTCTGGAGCCCTGGGCTGTGGGCTCAGCTCTGATGTAACATCGTCAACCCTGAAACTCAGCGCCCCTCACCCAGGGGTCTGCACAGGTGGGAACTGGCTGCCCCCAAGCGCAGGAGTGGCCCTAGACGAGCTGCCAGCACTGGTGCCTTACGTGAAACATGCAATCGGCCCCCCCACCTCCAAAGCACTCAACGGCTGTTAATCTTGGTGCCCTAGGTGACTGCCTAGTTTGCCTGCATTGACGGGCTGCCACTGCCCAAGCGTCCCCAGGAGGGAGCAGCAGAGGGGGATGGACCCAACTCTCCTAGCCCCTGGGGGCTGCATGGCGCCGCCTTCCAAGAGTAAGCAGCATGTGGCCCTGAGGGGGACAGCTGAGAGCTCCTCTGGTGACACATGGCCACAGCTGCCATCCTGGCAGTGACAGCCCAGCACCTGGGCAGGGCCCGGCTCACATATCAGAGCAGGGGCTTTGGGGGCCACCTGGCCTGGCTCTGAACAGAGAAGGATCTGTCCTTTTGCAACTTCTCTGGCTTCTTCAGGACCTGTGCCAGATTCAGGAGCCCAGCGACGCAGACAGGCACCTTGTGAGGTGTCTAACTCTCACTGGCTACCTACAGGATTCAGGCGAGGCCGGCCTAGGAACTTTAAGGATTCCCACTAGGTGCCTGGCTGCTTTGTGAGGTTCCTAAATAGTTTGGTCACGCTCGCTTCTCATGCAGAGATAAGCGGCATGGCCTAGTGGACAAAGCACAGGCCTGGGAATCAGGAACTCAGACGCCTTTTCTTGTTTGCCCGTTGGGTGACCTCAGACCAGTGGCATCCTTGCCTTCCTGTAACTCAGTTTCCCCACTTGTTTCCCTCCTGCACAAAGCACTTGGAGGTCTACGGGTGAGCTGGGTGTGGTTAATGTTAAGCCCTCCAGCCAGGCCTGTGCCCCACAGGGTGGATTTGGCTGAGTCCGATTACCAAATCAGGAGAAGGGTTTTCATCAACACATTTGACGTGTGTTGGATTCTCAGGCTTCCGGCGCTAAATAAAGACAGTGTTGGTGGTGTGGTGTGTAGGGGACAGGAAACGAAGAGCAGTGACCATCAGACACGGGGACAGAACAAGGCAGAGCAGAAGGTCCGCGGCATCCCTGCTGCCTCAGCCATAGACCCCGAAGAGAACTCCAAGCAGCAACTGCGTCCAGGTTCACAGCCGAGCCCTGAGGGGCTGGCAGAGACTCTGCACGGGGAGGGGGGTTTTCTGCTGTGAGCCCAGAGGGGCAGCGGGGGCAAGTTGGAGCTGACAGCTACTGCAGATTGTCCCTTCCTGGCCCCGTTAGAAGCAGACGTCGCTTGGCCATTTCCAGCCCTCTCGGTTCCTGCCGCAGCCCTGATGCTCCTGTCTCTGTTCCTCTTGCTGCTCGGTGAGTATGTGGGACCCTGAACTAACTCACAGGGGGTGGGAGGAAACGGAACCGAGAGCATCCCCTCTAGAGACAGAGGGAGCTAAGCTGCTGGAGGAATAATGGTAGATCTAATTAGGAGCTATAATTCGAACTATCTAGCCCGTGCCGTGTGTAGCTGCGGGCAGGTAGTTTGAACTACAGGCATTTAAAAATGGTGGCACCCGGGAACGTGCAAATGAAGACCAGGATATTTAAATCCCGGGCTTAATTTGCAAGTTCGAATGCCTACTAATTCGAACTAGGGTAGCAGTGTAGACATACTCCAAGTGACTGTCTCCTGGGGCTCTAAATCCTTCCCCGGGTCCCTGCTTCCCCGCCCAGGCCCCAGGCTGCAGGGCGGCGGCGTTCCCTGGGGAGCTGGGACCTGGCACTCAGCTGGATCCCACCCTTGGGGTGTCACTGGGCCCAGCTCCCCACGCCAGGCCCATGGGGTCAGGCCGGGCTGGGCTCAGATGCTCCTGGGGTGTCAGCGCAGCCTGGAGGCAGAGAGCAGGGAGGCCATTGTCATTGGGGGAGGAGTGGGGGTTATATCGGGCTCCAGCCCCAGGGCTCCCTGTTACCAACAGGAGGGGGCAGCAATTGAGGGGTCTGATCTGGGCCTGACTCTCAAAGATCTGTATCTGTCGGTAGCGCATTCCCTGCTGCAGGCTCTGCTCAGGAGGTGAGGGGCTGAGCTCGGCTGACAGGGCCAGGGATGAACGTAGCTACTGCTGGGCTGTGAGCAGAGCCCTGGGCAGAGATGCTCAGGGCTGATTCCCTGGGCCATGGGAACCCTCCACCCCCATGGGAGTCACTGGCCCAGAGGAGACCGGGGGTCAGGGCTGGGCATAGAGCCTGGCCCAGCCACACAGAGAAGGCAGGGTGCCCTGGTGGGATGAGTGAGGATTGAACGGGACCCCAGGATCCTCTGTGTTGAAAAGGGAGGGGCCCTGGCTCCCATCTACCTTTGTGTGAATCCCATTCAGTGCAGGGGGCTGGGGAGGGCGATGGGGCATGTGACACACCGAGACCCACCTGTCCCTGCAGGGGGCGCTGTCACCTTGGGAGCGAGGCCCTGGGGGGAGCAGAGCCCCCATCAGCTGCTCAGGGCGTCTCACCGCAGGGGAGATTCCAGCCGGCACTGACCCCACATCCCCTTTCTGTTCCCAGCGCTGAGCCCCAGCAGCCAGGAGATCTGCTCAGCTCCCGGTGAGTCCAAATGTCTGTCCCCAGCCTACCCAGGGCCTTTACCCCTCCCCTTGTGGTCACAGAAACTCAGAAGCTGTCAGTACAATCCATCGTAGGGAAGCAGAGGTTCAGAGGTAGCACCCTGCACCGCTCCCTGTGCCCCAAACTAGCCCAGACTGACTCCCACTCCCAGCAGCCTGGCCCACGCCCCTTCTCTGGTGTTTGCTCCACTTCCCAGGCAAAAGGTGTCATCAGGCCACACCCCTTCCCAGCTCAGGTTACAAAAGGTACCCACCTATGTGTAGGTGCTGGGGCTAGGGGAGCCTCTCTCAGTGAAAGGCATGCCCCCCCAAAACTCCCATCACCTTCTAGATATTGGTGCAGTGCCCAAGGAAACTGAGACACGCACACATGGGGTTACGATAGAACAGTAGAACTTACATGCAACATAACCTGGTGAATGCAATCCCCACTTCATCACACACCTACCACCCTTTGGGCTGTGTCCTTCTGCGTGTGAGACCAGTGGCATGGGCTTCCCTGCAAGTTCAGAGCTGGGTCCCATCACCCTGGTGAGTGCCAGGGAAGGGGGAGCTGCTCCTGGCTGCTGCTCCTGGGCGTTCCTTAGCCTGGGCCTGGAACTGCCCCAGTGCCCCCTGTCCCATCTCGGGGGCGGGAGGGACACAGGGATACAGGGGATGTTAGAGGAGAGGCCAAAGGGCTTAGGGATTGGACACAACCAGTGAGGTCTGTGGGGCTGTGACTGGCCTTCACTGTGTGGGTGGCAGAGGTTTGGCCTACATCCTGGACAGCCTCCAATATCCAGTGACTAGCCTGGTGGGGGGGTCACCTCTCACCAGACTGTTTTGCTCCAGCCAGGTCCCTGGATCTGGGGCTCCCTGTCCTAGGACAATGTGATGCCCTGACACTGGGAGCCCAGCCTGACCAAGCTCTTAAAATCTTCTGCATCCCCAGGGATCCCAGGGAATGAAACCTCTGAATCCTGGAGAGAGCTCGTCCCTCCAGCTGCCCAGCTGGGCTGAGATCTGAGTGCCCATCTGAGCCACAGCCCAGCCCCCGCCATTTACCTCCTGCCCCACTGACAGCACCAGGAACCAGCAACACCCCCTGACAGCTCTGACCCTTCCCCTTCCCAGGTGATCTCCCTGCCCCCACCCTCTACCTGAACCAGATGTCGGCCCGGCCAGGGGACTCCGTGCAGCTCCAGTGCTCCATTGCCTCTGGGTCTGTGGCCACCCGCATCGTTTTCTGCAAGGATGGGGAGGAAGCTTCCTCCCAACCAGGCTTCCTGGGGAAACTCACCTACAACACTGATCATGTGGTGTCCGGGGGCAGCTCTAGGAATTACTCCTGTGGGTACGAGATCAAAGACAGCGAAAACCGAGTGAACAGATCCCAGCTCAGCCCTGTCAAGTACCTCAGCATCGCTGGTGAGCCATGTGCGTGCGTGTGCACGCACGCGACTGCGCGCGACTATATCAGCTCAGCCCTAGTCAGTGTCATGGGATATGTGAGGTGGGGGTGAACAGCAGAGCGAGGATGATGGGTTGCAAGAAGCTACAGCCAAAAGCGACCATCAGATCAACTGGACTTCAGCAAGGCTGAGGTGCTGGCTAGACCCAAGGCATCCCCCAAAGCCAGGGGCTGCCCCCACTGAAGGGTTACCTCTCTCCTGGGCGTGCAGCTCTAGTTTTGTCAGTGGGTGCTCACGCCAGGGCCCTTGTCGTAGGACACTGCACAGCACCAGGCAATGGGAGCCCAGCCCACCCAGCCCTTGGGCTCTTCTGCAGCCCCAGTGACCCCAGGGAATGAAGCTCCTGGGTTCTGGAGAGAGCCCGTCCCCCCGACTGCCCAGCTGGGCTGGGATCAGAGCCTCCATCAGAGACATGGCCCAGCCCCCTGCCATTTACCTCCTGCCCCACCGACAACACCAGGCACCAACAACGCCCCACTGACAGCTCTGACCCCTTCCCCTTGCCAGCTGATCTCCCTGCCCCCATCCTCTACCTGAACCAGACGTCGGCCCAGCCGGGGGACTCCGTGTGGCTCCAGTGCTCCCTGTTTTCCTGGGCCCAGGCCACCCGCATCATCTTCTACAAAGACGGGGAGGAGGTTTCATCCCAGATGGGTTTGAAGGAGAAGATCACTTACGACTATGACCATGTGGTGTCCAGGGGCAGCTCTGGGAATTACTCCTGTGGGTACGAGATCAAGGACAGTGACAATCACGTGACCAGATCCCAGCTCAGCCCTGCCAAGCACCTCAGCGTGACTGGTAAGGTGTGCGCGCGCGTTTGTGTGTGTGTGTGTGTGTGTAAATGCTGGAATTCACCAATTTTCAAAACTGAAAGTAAAATTTTCTCACAAAACACCTTTGTTCAAAATTTGTCACAGGAAAAGCTCCACAGACACCCCCATGTTCCACCCATCTCAGCATGGATGGCTCAGTCCAGGCAGGTGGGGTTTGGAGGATACCACAGAAATGTCAAGCTGGAGGGGATGGTCAGATGTCTTTAAGTTCACGTCCCTGTGCTAAGGCAGGACCAGCCCTGATGTGGCAGTTGTCCAACCTGTTCTTGACAGCCTTTGAAGATGCAGATTTCTCAACCTCCTTTTGGAAGCTGATCCAGTGATTGATTAGCCACCTTTCACACTAGAAAGATTTTCCCCCCATAATCTCACCTAAACTTCCCTTGCTGCAGATTAAGCCCATTGCTTCTTGCCCCACCTTGTGTGGACATGGAGAAACTTTGGGCCCTGTCCTTTCTATGGGCGTGGAGTAGATCTTCTCTGGTGTCTTGTGGTTTTATTGCCTAGGTAGGGACTCCAGCAGTGGTGGTATCATGGGGGTTCCCCCTCGCCAAGGTAAATGATTCTGAAGGGTTTCTATATTCACGGAGCTCATTTGGGGAAAGGTGAGTCTTCGACAGGGTCAGCTCCAGTCTGAGTGTGATCACTGGGACAATAGAAACACAACAGGTGATGGACTCATCCAATTCGGCGCTCTCTCTCTGCCCTCTCCCAGGCTTTGCTCAGCATGGCTGATCTTTCATCTCTGCAAGGCAGGAAAGTGGCTCTTTCCGAGGGGGAATCCCAAACCCTTCTGCTGGGCAAGTTTCCTCTGGAGTTCCCTGCCCCTCTGCTAACCCGGCAGCCAGTGAGTTATTGCCTCCCCCTGCACTCACTGCGTGGGGGTTGCTCTGGCAGGAGGCACCAGACGCATCATCCCACCTGGGCTCCCAGTTTCTGTGTCCGTGTCATTTGCTAGTTACACTCTGTGATCCAGGCATGGCCCAGAGTGTCACACCCATCGTGTGGGCAAACCCCTCTGCCAGGAACCTCAGCCCAGCACCAGTGTCCGGTTCCCAGGCAGCAACCAAGTCCCAGGAATGGACCTTTGTAGAGCCCAAACCTCTTACGAAGTGTCTGCATCAGCAAACCAACGTCTACACAGCATGCCACAAAGAGCGCGTAGCACTTGCAGGGCAAGGGAAAGGTGGAATTACACTGTGTGTAACAGAAGCACCTAGACTCCTGCCACAGTGATACTAATGTTATCTGTGCCTCTAGGCCTGGTGGTATCAAGGCACTTTTGTCCCAGAGAGAGTCTGACCTTTCACATTTCATTTTCTTCCTAATTCAGGAGAAAAAGTAAAAATTCAGATATTTCACACAACAGAAAATTGGCAACATTTCAATTCAGAAACTTCAAAGATTCATGTTGAAAACTGCTGATTTTAAGGAAAACTGCATTTTCCAGCTCTTCCCCTGGGAATTTTTCAACCCATTGTGCGCTTGCCTCTGAACTCCACACAGGTCTTTGGCCCTAACCCAGAAAACTTCTGAACATGGGCTCCAGTCCAACCCTATCCAGGGCAGCACCTATGCACGTGCTTACATTTGATCACCTGCTGCAGTACCATAGATGGGACTAAAAGGGTTGTTTGAAGTTTAGTTTCATACCTGGGTGCTGTCCCTGATAGTGATACTTTCCTGAAGCAGGGCAGTTCCCATTGGGATGTTTCTTGCTGAGAGGAGCTTGCTCTAAAAGCTGGGGAAAATCCCGGGTTATTGCCATAAAAACTTATGAACAAAACTATTTAATTTAAAACTTGTTATGGAAAATTTCCACATTTTAATGAAAAAATACCCATGAAACCAAACCATTTTCATTCGGCCTCTCTTTGACTAAATATTTTCCTTTGGGTTTTCAGAATGAAAATGAGACAAAATGAGAAATTCTCCAAAATAGCTTATTTCAAAGTAGCACCTCTGGCAATTGGAAACACAGCAAGTTTTGCCTTGTTTCCTTTCAAATGGATATTTTGTTTCCATTAACGGGTTTTGAAAACCAAAACGAAACAAACATTTCAATTCAACATTAAATAAAACACGGCTTTTCATTTCAAATGTATTTTTGTAAGAAGTTGAAAAACCTCCTTCCATGTGATCTCTTCGGAGGAAAGACTATTTAAATTAAACTGGTTTGGGATTAAAAAATGTTGGGTTAAAAATAAATGTAGGAAAAACTTCAACCAACTTTACTCACAAAGAACAGTCAATAACATCACCCTGCGAATAACAGAGAGGTGCTCTCCCTGGGTAAGTTCATGAGGACATGAAGGGTCACTTACCACAAAGCTCAGCCAGTAGGGACTAGTGGGTGGCCACGGAGAGGCTGTTCACCAAGAATTTCTTTCCTAGGGCTGGATCTAAAGCTCCTGTTGGGAATTGCAGTCCCTGCCGTGCTGGTGCTGGCTGTGGCGCTTTATCTGCTGGGAAGGAAAGGTGGGTGTGAGAGTGAGGCCGAGCCGTGTTAGTAAATGTGCAGACAGACGTGGCTGAGACAACCCCTGAGATCTCCCCTTCATTTACAATGTTGAATGTCTACATTTGCATCCCTCTATCGAAAGAGGGTGCAAGTGTAGACATACCCTAAGGCTGCAGATCAGGGAGGCATTCCCTAATCAGAAGGGGCCCTTGTGCCCGTGTCCGTGTGTAGGAGCTTTCCTGCCTCAGGCCCTAACAACTCTGAGCACAGAGCTCTGGGCACAGCTCTGCCCTGCAGCCTTTCCTCACAGCGCCCTCAGCCCCCAGCTCCCACAGCCTCCAGTCACCTCGACCAGCTCGAGACTGGCTCAGAACTCATGGGGCTCTCAAAAAGTCACCAGTCGGGTGTTTGTATTTTCTGGGGGAAAGGGTGATATTGGAGGGGTGTCTGGGTCACATTTTCAGGCTTTTCTCCCCAAACATGAGGTTTCTACATTTATTTTTTACTAATGAAAACTGAGACTCTCACTGATTTTCAACCTGGGATTTTACATCGAACATTCAATGCACTGAGACTAGAACTAAAGCTGTCAAACTGGGCCTGACCACTCCCACGGGCCATCAACGGGGCTGGTACAGGAGAGCACAGGGGTGGGGGAGGAGGGAGCAAAGACCCCATCAGCTGTCTTGGGCATCTCCCTGCAGGGGAGATTCCAGCCCAGCGATGACCCCACGTCCCCTTTCTGTTCCCAGCGCTGATCCCCAGCAGCCAGGAGATCTGCTCAGCTCCCGGTGAGTCCAAATGTCTGTCTGTCTGTCTGTCTGTCTGTCCCCAGTCTACCCAGGGCCTTTACCCCTCCCTCTTGTGAGCACAGAAACTCAAAAACCATCAGTACAATCCATTGTTGGAAAGGGGGTCCAGAGCCAGCAGCCTGCGCCGCTCCCTGCACCCCAAACCAGCCGAGACTAACTCCCACGCCCAGCAGCCTGGCCCCACACCTCTCCTCTGATCTTTGCTCCACTTCCCAGGCAAAAGGTGTCACCAGGCTCAGGCTTTAAAGGGCACTGACCTTTGTGTAGGTGTTGGGGTTGGGGGAGCCTCCCTCAGTGAGAGTCATTCTCCCCTCCCCCAAAACTCCCATCACCGCCTAGGTATTGGTGCAGTGCTCAGGGAAACTGAGGCACACGTACATGGGGTTACAATAGGACAGTAGAACTTACATGTAACATAATCAAGTGAATACGACCCCCACTTCATCATGCTCCCACCTCCCTTTGGGCTGTGCCCTGCTGCGTGTGAGGCCAGCAGCACGGGCTTCCCTGCAAGTTCAGAGCTGGGTCCCCTCACCCTGGTGCTGCTCCCAGGCCTTCCCTTAGCCTAGGCTTGAAACTGCCCCAGTGCTCCCTGTGCCAGCTGGGGGAAGAGCGGGACACAGAAATACAGGGGATGTTAGAGCAGCTGGGCTGGGCCATGTGGCCGGGGCTCCGCATGAATGCAATGATGAATTGAGGCCGTCTCTCTCTCTCTCTCTCTGCTCCCAAGGAAATGTGACCACGTCTCCGACCACTCCGGCTCACCCCCTTCCAGTTGAATCTCCAGTGGATCAGAGGTGGGAGAAGATTGTTCCCATCTCCTTTGCATGCGTGGTCCCTTCTCTCTCTTACGGAGTAGATGGCTGCTGCTCCAGAGTCTCAGCGGAGCTCAGCTCTCCTGCTGCAGGGGGCTCTGGAGGGGGGTTGAGAAGCTCAGCGCAGGACAAGTTCCCTGGTTGGAATGGGATCGGGAGGAGGGGGGTTGCAAGGAGATGCTTTAAGGAAGGGGTTTGTTAAAGCAGTGTGTTCCCATCCAATTCGCCAGCAGAAGATCGAGCAGGTTTGAAAATTGCCCCTGGGTGTTTGAAAGAAGGAAAGTGACACTGGTTTACACTCAGGGGGTGATGGGGCTGGTCCATCACAAAATAGCCATGGTGGACCTTCCCCTAGAACCAGGTCTGTGTTTTGGGGGCAGGGCTGGGAGTGGCCAGGCCTGGCTGGGAACCAAGGAACTCCAGTCCATCCAGCTGGAGTGGGTAACACCCAACATTAGCTCCATGTGCTGCAGCAGGTTCAGGACCAGGCTCAGCGCGTCCACACACACACCCGCCCCAAAACACCCACAGCAGATACCCTCCCAGCAGCGGTGATTTCAGTGCTGGTCAGCGTGTGGGAGAACCACAATGCTCTCCCCTCTCTGACTGCGGAGGAGAGCCGGGGAGCAGGGATGCCCATGGGAATAAGGAGCGTGTCATATGTCTGATGTATATAGAGGGGGCTCTGAGCCAGTCCCTGATGCAACATGGACCCAGGAGACCAGCTCATTGGGGGCCTTCATGTTGGGGATCTGTTAAGTGTGACTGGCTCACTGTCTGCCCACCCCCTTGTCAGAGAGCGCTGAGGGACCCCTCCCCTACCCACCACACACAGAGACCCTGCAGGGACCCCTCAGGGAGTGTCTGAGGGTCACTCCCCGTTGCTCTGCAGCAGGATTCATCAGCTTATCCTGGGAGGGACTCCAGAAAATCTCCACAGCCCCGAGGGATGTGATGGGGGAGAAGCCACCCCTAGGCTGGGGGTGGGGCTGAGAGAGGCAGGTGGGTGGCCAGAGAAGCCATAAGGTAATTAACTGGGCACAGAGAGGGGCAGGCATAAGGAGAGACTAGAGCCATTCAGACTGGGAGTGTCCAGCCCAGCCTGGGTTCAAAGCACCGCTACTCTGCTAGTAATGCTGGCTTGGTGGGATGGGATGGGGGGGGAGCATGACACATGCCCTCAGTAATATGACCCCCTCCATCTCCAGCAGGATATATTCCCGGCCTGCCTCCTGCACCCCCCATCTGTAGGGCTCCTCTGCAGCTGCCTCTCCGCAAGCATTCCCTCCCTCCTTCTCTCCTTTTGCCTTATCACCAGTCTCTACCCCCAAACGTGCCTACCCTGCCCTCCTGGGATGTGGGACCTGGTTAGCCGACTGGGCCAGAAGTGGGCTCTGAAGCTGCATGTCCACACTGTGCAAAGACATTAAAGTCAAGCCTTAACAATGAGCCATTTCTATATTGTGAGCAGACCTGGGCCAAAAATCCAGCTTTATTTGGGTGAAAAAATTCAAATAAAAATTGTTGTTCAACATTTTCACAGAAAATGGGGGGGAGGGAGGATTTGAAAAAAAGTCACAGTGAAAAAAAAATGTCAATTTGAAGGGAAACAAAATGCTTTGGCCAAAAATATGATTTTGAGGTAAATATTGTAAAAAAAAAAATCTGTTGAAAAATGTCACCCAGTTCTAACTCTGTGAAAACAGCAACTTTCCTGAGACATCAGGGATTTTCAGTTCCCTCAGCTCTTAACTCCATGTTGACCTAGTGGGATTTTGGTTAGCTGGTTTCCTGATTGTTTTACTGAAGTTGAACAGCAGCATGTTCAAGTCTCACCTTTATTAGAGTTTCCCTCTACAAATGGTGAAGCCGCCATGTTCCCTGCTACCCAGGAGCAGGGCTTGCTGCCTTTCCACTGAATATGAGCTGAATGGAGACAGAAGGTCCTAGCAGGAGAACCAGCCATGGATGGAAACCTACTCATAGCTGGATCTCTGCAAACAGACTCGGTGCCACCAAGGTGACACTCAGGGTATGTCTACACTACCCCGCTAGTTCGAACTAGGGGGGGTAATGTAGTCATCCGCAGTTGCAAATGAAGCCCGGGATTTGAATTTCCCGGGCTTCATTTGCATAAAGCCGGCCGGTGCCATTTTAAATGCCGGCTAGGTCGGACCCCGTGCTGCGCGGCTACACGCAGCACGGACTAGCTAGTTTGGATTAGGTTTCCTATCCAAACTAGCTGTACTAGCGTGGAACGAGGTGTACAGCTAGTTCGGATTAGGAAGCCAAATCTGAACTAGGTAGTCCGTGCCGCGTGTAGCCGCGCGGCACGGGGTCCGACCTAGCCGGCATTTAAAAATGGCGCCGGCCGGCTTTATGCAAATGAAGCCTGGGAAATTCAAATCCCGGGCTTCATTTGCAACTCCATATGACTACATTACTCCCGCTAGTTCGAACTAGGGGGGTAGTGTAGACATACCCTCAGAGAACACAGAGCATCACCAACACCCGCTGTCCTTACTTCTCCCCACAGGGAACAAGTTCCACATGATGCCAGCAAGGCTCCTGAAGATGAGATTCAATGTAAGAGCTTAAGTACTGGGGCCACCGGCATCTCCTGCACATGAGGGAGAAATGTGGGGGCTGGGGTAACTGTTAATTGGTAGGAGATAGGAATGTAATAGAATAACTATTTAACAATTCACCGATAAGCAGGAGCTTATTGGTTACTGTATCAGTTACACGCAGGCTCCCGGCCCCACTTCTGGGGAGCTGGCTGCCACCGCACACTGCTACTTCTATATCAGAGGCCGCTGCACAGGGTGGCAGCCAACTTCCTGGGAGCAGGGCCAGCCGGTGGAAGCTGGTGTGCTCCAGGAGCCAACTTAATAGCTGGCTTCCAGTATGCTCTGGTTCCCAGGCTAAGGACCCCACAGCTCAGCTGGCTCCCTGGGAATGCACTAGGCTCTCAGCGCACACTGGCTGCCAGCCCCTCCTGGAGAGCCAGCTGCACTAGCAGATCCGCAATATATGCTTTCTACTGAATAGCCCATAGCATGTAACGATTACGATTTTCATCGATTGCACAGTTACATAATTAGCTACTTTTAACATCCCTAGTGGGGGATGGACAGATCCCAGGTCAAACTGCCTGGCCATGAGTTGCAAGAAAAAATTACTTGTGATCAAAGTGGGGAAAAAATATCAAGGTCCCAGTGCTTATGCATCTGAGTCCTCAGGGAGGGATTTCCAGGTAGGTGCAGTAGAAGTGTGTTAAAAGTTTCATTTCTTACAGAAAACCTGCATGTCAACTGTTATCAGGGAGGGTGTGGAAGATGTTTTCTATAGGGGGACAAGGTGTGAATTGGCCCCATGAGTCCCTGAGGTTCCTTTGTCTTGTCCATTGCCCATAATCCCTAGTCCTGCATTGCCATGGCTTAGAATAGGGGTTCCCAACCTGGGGTACGCATATCCCGAGGGGGTACGAGAAGCTTGTCAAGGAGGTACGGGGAATATTTGATAAATAACTAAATTATCCTAATTGAAATACTCCAAATGTAGTAGTGTTAGTGAAAAAAGTTGTGGATTCTAGAGTCTAGAATTTATTTCCTTTCCTATTGCATAGGGGGTACAGGAAGGTCTACTAAAAGCCAAAGGGGTATGGGGACCGAAACAGGTTGGGAACCCCTGGCTTAGAGGATTGAGGCTTAAGTCCCGCCCTTCATTGAAAGACCACACCCTGGGAGAGCACCTCTCAGAAAGCATCACTGGGAGCTGGCTCTGCCCAGTGCTGACCAGTCCTGCCCATGTAGATCAGGATGTGATAACACAGCAATAAGTCCCAAAAAATTATACTGAAAAGGGTTTTCAGGTATCTAAAAGGGTGTCACAAGGAGGAGGGAGAAAAATTGTTCTCCTTGGCCTCTGAGGGCAGGACAAGAAGCAATGGGCTTAAACTGCAGCAAGGGAGGTTTAGGTTGGACATTAGGAAAAAGTTCCTAACTGTCAGGGTAGTTAAAATGGAATAAGTTGCCTAGGGAGGTTGTGGAATCTCCATCTCTGGAAATATTTAAAAGCAGATTAGATAGACATCTTTCAGGGATGATCTAGATGGTACCGGGTCCTGTCATGAGGGCAGGGGACTGGACTCGATGACCTCTGTAGGGAATAATTCCGGACAAACTGGGTGCAGATGAAAACAAGCAGAGGATTTATTGGTTCACACAGCTGGTGGAATGCCCATCAAGGGGTTAGCCTGGTGAGCACTAACTTAACCAAAACATACATTAGATTATATAGGTAGCAGATGGACGGAGGGGAAGTGATTTGATAGGTCTAGCAGCAGAAGAACATAAGCCAATGAACTACGAAAGTTATACAGTATCTGCGCCCATTGCCAATTAAACATGTTATCACTAATACAAGTAGTTATTCCTAACAAGGTAAATGAGCCAACATAAACAGGATGGAAGGCCCAAATTGGACATGATGATGTTAATTTGTTTTGCTGAAATTGTGATGTCTACTGCGATATGACTCCTTCCTTGTGTTGGAACAGTCCTTGGGATCCAAGCTGATTAATCTGAAATTACAGGAGACAGTAAGAAAAACCGTGCAGCCTGGCTGGTACCAGCCAGGACTTATCAGAGAGAGAAGTCCCTTTGGAATGTAGTTGCTAGGGGAACCAGCGTGGCCACCAGGGAAAGCTGGGGAGGGCTAGCCTCCCACTAGTTTAAATTAAGTGGCTACACAGCCCTTAATTCGAACTACTTAGTTCGAACTAGGCGTTAGTCCTCGTGGAATGAGGTTTACCTAGTTCGAATTAAGCGCTCCGCTAGTTCGAATTAAGTTCAAACTAGCGGTTTGCTAGTGTAGCGCCTATCAAAGTTAATTCAAACTAACGTCTGTTAGTTCGAATTAACTTTGTAGTGTAGACATACCCTAACTGTCTGTCTGTATGGTTTGAGTACTCAGTTTTCATCAAGATACCATGGACTGCCTTGGTTTACCCTACAACCTCTCAAGGTCCCTTCCAGTTCTAGTATTCTATGATTTTATGATTCTATGCCTTGAAAGCCAATTGGTGCCCCCCTATTGGCTGTATTGTGAGGCCAATGGGTGAGATACATTAGTGGGGCATATTCTTATCTCAGGGTGTGGGGGGGGGGGAGATAAATAGAGAAAACTCTTGTTTGAAAACCAAACAAACTGAATATCTAAGGTATTTGGAACCTCTGAGGAGTTAGTATCACACCCCAGAAAGATTTAGTCCCCTGAGAGGCACTGGGACACACAACCTTTGTGCAACAGAGTCTAGCAGGCCAATTTAGATTTTTATATCAAAATTAAAAATTAAGCCAGTGAATTAGATGCTCAATCTGTCTGTAAAATAATCTTCTTTCCTGAGGAATATTTAAATAAAAAAGAACTTATTTTTCTGAAAATTATTTGTGGGAAATTTCAATTTTTCAATTAAATATACAAATGCCAACTGTTTCAGCTGAAAAAGAAAATATTTTGTTACAAAATGGAGCAAGAGTGCCTCGGGGGGCTGTAGTTTATTTGCCATATGCATCTCATTTCCTACTGAGACAGGCTTTCTAGCTCTCCCATGATGTACCACTTTCTTCCATCTTGCTGACAGGAAGTAGTACATCATGGGTATCCTTGGTTTCAGTGCATCATTGGAAATGAAGCTATGTCAGTCCGTCCAGTCTGCAGAAGAAAACATCAACACAAGGCCACTAAACTAAAAGTCCCATGTGGCCACATGTTGGTGTTTTGAATCTGAATATTTCTGGCTTTGGGAAAAATATTTAAGGGCACTTGTTTTTTGAACAAAATGTTGAAATTTTCTGCCAAAAGCCAACTCTGTTTGCACCAAAACAGCTCTGTCGAAAACCCAGACAGTTTCCACTGTACATCTTCAACAACTGTATTAAATACTTCTGGTATTTAATGGT
This sequence comes from Pelodiscus sinensis, assembly GCF_049634645.1. Lineage (NCBI taxonomy): Eukaryota > Metazoa > Chordata > Testudines > Trionychidae > Pelodiscus > Pelodiscus sinensis. The sequence continues at coordinate 1,643,497 of NW_027465849.1, forward strand.
ATTGTCTAAAGACCTGAGCAGGCTCAGGCTCCATGGCACTACTGGTGTCTGCAGGGGAGCCCTGCCCTGACTGGGGGAGAGGTAGGAGCTGCGGGGAGGTGCCTTCCTTTAAGGTAGGATGGGGTACCTCAGGTCAGGGGGCTGGATGCAGTGCCTGGCTTGCCTGGATCAGGCCCTCACATTTCAGGCCCCCCCCCAAGCATTGGGGACCCTGTGCTGGTGCATCAGCCCTCCCACTACCCTGTCCCCTCCCCCTGCATGGCTAGAGCACACAAAATCTACTAACCTGCCCTCCTCTCTCCCCAGGCCCTGGTGTGTAAGGGGAATGTGGGGAGTGTCCTTCTCCTCAGTTGGGGGCCACGTCAGTAAGGGGTTTTATTTTTTTTTTTATGTATTTTGTTTTGCTTTTCACTTGTGTGGAAAGTGGTCCCCAATGGCACCCAACCCTAAAAGGTTCCCCACCCCTGCATTAAGGGCATTTCCATCCAAGTGACAGTGTGTAACTGTCGTTCTTTCCCCAGATGCCTCCGTGACTTGGCGGCAAAGCGCCAGGGTGAGTCTCAGCTTTTGTTAACAGCAAAGTTCCCATATTTAGCCTGAGTAGGGGGTGGTTATCACAGTCACTGATTTCAGCAAGGTGCTGGAGCTGACATCCTTAGCTCTATTTACTGAGGCAACTTCACTGCAGTATGTTGACAGCTCATGCTCCCTGTTGACTCTGCCCACGCTTCTTGTTCTGGTGGAATTCCAACGTCCACAGGAGAATTCTCAGCTGTCAATTTATTGCCTATGAACTAGACACAGTATAATTGACCCTTGCTGGATTGATTTCTGCCTGCCGATCTGGTGGGTAGTAAAGACTCTGTAAAACGAAGTCTTTAAATCATGGTCTGAGGATGTCAGTAGCTCAGCCAGAGTTTACAGGTCTATTATTGGCGTGGTTGTGGTGGAGCACCCGGGGTTGTAGAATGATGCGATAGAACTGCTATGCCCCCCTTAACTCTCCAGTCTGGGCTGTCTCTTCCAATGCTTTGTTAGTGATAAGCAGCAAACCCCTCCAGGTGCTGTTGTCACTCAACACAACAGCATGTGGTGCCCCATGCCCCCATCTAGATGGTATGAATGTTCCCTGAGCCACTCATGAATGGCACAGAGAAATGCACCGGCTGAATTCCCCCACACCCATCTCCCAGCTCTGTATCCCAAGAATATACTGTCTTGCACTGCTCAAGATGAACAATGCAAATGTATTAATTGGATCATCACTTCATTAATGGAAAGTAGATTTACACTAATCTTTGTAAACATATGCAGATTTACTACACAATTCAGGCAAACTCACCGGTAAATATAAACAGTAAAACAAATGTATTGTCTACAAAAGATAGATTTGAAGTGATAGGGGAAAAGGCAGAGTTAGTTACCAAAATAAAATAAAAAAATAAAATATAAGCTCACAGTATAAACTTTCAAGCCTGTTAGTTTGGGCAACAACTACATTAAGCGGTTTCTGGATATTGTAGTTCATAGTACACACATTTCACCCTTAAAATCTGGGCCAGTCTCCTCTGTAAGGAACCTTACATCTTAGGCTATGTCTACACTACAGGCTTCTTGCGCAAGAAGCATTTATCAGAAGAGATCTTCCACAAAAACTTCTTGCACAAGAGCACATCCACACTGCAAAAGCGCATCGAAAAAGTGATGCAAGAGAGAGTCCAGACTGCATGGACACTCTCTCGAAAGGAAACTCTGATTGCTATTTACAGAATAGCCACCAGGGCACCTGGGCGTTTTTCAATTGCCTTTTTTTGCGCAAAAAAACCCTGTTGCCCGTCCACACACACATCTTTTTGCACAAGAGCTCTTGCTCAAAAAGAAGCTATTCCTCATAGAAGGAAGAATACCTACACCAGAAAACCCCCTCTGTTCTTTTGTTTTACTTGCACAAAAACGCACTTCGGGTGTGAATGGTCCACAAGTTTTGCTCAAAAACTGTAGTGCAGACCTAGCCTCAGTGTCCTTGTTACTTGCAGCAGAGGCAGGAGCAGGGCCTCTGTGTTCTGTTTTATATCCTCAGTCTGGGTGCTAGTGGATTACAGTTTCAGGCATATCTAGGGATATTTCCATGTCTCCAGGGACAATTGCTGGTGATGTCTGTTCAACAGCCCCTAGCTGGGTATTGATTACCTCCTTTGTCATTGTTTCGATAGTGCGAGTGTCTGGACACCTCCCAAGCACACAGCATATTTTAGTGAAAATCATAAACACAATTCTTATAATTTCATGTGCACTGATGAGACCCATATTTGGCTAGAGCAAAATCTTTCAGCACATCATAGCCTTTCCCTTTAGACCTTACAAGACATGCTTTATATACAAGACCACGGTTCTATAATAATGAGGAATATGGGGGTTACAAACCACTCACCCAAGATATACATTGGCACATTGGGTGGGTGAGTTCTGTGGACTGCAACATGCTGGAGGTTAGACTAGAAGATCATGATGGTTCCTTTTGACCTTAAATTCTGCGAGTCTATAATACCCCATCACAGGGAGAGACCCACACTACCTCGGTGGTTGGCGGGCATGGAGAGAAGAAGGTCTCCTCTGCCCAGCTGGCAGGTGTCAGGGCAAAGCTCAGCAGTCCTAAATAGGGGAGAGAAAAGGGATTGACAGAAGATCTAAATTGCCTTCCCTCAGAGGGGTTTTGTAGGAAGTGGGGCTGTTGGGGTTTCCTCGTCTAGGTGCCTGCTGAAACTGCTCCTGTTGTATGTACAGTAGTGCTATCTGATGGACATTTCTAGCTTCAGGCTGGCTGAGCAGACTGTGTTTTTTCTTAAATCATCCACAGCCCCAGAGAGAAGAGACTCAGATATATGCAGCCATCACACCACAGCAAGACAGACGTCGTTAATGCTCCAGTTACAGAAATGCCAGCTCTGCAGCATGCAGCCACATCACAGAACCTCATCAAATTGGAGGCAACCAGAGAGGCCACGCAGCCCGGCAGTGGGGAACTGTCCAAAGTGCTGTAGACACTGGGCTGTTCTCAGTGCAATGCTGCCTGTTTGCCTTTGGGGAAAAAAAATCTTTGGAAAAAAAATAGGAAAATATCCCAACTTCATAGAATCATAGAATAATAGGACTGGAAGGAACCTCGAGAGGTCATCGGGTCCAGCCCCCCGCCCTCAAGGCAGGACCAAGCTCCATCTACACCATCCCTGACAGATGTCTATCTAACCTGTTCTTAAATATCTCCAGAGAGGGAGATTCCACCACCTCCCTTGGCAATTTATTCCAATATTTGACCACCCTGACAGTTAGGAATTTTTTCCTAATGTCCAATCTAAACCTCCCTTGCTGCACTTTAAGCCCATTACTCCTTGTCCTGTCCTCAGAAACCAAGAGGAACAAATTTTCTCCTTCCTCCTTGTGACACCCTTTTAGATATTTGAAAACCGCTATCATGTCCCCCCTTAATCTTCTTTTTTCCAAACTAAACAAGCCCAGTTCATGAAGCCTGGCTTCATAGGTCATGTTCTCTAGACCTTTAATCATTCTTGTCGCTCTTCTCTGCACCCTTTCCAATTTCTCCACATCTTTCTTGAAATGTGGCGCCCAGAACTGGACACAGTACTCCAGCTGAGGCCTAACTAGTGCAGAGTAGAGCGGCAGAATGACTTCACGAGTTTTGCTTACAACACACCTGTTGATACAACCTAGAATCATATTTGCTTTTTTTGCAACAGCATCACACTGTTGACTCATATTCAACTTGTGGTCCACTATGACCCCTAGATCCCTTTCCGCCATGCTCCTTCCTAGACAGTCGCTTCCCATCTTGTATGTATGGAACTGATTGTTCCTTCCTAAGTGGAGCACTTTGCATTTCTCTTTATTAAACTTCATCCTGTTTACCTCTGACCATTTCTCTAACTTGCTAAGGTCATTTTGAATTATGTCCCTATCCTCCAAAGAAGTTGCAACCCCACCCAGTTTGGTATCATCTGCAAACTTAATAAGCGTACTCTCTATCCCAATATCTACATCATTGATGAAGATATTGAACAGTACGGGTCCCAAAACAGACCCTTGCGGAACTCCACTTGTTATCCCTTTCCAGCAGGATTTAGCACCATTAACAACAACTCTCTGACTATGGTTATCCAGCCAATTATGCACCCACCTTATCGTGGCCCTATCTAAGTTATATTTGCCTAGTTTATCAATAAGAATATCATGTGAGACCGTATCAAATGCCTTACTAAAGTCTAGGTATATGACATCCACCGCTTCTCCCTTATCCACAAGGCTCGTTATCTTTTCAAAGAAAGCTATCAGATTAGTTTGGCATGACTTGTTCTTCACAAACCCATGCTGGCTATTCCCTATCACTTTATTACCTTCCAAGTGTTTGCATATGATTTCCTTAATTACCTGCTCCATTATCTTCCCTGGGACAGATGTTAAACTGTCTGTAGTTTCCTGGGTTGTTCTTATTCCCCTTTTTATAGATGGGCACAATATTTGCCATTTTCCAGTCTTCTGGAATCTCCCCTGTCTTCCATGATTTTACAAAGATCATAGCTAAAGGCTCAGATACCTCTTCTATCAGCTCCTTGAGTATCCTGGGATGCATTTCATCAGGACCTGGTGACTTGCTGACATCTAACTTTCCTAAGTGATTTTTAACTTGTTCTTTGTGTATCCTATCTTCTAAAGCAAAATGCAGGACAATGTAGCACTTTAAAGACTAACAAGATGGTTTATTAGATGATGAGCTTTCGTGGGCCAGACCCACTTCCTCAGATCAAATAGTGGAAGAAAGTAGTCACAACCATATATACCAAAGGATACAAATAAAAACATGAACACATATGAAAAGGACAAATCACATTGCTGAACAGGAGGTGATTTGTCCTTTTCATATGTGTTCATTTTTTTATTTGTATCCTTTGGTATATATGGTTGTGACTACTTTCTTCCACTATTTGATCTGAGGAAGTGGGTCTGGCCCACGAAAGCTCATCATCTAATAAACCATCTTGTTAGTCTTTAAAGTGCTACATTGTCCTGCATTTTGCTTCAGCTACCCCAGACTAACACGGCTACATTTCTATCACTATTCTATCTTCTAAACTTACCCTCTCTCTGCTTGTATTCACTACGTTAGGCACACCTCCAGACTTCTCGGTGAAGACCGAAACAAAGAAGTCATTAAGCATCTCCGCCATTTCCAAGTTTCCTGTTACTGCTTCTCCCTCCTCACTGAGCAGTGGGCCTACCCTGTCCTTGGTCTTCCTCTTGCTTTTAATGTGTTTATAAAAGGTCTTCTTGTTTCCCTTTATGCCTGTAGCTAGTTTGAGCTCATTTTGTGCCTTTGCCTTTCTAATCTTGCCCCTGCATTCCCGTGTTGCTTGCCTATATTCATCCTTCATTATTTGTCCTAGTTTCCATTTTTTATATGACTCTTTTTTTATTTTGAGATCATGCAAGATCTCCTTGTTAAGCCAAGCTGGTCTTTTGCCGTATTTTCTATCTTTCCTACACAGCGGAATTGTTTGCTTTTGGGCCCTTAACAACGTCCCTTTGAAATACTTCCAACTCTCCTCAGTTGTTTTTCCCTTCAGTCTTGCTTCCCAGTCTTGCTACCCCCCTGCCGCTCTACATCGACAGCTCCCCTACCAAGTCCTGTCAGCTCTGTTTAGAGATTCCACCTCCAACACAACCAGGCCAGTTTGTGGGGTCCAAGGCAGCACAACTGCTTAGCTCCCAGGGCAGCGAGTGAGCAGCCAGGTGGGTGGGGCCGCAAGCTGGGCAGCATGGGTCCCTGAATGCACGGGTCCCAAGGTGACTGCCTCGCTGCTGGTCCTGAACACAACATATCCAAAAATCATGAAGCCGACCTGCTCCCCTCCCAGATCCCACAGTTGCCTTAAGAATTCATGAGATGTTTTTAAAATTATGAATTTTACTTCTTTTTATTTGACGTCTGCTGTTTGACCTTTGGTAGTCAGGTTTGCCAGATGTTGTTCACAACCAGGAGGGCTATAAACTTACTCGTTTCAACCCAGCCTAAGATTTTCACATATTCTCAGCACTTTGGCAGTTGTGCTTTAAAGAAAAGAACAAGTATTGTGAGATGCCCTCTGAAATCATGAGAACCGATGACAGCGTGAGAGTTACCTTTCAAATTTCCAGGTCTGTTTAATATCATGCAGATTTGTAGGGATATGATGAGATATAAATGTCAAGGAAAAAGTATTAGTCACAAGCTATGGCTTAGTGAAATTGTTAGCCTCATCCAGAGAGCACAGCTGTGTGAATGCAAGAAAATCTCAAGCTAGTATTTGGCTGCCTGGAAAGCAGTCTTTCACAGGGTTTAAAAAAGAGCTAGATAAATTCATGGAGGATAGATCCATCAATGGCTAATAGGCAGCATGGGTAGGAATTGTTTTCCTTAGCCTCTGTTTGTCAGCAGCTAGAAATGTGCAATAGGGGATGGATCATTTAATGGTTCCCTGTTCTGTTCATCCCCTCTGGGGCACCTGGCACTGGCCACTGTTGGAAGACAGGAAAACGGGCTACTGTGGTCTAACCTAGTATGGCTATTCCTATGCTCTGTTAGTGCTTGAAGCAATTACATCTCTTTGCTGTGTGGCCTTGAGCTGGTTTGGCAGGAAGGAAATCTCGTCCTAAACTGTGAGTGGGAGAGTGGATAAGGATCTGGCCAAGCTCTGAGAAGATGATGGGGAGACACCATAGGTCTATGCTGCACAGTAGACCCCTGCAGTCTTTGCCCAGGTAACTCCTGCAACCTCCCTCATTCCCTATCCCCTTCCCCATCAAGGACATTGTCAGTAGCCCTCTACCAAGTCCCAGCAAGGTCTGGGCCATGCCAAGCTCTGTCAGAGCTGAGCCCTGCCATGAACTGTTCCAGCCAGACAAGCACAGCCCAGCTCCTTCCTTCTGCTCAAACAGTCCCTCCTGACAAGGGGCTGCATGGTCAGGGAGTTAAGGAACCAGTATGCAATTTCTGGGAGACTGGGGTTCAAGTCATAGCTCAGCTACAGCATCCTTGGGCCTGTCACTTCCTCTTTCTCCATTTCAGCCTTCATCTCCCTTGTCTAAGGGGAGAAGTTCCCAATCCTAAGGGATGTAGGAACATAATTTTGTGACTGTGCTCACAGCCTTGTACTCCTATGTCCCCCAAGTGCCTTTGATTAGGAACTTTTACAGGCAGGGACTGTCTCACTAATGCTATGTTTACACTTGCGGCTTCTTGCATGAGAAATATGCAAAAGAGGCTAAGCGTGGAATATTGCTGAGCCTCATTTGCATACCTAATGAGCCACCATTTTTGCAGAAGAGGCTCTTGCGCCAGAAGGAGCTGTCTACACTGCCCCTTCTGTCGCAAGAAAAACCCTCTTGCACAATGCTGATTATTTTCAGGAATAACGGCATTGTGCAAGAGGGTTTTTCTTGAGCAAGAAGGGGCAGTGTAGATAGCTCCTTCTGGTGCAACAGCCTCTTCTGCAAAAGTGGTGGCTTATTGGGTATGCAAATGAGGATCACTGATATTCCATGCTTAGCTTCACTTACATAAGTACCAGCCCTGATAGATTTGCTTCAGATTCTTAAATGGCCTCCTCCAAGATTGAACTTGCAACCCTAGGCTTAATAGGCCAATGCACAACCCACTGAGCTACTCCTCCCCTCGGAAAAAGCAGCGGCCATGTTTATTTAAATCCCGCGGGGGATATTTAAATCCCCCGCGGCTTTCCCTATTCCAAAGTTAGAAATTAGCATGCCTCTTCCGAAGAAGGGGCCAGTGTAGACGTAGCCATATAGTATTACTAGAAGAGCAATACCAAGTGCCGATGACTGTTGGGCTGATCATCGCCTTAATCAATTCACTATTAAAATGAAGATCACCCCCAGATAGAGGCAGCTAAAGAGTCAGATCAGGCACAAGCTGAAGGTTCAAAATCTGAAGGGCCCCATTAAGCATGACCACTTCCAAGCTGTCTTAGAAGAAAAGTTTCCATCAGAGTTTCCAGAAGAAATTGAGGAACACAGGAGCCAACTGAAAGCAGCAATCATCAATACCTGTCAGGAAACCACTGGCTACCACAACAGATAGCATTAGGACTGGTTTGATGAGAATGATGTAGAAATCGAGCAACTCATGAATGGGAAGAGAAGGGCATTTCGTACTTGGCAGAATGATATAAATTGCGAGACAAAGAGAGAAACCCCTCCTAAAGCAGAAGTTCAACGTAAAACCAGACAACTCAAGAACAAATGGTGGACTGAGAAAGCGCAAAAACTCCAACATTTCGCAGACACCCATAATACACCTGGTTTCTTTAGTGTCGTTAAGGCTGTTTATGGGCCAGCTTGTCATGGCATGAACCCCTTTCACTCTAAAGATGAAATCACACTTTTGAAGGACAATGAAGCTATTGATTTTTGCTGGAAATAACATTTTGAAGATCTTCTTAATCACTACTCCATGGTTGCAGGTGAAGTTTCCCATCTTCTGCCCCTGTCAGAAGAAATTGTACCAGAATCATAGAGTGGCTTCTGACCACGTTGCAGAACTGCAGATATGAACTTAATTGCATGGCAGCTACAAGAGAAGTATCAGGAGCAAAACCGACCATGGTACATGGCTTTTATTGATCTAACAAAAGCCTTTGGCTCTGTGAATCACTGTGCCCTTTGGACTGCACTTTCGAAGAATGGATGTTCTGAAAAATACTTCAATGTCCTAAAGTTGCTTCATGACAACATGTTGTACTCTTAGCAGCACTGCTTCCCAGAGTGAACCTTTCAGAATAAAAACAGGAGTCAAACAGAGTTGTATCATTGCCCCAGCCATGTTCACGGTCTTTATTCATAGAATCATAGAATACTAGGACTGGAAGGGACCTTGAGAGGTCATCGAGCCCAGTCCCCTGCCCTCATGGCAGGACCAAATACTGTCTAGACCATCCCTGATAGACATTTATCCAACCTACACTTAAATATCTCCACAGATGGGGATTCCACAACCTCCCTGGGCAATTTATTCCAATGTTTAACTACCCTGACAGTTAGGAACTTTTTCCTAATGTCCAACCTAAACTTCCCTTGCTGCAGTTTAAGCCCCTTGCTTCTTGTTCTATCCTCAGAGGCCAAGATGAACAAGTTTTCTCCCTCCTCCTTATGACACCCTTTTAGATATCTGAAAACGGCTAACACGTCCCCCACTCAGTCTTCTCTTTTCTAAACTAAACAAACCCAATTCTTTCAGCCTTCCTTCATGGCTGATGTTCTCTAGACCTTTAATCATTCTTGTTGCTCTTCTCTGGACCCTCTCCAATTTCCCCACATCTTTCTTGAAATGTGATGCCCAGAACTGGACACAATACTCCAACTGAGGCCTAACCAGCGCAGAGTAGAGCGGAAGAGTGACTTCTCGTGTCTTGCTCACAACACACCTGTTAATGCATCCCAGAATCATGTTTGCTTTTTTTGCAACAACATCACACTGCTGACTCATATTCAGCTTATATTCACTATAACCCCTAGATCCCTTTCTGCCGTACTCCTTCATAGACAGTCGCTTCCCATTCTGTATGTGTGAAACTGATTGTTCCTTCCTAAGTGGCGCACTTTACATTTGTCTTTATTAAACTTCATCCTGTTTACCTCAGACCATTTCTCCAATTTGTCCAGATCATTTTGAATTATGACCCTATCCTCCAGAGCAGTCGCAACCCCTCCCAGCTTGGTATCATCTGCAAACTTAATAAGCGTACTTTCTATGCCAATATCTAAATTGTTGATGCTTTACTGCTGTCATTTTCTACCTAATTGCTGGGAAGCTCCCAGCTGGTGTTAAAATCATCTACAGAATGGATGGAAAGCTGTTTAGGTTTAGCAAGCTGAAAGCTAAGATTAAGATCTCCACCACATCTACCATGAAACTTCAGTATGCTGGTGACAATGCTTTTGCCCACCCTGAGAGAGATCTTCAGACTATCCTGAATGTGTTTGCTGATGCTTACGCATGTTTTGGTCTCACCCTCAACATTAAGAAAACCCAAGTGCTCCATCTGCCCTCTCGAAATGAGGCACCAGGTGCCCTGTCTATTCAAATCAATGGAGAGGCACAGGAGAATATTGATCATTTTCTCTACCTTGGAAGTTATCTATCATCCAAAGCAGATATTGCTGTAGCAATCCAACATTTTCTGAACTGTGCCAGTGCAGCCTTTGGTCGTTTATGGCACAGGGTTTTTGAAGATCACAACACTCAAACAGACACCAAACTTCTTGTTTATCAAGTTGTCATTCTCCCAAAAGTATTGTATGAGTCTGAAACCTGGACAACATATAGGCATCTCTTGGAAGTCCTTGAGAGATATCACCAGCGCTGCCTCTGCAAGATCTTAAGGATCAAATGGTAAAATAGGAACTCTAACATCAGTGTTCTGGAAGGAGCAAAGATCTTTAGTATTCAGACAATGATCATCTGTCAGCAACTTCACTGGACTGGTCACGTGGTTCAGATGCCAGGCCATCACCTCCCAAAACAGGTCCTGTTTTCTCAGCTGAAAGAAGGATACCGGAACGAGGGAGGACAACAGAAGCATTATAAGGACTTAAAGAAGTGCAATATTGGTTTTGACACTTGGGAGACACTTGCCCAGGATCGCTCAGAATGGAGACAAGTCTTGTGCAATGGCTCCCTGCATTTTGAATTTGCCTGCCGACACAGGAGGAAGGGGAGACAGGTTTCCAGTCATGGTCAGCAGCCTCCTACTGTACCTGGAAACATCTGTTCTCACTGTAATACAACTTATGGTTCAAGGATCAGTTTTATTAGCCACCTGAGGGTCCACAATTCCCATGGAAGATGATCATAGTCGGCAATAAGTGATCACCATCGTAATGCAGGTGAGAAAAAGGTTAATGACATTCTATGGTTTATTAACAGGAGTGTCAAATGTATAACATGGGAGGTTATTGTCCTGCTCTCCAGGGAATTGGTGAGGTCCAAGCTGAGGATTGAGTCCTGTTCTGGGTGTCACACATTAGGAAAAATCTGTCCAAATTGCAGGGTATGTCTACACTACAGCACTAATTCGAACTAACTTAATTCGAATTAGTTAATTCGAACTAAGCTAATTCAAATTAGTGCATCTAGACCTAAAAACTCATTTGAATTAGCATTTTGCTAATTCAAACTAGCATGTCCACATTGAGTGGACCCTGAACCGAGGTTAAGGCTGGCCGGAAGCAGTGCCGGCAGGGTATCAGGTTAGGACTTAGAGCGTGGAGCTGCTGTCTCAGGCTAGCCGAGGGCTGTGCTTAAGGGGACCCGACCCCCACCCCGGACAGACAGTTCTCAGGGTTCCCCGCTTGCTTGTCTACCTCGATGAAGGACAGCAAAGCAGTCCTGGCTTGGAGTGCCCTGAGTGCCCACACTCGGCACATCACAGCACTCGGCCATCAGCCCGGCTGCACTTGCCGCAGGCTGTCATCCAGGGGGGTCAATTGGGAGGCTGTCAGGATCCAGGAGGTGCTACAAGAGAGCTTCCACCCCGAGGAGCCCACAGAGCAACCCCAGTCCTCCCCATCGGGGGTTCGTGCCCCATTCCTCCCTCACCTCCTTCCACTTACCCCTCCCTAGCCCCCCTTCCTGATATAAAAAATAAAGGACACGTGTGTTCAAAATAGAAACTCTCTTTATTTAACAAAACTGGGGGCGGGGTTAGACTCTGGGGAGACTGGGAAAAGGAGGTGGGAGAGGGGAAGAGAGAGGGTGGGAGAGGGGAGGGGGAAACCTGGTAGGAGGGAGCTGGAAGGGGGAAGCCAGGGGAAGAAGGAGGAGGGGAACTATAAAACTATGGTATGCCATATCTTCAGAACTGTGTACAGATGTGGTCTTCTCACCTCAAAAAAGATATTTTGGCCTTGGAAAGGGTTCCGAAAAGGGCAACTAAAATGATCAGGGGTTTGGAACAGGTCCCATCTGAAGAGAGGCTAAAGAGACTGGGACTTTTCAGCTTAGAAAAGAGGAGACTGAGGGGGGATATGATAGAGGTCTATAAGATCATGAGTGGTGTGGAGAGAGTGCATAAAGAAAAGTTCTTCACTAGTTCCCATAATAGAAAAACTAGAGGACACCAAATGAAATGAATGGGTAGCAGGCTTCAAACTAATAAAAGAAAGTTCTTCTTCACACAGCAAATAGTCAACCTGTGGAACTCCTTGCTGCAGGAGGCTGTGAAGGCTAGAACAAGAACAGAGTTTAAAGAGAAGTTAGATAAAGTCATGGAGGTTGGGTCCATGGAGTGGTATTAGCCAGGGGGTAGAAATGGTGTCCCTGGCCTCTGTTTGTGGAAGGCTGGAGATGGATGGCATGAGACAAATGGCTTGGTCATTGTCTTTGGTCCATCCCCTCCAGGGTACCTAGCGTTGGCCGCTGTCGGCAGACAGGCTACTGGGCTAGATGGACCTTTGGTCTGACCCAGTACAGCCATTCTTATGTTCTTATGTTCTAAGCTCAGGGCTCAGGGTCGGGGGTCTCACTGGACCACCTTAATTTTCATGCAAACCTGCTCCTGGGTTTGCATGTGGCCTTTGGTGGCCAGGCTGGCAGCTATCCTGCCCTAGACGGCCACTTTCCTGTGCCTAGTGCAGAGGTTGTGGATGTTGGAGGCCTTCTCTCAAACCTGGATGAGGTCCACAATCTCCACACTAGACCAGACAGGCCCCCGCCTCTTGCAGCCCCGGGCAGGCTCCTGGGAGCCGCCAGCCTGGTCCCGGGAAGAGGCGGAGGGCTGGGTGGCAGCAGGTGCCTGGCTCGTACCATGCCAGGTGCAGGGTCTGCTGGCTGGGTGCTGGCAGGCTTGCACCTGGCATGGGCACCGTAGCCAGACCGTGCCCCCTTTAAGGGCTCCGGGGCTGGGAGGGGGGCAAGAGAATTTCCCTGGTGGTACCCAGAGTGGCCACCAGGGCAAGCTGAGAAGGGCTAGCCTCCCACTAGTTCGAATTACACAGCCCTTAATTTGAACTACAGGCAGTCCCCGGGTTACATGGATCCGACTTACATCGGATCCCTACTTACAAACGGGGTGAGGCAACCCTGCACTAGCTGCTTCCCCCCAGCAGACCAGGGAGACGCGGAGCGGATTTTCTCAGCAAACACCTCAGCTTGAGAATAAAGGACTGAGGGAAGTGAGGTGTGGGAGAATAAAACTGAGCTCTGGAGAAATGTTTGGCTAGAGTTTCCCCTACAATATGTACCAGTTCCAACTTACATACAAATTCAACTTAAGAACAAACCTACAGTCCCTATCTTGTACGTAACCCGGGGACTGCCTGTACTTAATTCGAACTAGGCGTTAGTCCTCGTAGAATGAGGTTCGAACTAGCAGTTTGTATGTGTAGCACCTATTAAAGTTAGTTCGAACTAACGGCTGTTAGTTCGAATTAACTTTGTAGTGTAGACATACTGTGACAGGGTCAGGCCAGGGAGCTGCTGCAGAGAGGCGAAAAGGCAGCCCAAAAGGGAAAAACTCCTGTTAGAAAAGCAGAGAACTGCAGCACAATTAGGTGCAGCTGGGAGGGAGCTGGCTCAGGCAAATTGGGGCCAGCTGACTTCTCTGCTGACTCTCTGAGGGCCTTTAAAAGCCTCATCAGTTGAAGGCTGGGGGGAGGAGTGAGAGGACGAAAGGAAGGTGGTGGAGAGGCAGAGAGGAAGAAAAGGAGAGAACAAGTTGGACCAGCATTAGGTAGAGGCAGCAGGGGAGGGAGCCTGTGGGCCCCTGGCTTGGGCTCCCTACCACTGAGACCCGCTGCAAAACCCCAGTAGTGGCTTGGAGAAGAGGGGCCCTTGCCACACGTGGTGTCAGGGGTGGGATCTTGGCTGTGAGGCCTCACAGCAACCCAAATCTAGCCAAGTTGGCCCCTTGCAAAGCAAAGTACCCATGGAGGACCTGGTAAAAGCACTGGTGCAGGCCACGGCGGCTCAACAAGAGGCTACTCGGGTGCAAGCAGCTGCCCAGCAGGAGTCGGTGCGGCTCCAACAAGAAACCAACCAGTTGTTGATGAGTCAAGTAGCCCAGGACAGGGCCACCCTGCAGGAGGTGGTGACCCAGCTGAAAGCCCTGACAGTCCAGGTACGTGATCAAGATGGGGTTCGACCCTTGCGGGCCAATTTCTACTTACAGAAAATGACAAAAGACGATGAGGTTGAGGCCTACCTCTTGGCCTTCGAAAGGACAGCTTTGCGGGAGGCCTGGCCTCAAGCTCAGTGGGCCAGCATTCTAGCCCCTTTTCTGAGCGGAGAAGCCCAGAAGGCATACCTTGACATGGCAGAGGAAGCTGCATCCGACTACCCCCAGCTGAAAGCAGAGATCCTGGCACGGGCTGGGGTCACGGTCGCAGTGAGAGCCCAGAGATTTCACAATTGGCGATATCGAGATGACCAGGGCCCCAGAACTCAGTTGTTTGATCTGGTTCATCTGGCCCGGAAGTGGCTGCGGCCCGACATCCACAACCCCGACAAGATTATCGAGGTGATCGTTCTTGATCGGTACATGAGGGGTTTACCCCCAGACCTTCGGGAATGGGTGGGCCAGAATGACCCCACAACATTTGATGAACTGGTGGCTCTCGTTGAGAGGCGATTGACAGCTAAGGGACTTTCCCGCAGCCCCAGAGTCGAGGTGCAGCAGAGCAGAAGGTCCACCTTTCCCCCAAGGACCCGTGCCCCTGAAGTTTCCGACCGAGTCCAGACAGGAAGAAAAGAGGCGGAAGAGAGGCCAGGACGGGCAAGAGACCTTGGGGTCTGGACAGGAGAGGGCCAGGGATCAAGACCCAACAGCCCAAAACGAAAGGGGCTGTCCCGCCCAGGTTATAGGTGTTATGCCTGTGGGGAGATAGGGCATATTGCGGTTCAGTGCCCTAACATAGACGAACCTATGCAATGTGACCTGGGGAACCTACAAAGTGTTCTAGTTAACCTCGTAGGGGTAGCAGTGGGCCCCCATCAGTATACCCAGCCCGTGAAAATGAATGGGGTAGAAACCACTGCCTTAGTAGATTCCGGGAGTGCGGTTACATTGGTCTCAGGGAAGCTAGTGGGGCAAAATCAGCTGACTCGAGCCAAGTACACTGGAGTATCTTGTGTACATGGGGATACTAGTTATTACCCCACCATCCCTGTGGAAATAGAAGTACAAGGGCGGGTTACAGAGGTAACCGTGGGGGTGGTCCCAAGGCTCCCCTACCCGGTGGTCATTGGGCGAGACTTCCCCAGGTTTAGTGACCTACTACCACGGGACTGGGAGGAGGAGGATAGCTCCCTCCCAGCCTTCCATGAGTTCTCCCAGGACCTGTTCTCGGTGCCTGGGGAGCCCCGGAAAACCCGACGGGAGAGGAGGGCCTCAAAGAAATTGGGGACCATGATCTTGACCCAAGGTCGGAAACAGACACGGGTAGAAGGGGAGGCCTACCCAACTACTAGAGCCGAAGCCCCAGGACAGGATGAGCCTGAAGCAGGGCCCAGCTCATCAAGGGAGGAAAGGGGGCTAGGTTCCCTGGAGCCTGAGCAGGTGAAATCCCCAAGGGAGACCTTTGGGCAGGACCAAGCCAATGATCCACTCTATCAGAATATCCGTAAGGAGGTGGTTGAAGTTAATGGGGTCCCAGTGAAGGGGAGGAACAAGGGCACAGGGCCCTTCTATATAATCAAGGGGGATCTTCTTTATAGGGTAGTTCATATACAGGGCCAAGAGGTGGAGCAACTCTTGGTACCCCGGAAGCACCAGAGGGCAATACTGGAATTGGCACACAGTCATCTATTTGGAGGACATCTAGGGGTGGATAAGACCCTGGACCGCATTCTTCGGAGGTTCTTTTGGCCTGGGATCTATGTAGAAGTCCAGAGGTATTGTGCTTCCTGCCCGGAGTGCCAACTACATGGGCCCCGACCACACCTGAGGGCCCCGTTAGTACCCCTACCAATAATTGAAATCCCCTTTGAACGGATCGCTATGGACATAGTTGGCCCACTAGAGAAGTCTGCCCGGGGCCATCAGAGCATACTAGTTGTAGTGGACTATGCTACTCGATACCCAGAGGCAGTGCCCCTACGCAACACCCTATCCAAGACCATTGCTAAGGAACTAATTCAGATATTTTCTAGGGTAGGGATTCCTAAAGAAATCCTAACGGACCAAGGGACCCCCTTTGTGTCCAAGCTTATGAAAGACTTGTGTACCTTGCTCCGCATACGGGCCCTGCGGACCTCGGTATACCATCCTCAAACCGATGGTCTAGTTGAACGGTTTAACAGGACACTAAAAAGTATGCTCAAGAAAGTGGTAAGCCGGGATGGCAAAGATTGGGATATGCTACTACCCTACCTCATGTTCGCAGTAAGGGAGGTTCCCCAAGCGTCGACTGGCTTCTCCCCGTTTGAACTTTTGTATGGGCGTAACCCACGGGGCATACTAGACCTTGCTAAGGAAGCCTGGGAGGAACAGCCTAACCTGGGGAGAAATGTAGTTGATCATGTGCTCCAAATGAGGGACAGGATAGCCAGAGTCACCCCCATAGTGCGGGAGCACCTAGAAAAGGCACAGGAAGCCCAACGGGTCTATTACAACCGGCGAGCAACCGCCCGGAAGTTCCAGGTGGGAGACCGGGTGATGGTGCTAGTGCCGACAGCGGAGAGTAAGCTCCTAGCCCAATGGCAGGGGCCATATGAAATAATAGAAGCAGTGGGAGAGGTAAACTATAAGGTTCGCCAGCCTGGCCGGCGAAAGCCTGAGCAGGTATATCATGTCAACCTGCTAAAACCCTGGCGAGACAGAGAAGTGGCCTTGGTTGTGCTGGGGCCACCACCCCAAGGGAAAAACCCACCAAGGCAGGTGGGAATATCTCCCGAACTGACCCCAGACCAACAGGCCGAAGCAGCCGACATGATTGAGAGGAATCAGGATGTGTTTTCGACAGAACCGGGTAGAACTACGGAGGTTTACCATGACATCATCACAGACCCCGGGGTGAAGGTGCACGTTAAGCCATACCGGATACCTGAGGCAAAACGAAAAGAGGTCCAAGCTGAAGTGGAGAAAATGCTGAAGCTCGGAGTCATTGAAGAGTCCCATAGCCAGTGGTCTAGCCCTATTGTTATGGTGCCCAAGCCAGATGAAAGCCGGCGCTTTTGCAATGACTTTCGAAAATTAAACGAAGTATCCAAATTTGATGCCTATCCCATGCCAAGGGTGGATGAACTCATTGAGCAACTGGGCAAGGCCCGATTTCTATCCACCCTCGATTTGACTAAGGGTTACTGGCAGATCCCCTTAGCACCAGGGGCCAAAGAAAAGACAGCCTTTTCAACTCCGGAGGGTCTCTTTCAGTACACGGTCCTCCCTTTTGGTTTGCATGGGGCTCCTGCAACGTTTCAAAGGCTCATGGACAAGCTGTTGCGGCCTCATGCCAAGTACGCAGCTGCCTATTTGGACGATGTTGTGGTCCACAGTCCTAACTGGGACACACACATTGAAAAAGTAGAGGCAGTATTGGAGACATTAAGAAGAGCAGGACTTACGGCGAACCCCGCAAAGTGTACAATTGGACTGGCCGAGGCCAAATATCTTGGGTATATTGTGGGAAGGGGGGTAGTGAGGCCCCAGCTCAACAAAGTGGATGCAATACAGAATTGGCCCCGACCAACCCGGAAAAAGCAGGTCAGGGCATTCTTAGGGTTGGTGGGGTATTACCGCAGGTTCATCCCCAACTTTGCCTCCAGGGCCTGCCCTCTGACCAACCTGACTAGAGCACGTGGTCCCGACATTGTAAAGTGGACCATGGAAACGGAAGAAGCTTTTAAAGATCTCAAGAATGCCCTCTGTGGCAATCCAGTTCTCATAGCCCCTGATTTTAAGAAGGAGTTTATCTTGCAGACGGATGCCTCCGAAGTAGGACTGGGAGCTGTATTGTCTCAAATGGTGGGAGAAGAGGAGCACCCAATCCTGTACCTCAGCAGGAAGCTTCTGCCGAGGGAACAAAATTATGCCGTGGTAGAAAGAGAATGTCTTGCAGTAAAGTGGGCCATGGAAAGCCTTCGCTACTACCTTCTCGGGCGGAAGTTTACCCTGGTCACCGATCATGCGCCTCTGCAGTGGATGCACCGAAACAAGGACAGAAATGCGAGGGTTACCCGATGGTTCCTGTCCCTGCAGCCCTTCCACTTCCGTGTGCAACACAGATCAGGGACCCAGCATGGGAATGCAGACGGGTTGTCAAGGGTGCATTGTTGTCCGACCCAAGTAACCCAACCCCATGGGGTTGAGCAGAGGGGGGGGATGTGTGACAGGGTCAGGCCAGGGAGCTGCTGCAGAGAGGCGAAAAGGCAGCCCAAAAGGGAAAAACTCCTGTTAGAAAAGCAGAGAACTGCAGCACAATTAGGTGCAGCTGGGAGGGAGCTGGCTCAGGCAAATTGGGGCCAGCTGACTTCTCTGCTGACTCTCTGAGGGCCTTTAAAAGCCTCATCAGTTGAAGGCTGGGGGGAGGAGTGAGAGGACGAAAGGAAGGTGGTGGAGAGGCAGAGAGGAAGAAAAGGAGAGAACAAGTTGGACCAGCATTAGGTAAAGGCAGCAGGGGAGGGAGCCTGTGGGCCCCTGGCTTGGGCTCCCTACCACTGAGACCCGCTGCAAAACCCCAGTAGTGGCTTGGAGAAGAGGGGCCCTTGCCACAATACCCAGACTGAAGTGAAAGAAAGTAACTGCACCCTGGTGCATGGCTCCAGCGAGAGCTGACTGAGCTGCAGCAAAAGACGGCAGGGAGCTATTTAAAGAGCTATTAGGGTATGTCTAAACTGCCACCCTAGTTTGAACTAGGGTGGCTAATGTAGGCATTCGAACTTGCAAATGAAGCCAGGGATTTAAATATCCCGGGCTTCATTTGCATGTTCCTGGGCGAGTGCCATTTTTAAATGCCCCATAGTTTAAACTACCTGCCCGCAGCTACACTCGACACGGGCTAGGTAGTTCCAATTAAAGCTCCTAATTCGAACTACCATTACTCCTCATTTCAGGAGAAGTAATGGTAGTTCGAATTAGGAGCTTTAATTCGAACTACCTAGTCCGTCCTGCGTGTAGCCGCGAGCCGGTAGTTCGAACTACGGGGCATTTAAAAATGGCGGCGCCCAGGAACATGCAAATAAAGCCCGGGATATTTAAATCCCGGGCTTCATTTGCAAGTTCGAATGCCTACATTAGCTACCAGGCTTTTTATTGCAAAAACCTCTTCCACAAACAGGATTGGACTAAGATATGCAAATGAGCTCACAAGATATGCAAATGAGTGCTCCATTTGCCTATCCTCTTCCGCAAAAAAACCTGCAGTGTAGACATAGCCCTAGTGTAGACAACGGACAACTGTGCCCTACTGACTCTCACCTGAGCATCTGAGTGACCCTAATCATCCCTTGTGCCGTTCTGCTGCAGAGAATCCATCTCTGAGGTGAAATGTGCCCAGCCACCATTCCAAGACAATCCACTTCTATATGAATTATTTGCTCTGCAAAACTGCTCTTAACACATTTCCCTTGGGGTCTTCTGCTGTTTGGCTTCCCCCAGAGGTGTTAAAAAGAGAGAAAATCTCCTGAAGAGAGGTTAACATTTCTTTTTCCCTGATTTCCCCACTGGCGTAGTCTCACTGATTGCAACTCCGACCTGCTCAGAGTTCATTTCTGGATGCTCATTTTCAATTCTCTTGTGTTCCTCCGCATCCATCAGTGTCCTGGTGGGAGCCCAGAAAGGGGAGCAGGAGCAGTCAGGGCAGGAGGGGCACAAGTCACTGGAGCTAGTTCTGGAGGACAGGGTGGGTAGAGACTCAGCAGGTGGGGAAGCCAGTGCAGTCCTGGTTAGTGTTCTGTGGGGTGGAAATTCCAGACCCCATTTATGTCCCTCTTGAGCTCTGAGCAATTTCTCATGCGGGAGCTGGGTGGAAGCAAAAGGTTCAGGCTCCTCCAACTTCCCAGCCCCCCAGTCACCCAGTGACCTTTCACCCTGGCCCAGCTGTGCCTTTAGCCAGGGGCTGTCTCAGTCCCCAGGTAGTGAGATGGGATGGGGGGTGTTTCCTCAGTGCTATGTTTAGACTCAAACAAGCAAACTAGGACCTTTTGGTTCTCAGTCACACAGCCCTAAATAGAAATGTTGTGGTCAGAACTCAGAAGAGGGTCAGCGTAGGACAGGGAGCAGTGATGATTATCAGACCCAAGGAGAAGACAGAGCTGGTCAGAGAGAGGCTGCAGCGTCTCTGCTACTTCAGCCCTGCAGACCCCAAAGGGCTTTGGAACATGGAAAGGTGCTGGCTGGAGCATCCAACTCTGGGGAGCAGAAGACAGCTGATTGGAGCAGAGAGAGGGACCGGAGCTTCCCTTCGCTGAAGTCAGCCAAGACAGTGGGGACAGATCAGAGCAGGAAGCAACACCACATTGTCCCCTCCTGAACCCATCAACAGCTGAAGCTGCTGGGCTGTTTCCATCCCGCCATCCACCCCGATGTTCCTGTCTCTGTGCCTCTTGCTGTCTGGTGAGTATGTGAGAATCCTGGGCTAATTTTCATCAGGTTGGCAGGAAACAGAACTGAGAGCAGCCCCTGGCCCAGACTGTCGGCAAATCCTCTTCAGTAGGAGAGAAATGGGAACTAGAGTAAATGTTGAGCATGAGAGTTACTGGATAATGTCCCTAGATGGTATAAATCAGTGTCTCTCCTCTGGAGTCAATTCTGGTTTACACCAGCTGAGGATCTGGCCCTCTAGAGAGCTGAAGGGAAAGGCAACACCAGCTCAGCTGAGGTCTGTGCACATGAGGGATCTGCCCTGCCCCAGATCTAACCTGCCTACTTTGCTTCTTCAGCAACACACAGATCTGAGATTCATTCCCCTGTCTATTAAAGGCAGCTTCTGACCCTCAAGAGGGATCTCAGAATAGGGAGAGATTTTATCTCCAGCACTAACCACATGCCACTTTTCTTTCCCCAGCACTGAGCCCCAGCAGCCAGGAGATCTGTTCAGCTCCCGGTGAGTCGCTCCATCTGCCTGTCTGTCCACAACCTGCCCATGGTTCCTTCCCCAGTTGTCCATCCACTTCTTCTTGGGTGCTCCCTGCTCAGTGCAGTGCCAGCAGCAATGACATGGGCCGTGTGGGATTTGCGTAGGGATCCAGCTGCCCCTTCCCTGTCCTGCTGTCACTAAGTTCTGCCCTGACCCAGGGACCTACAGTGAGAGAGTCACATACAGTCCTGTCTCACTCCCAGGGCACTGTCTGTGGGGAGAAGAAAATATCCCAGCTCTGAGTCTGACTAGAAGGGATTTACCTTCCCATGCATTAGCACCCAGCTCCTCATGGCTGCGGGACACTCTTCAAAAGCTTACACCCTACATGGACTCAACCTGCACCTCGTCCTTAAATGTCAGCGGCACTGTTAATAGCCAACCCTGGACAGACAGGTGGCATTCAAGAGGGTATGTACAGACCCGATTATATAACTCAGCCGGAGCTCCCGTATGACCTGGGCCAGGGAACCACACCCAGCACAAGCTAACCAAGCTCTTTCTTTGCTGGCTGCCTAGCCAAGGTACCAGCAGGGGTACCATGGGGGCAGTATGGGATCAGGGCAGATATTGACTTGCTCAGCGGCAGCAGCAATTTCCCTACAAGTTCCAAGCTGGTTCCTATCACCCTGGTTGTTGTCCCTGGGAAAGGGGGATCCGCTTCCTGCTGCTGCTCCAGGACCTTTCCTTAGCATGGGCCTGGAATAGCCCCTGGTGCCCTCTGTGCCAGGCAAAATCAAACCTGGGACCTCTGGCGAATCACGCACAAGTCTCTCTCGCTTGAGCTGAATGCCAGCTGGCTCTCAGCTATGACTGTACAGCACACTCATTACACTAGGTAGGTCAGTGAACCACACCCAGCAGGTGTGTGGGTTACACAGGCACAAGGTCAGGGAGGATGTTAGAGCAGACGCTGGAGGGGTTAGGGACTGGACACAACCTCTTGGCTGTTAGCTCCCTGGGGCACCAACTGGCTGTCACTGCATGGGATGTTCAGGCAGGCGGAGGTGCTGACCATACCCTAAGCAGCCCCCAGTGGGAGCTGAGGGGCTGCCTCTCCCAGCCATATGATCCAGCTGGCAGAGCCCCTTGTTCTAGGACCGTGTGCAGTGCCAGGCAATGGGAGCTCTTCTTAGGCTCTTTCGCAACCCCGGTGATCCCAGGGAATGAAGCTCCTGGGCCGTGGATAGAGCTTGTCCCCATCCCCCGGTCTGTGAGCCTCCATCTAAGACTGTGTCTAGACTACATGGCTCCATCGATGGAGCCATGTAGATGAGGGTTGTAGGCAAAGGGAAATGAAGCACGATTTAAATGATCGCGGCTTCATTTAAATTTACATGGCTGCCGCGCTGAGCCGACAAACAGCTGATCAGCTGCTTGTCAGCTCAGCGCGCTAGTCTGGACGCTCCCCTGCCGACATCAAAGCCCTTTGTCGGCAGCCCCGTTATTCCTCGTGGGATGAGGTTTACCGGGGCTGCCGACAAAGGGCTTTGATGTCGGCAGGGGAGCGTCCAGACTAGCGCGCTGAGCAGACAAACAGCTGATCAGCTGTTTGTTGGCTCAGCGTGGCAGCCATGTAAATGTAAATGAATCCGTGATCATTTAAATCACAGCTTCATTTGCCTTTGCCAAAAAAACAAATCTACATGGCTCCGTCGACGGAGCAATGTAGTCTAGACATACCCTAAGGCATGTCCCAACCCCCCTGCCATTTACCTCCTGCCCCTCTGACAGCTCTGACCCATTCCCCTTCCCAGGTGCTCTTCCTGCCCCCAACCTCTACCTGAGCCAGACGACTGCCCAGCCGGGGGACTCTGTGCAGCTCCAGTGCTCTGTGTTCTCCTGGACCCAGGCCACTCGCATCATATTCTGCAAGGACGGGCAGGAGGTTTCATCCCAAAGGGTCTCGGTGGAGAAGGCCACCTACAACTATAAACACATGGTGACTGGTGGCAGCTCTGGGAATTATGTCTGCTTGTATGAGATCAGGGACAGTGACAGGCAGGTGAACAGATCCCAGCTCAGCCCTGCCCAGCACCTCAGCGTCACTGGTAAGGGGGGTATGTGTATGTGTGTGTGTACACTCACTGCATACCTCCTCCTGTTGCTCAATCTCCCTACTCAGCCGCTCTCACTTTCACTGGGCTGGGACAGGGGCTTCATGTTTTTGAGGAGGTACAAGATTTTGGCTGAGGTCAAGGGGTCTGGGTACAGAAGGGGGTGAGGGGTGCAAGCTCTGGGTGGGAGTTTGGATGCAGTCAGGGGCTCTGTCTGGGAGGCAGTGTGTTGGAGTGCAAGACAGGATGCTGTCTCTGAGAAGAGGGCTTGGGCAGAGAGTTGGAGTACAAGACATATTTGGGGTGTTGCATCAGGTAGGAGACTGTGAATTGACATGCAGCCTTCTGCTGGGTGGCACTTACAATGGATTGCTCCCAGTTGGCAGCACAGTGGGGCTAAGGCAGGCGTGTACAGGGAGGGAGGACACCCACCAGGACAAACCAGAACAACCTGAGTGTTCGTCAACCGGCACAATAGGATGAGTAATACTAGTAGAAATAAAAATGAAGTGCACAGACCAGTCAAAATACTACAACAGTGCATTGTGAAAGAATAACATCCCATAGACTAAAAAAAAGCAGTCATGTAGGACTTTAAAGACTAGCAAGATGGTTTATTAGGTGATGAGCTTCTGTGGGGCAGATCCACTTTTTCAGATCATATTCTGAAAGTGAATTGGCATGACCATTATATAACAGAAGGACACAATGAAAAAAGTAAACAAATTACCAACTAATGAATCAGATACATAGAACAGAAGATGGGGGCAAGGGGACAAGGACGAGAAAAGGAAGGAGGAAATTACTTACTGAAAGAGTCAATAAGTGGCTAATCTGGAGTTACTACGAATATCAAAAGGTGAGGAGGATGTCTTTGTAATGTGTAAGGTAATTATCATCTATAGTAAGGCCTCAAAAAAGGAAGTATACTGATCTTGTGGGAAAAGGGGTTTTTGTGCAAAAAGAAAACGTCCACACTACTTGTTTTTGTGCAAAAACCCTAGCAAAAAACGGATCATCAGGAAATACGCAAATAAGACCATGACTCATGCAAATGAGTCCCTCATTAGCATATTTTCTGCCCCCAAAACTGGCAGTTTTGCACAAGAGCGCATCTAGATGTAGCCTGTGTGAGTAACTCAGGCTATGTCTACACTGCAGGCTTCTTGCACAAGAAGCTTTTTTCAGAAGAGACCTTCCACAAAAACTTTTTGCACAAGAGCACATCTACACTGCAAAAGCAAATAAAAAAAACAATGTCTTTTACGCAAGAGAGCATCCAGACTGCATGGACACACTCTTGAAAATAAGCACTGATCGCTATTCACAGAATGGCCACCAGGGCGCCTGTGCTTTTTCCTCTTTCCTCTTTTTGCACAAAAATCTCTCTTCCCTGTCCACATGCACCTTTTTGCAAAAGAGGTATTTTTTGCAAAAAAGTTTCTTCTTCATAGAATGAGGAATACCTATGCCAGAAAAAACCCTCTGTTCTTTCTATTTTCTTGTGCAAAAAAGTGCTTGAGGTGTGGACATAATTCAAGTTTTGTCGGAAAAACGGCCGTTTTTCCAACAACACTCTGTAGTGTAGACATAGCCTCAGAGACAAAGGGAGGAGCCTCCCCAAGAGCCTCCCTTACTTAGGCTTCCTGTCAGGGGAATGTGCCCCCTTCAGAATGACCCCCCCTTTGAGTGATGCCTCTGGGAGCTCATGCATGGTTCCTGTTACACAGCAGCTGCTTCACCACGTGTGTCCCTTTCCATTTTCAGAGCAACACTTGGCCCCCATCGTCTTGGCCACCCACTGCACCCTGGTCCTGCTGCTCCTGGCATCTGCACCCGTCATCACGTTTGTGCTGAAAAGATGTTGCCTGCCCCAGCCTGCAAGACAGGAAGAGACTGGTGGGGGGACTGCCAGCATTTTGGGGGGAGACAATGAGGTGCCCCCCGTTGACCAGGTGTGAGTAGGAAAGGGGTTGGGGAGATACTGTGACCAGCTGTGAGAAGATGCTGAGAAGACACCATTAGTCAGTGCTGCAGAATAGCCCCCTGCGGTAACTGCCTTTGCCCAGGTAACTCCACCGGCCTCCTTCACTTCCCTCTCCCCCCCCTCCCATCAAGGACCTTGTCAATCACGGACTAGTGCTGCCAAATTTCTATTGGCTGGAAACCAACCCCAAGGTCTCGCCCCTTCTCCCCTGCTTCCCAGCCCTGCCCCCCCCCACACTGTCTCTTCCCCCACCGCCTCCATCATTCCCTGCTCTCCTCTCTCATTCACAGTGGGGCCAACAGCCACCATAGGTCCTGGGGCAACATGGGGTGTGTGTGGCAGCAGTACAGCCTGGAAGGGGCGGGGACTCGACAAAAGGGGTGGATCCGAGAGCCATCAGCCCTTAGTGCTGTCCGGATTGCAGTACCACCTGCCCCCTCCCCACCCCACGGCCCACCCCCTGCAGCCCCCAGAGCTGTGGAGCAGCATTCCAGTAGCAATTCAAAGGGGTCCAGGGCTCCAGCCACCACCGCTGTTGTAGTAGCGGCAGTGGCTGGGAGCTGCACACCCCCCATGGCTCTCTGGGCACCAGGGCAACTGTGCCCTGTGCAGCCCCCATTGCCAGGCCCTCTCTTTTCTCATCTCTGGATCATCTCCTGCCCTCTGCCTCTTTGCTCCAGAGCTTACTTCAGCCAATGCAAGACATGCTGGGATACTTAGCACAAGTGAACAAGACAAGTAAAGGTGGAGGCCAACTTAGGCTACATAATTGCTCTAATTATATGTGCTTAATAATACTTATGCATAATAGCTAGATAGATATTGATATCAATATAGATATAGCGAGGATAATATATATAGCCAGCATATATTGCCCAACAGAACCCAACTAGGGTACATTCTTCTGTCTCCAGTGGATGCTGAGGGTTCAAATATTAGATATGAGCTCTCTGGGACAGGTTGGGTACGTCTAGACTAAATGGCACTTTGCACCAACCGCAGTGGAAAACTCTAGCTGACTTCTGCTGATCTAATAAAAGATATCACCTCTCCCACCTTCTCCCTCTGTTTTTTCCAGTCACATAATTTATAATTGCAACTGTGCAGACGTGTCATGGTTTTATCTCTACATCAAAGCCCCATGAACTCCTCCATCCTGTGGAGCTGACTGTAGCAGACTGTCCTGCAAACATCTCCCCTGCCATTAGTACCCGTGTAACATCCCTGTGGCCTCCTCACAAAGGCGTCTCCTGACATTTAGCATTAGGAAATGGCTGGGTTCTCACCTCGAAAATCTCTCTCCCCCACCATCTGGTTCTGTCCCTTCTGTTCTAACCCCCACTCTGATACCCCGCATCCAGCAGGGCATCTCCTCACAGCCCCAGCTAAAAACAGGGATCCAGGAGCCTTGGTTTCAACCTCCCAATCTCAGCCATAAAGGAAATGGAGTGTGGGGCCTTTCTGAGAGAGGGGACGCAGGCTCTGATCCAGTCCTGGGTTGGGAGAACTGGCTGTCCAATGCAATGTGCAATGAGACACAAACTGTACAGTCAATGCACTAACCAGCCCCTCACCGGCCAAAGATTATAGGCCAGATTTTGTTTGATTAAAACTCTCTCAGACCCCTAGTAGATGCATCATCCTTCATTGTTAAAACACAGATATCTTTAACACAAGCCTAGTTCTGGTGTCACTCCGGCTGCACCTTAATCCAGACAGATTCCAGCCCCCAGTTACATTTTACTTCCATGCCCAAAGGTGTCACTTCCATGCACTGACATGAGACTGACCATTGCTGAGGTGGGAAGAAGACTCTTGATGCCAATGCCCAGGGCTTCGTGCATTTTTTGGTTTCATCCCCAGCTGTGTCACTGGCTCACTGTGTGAGCTTTGGTAGGTTCTCTCCTGTCTGGGTGCCCGACTTTTCCCATTGAAAACTCAGGCAAGCATTTGTGTGCTTCGTACTGGTGTCAACAACGCAGGCAAATCTGAAAGCCGACAAAACAAATTGTGTGCACAGAGCCATTGTGTGACCCTACAATAACAAAGCAGCATGTGCAGCGCCAGTGATGCCAAAGATCTCCACAATATAAACCGACCTGAGTGTAGAAGTTTAAAAAAAAATGGCAAACCAGCTCTGACATTGCCAAATGCACGTGTGGTAACAACCAATAGAAAAGTGATTTAAAAATCCAATGCACTCACCTCGCTGCCTCGCTGACATTTCAGGTTCCAGGGCCTCAGATTCTGCTCAGGGCATGGCCAGTGAGGGTATGTCTACACTACAAAGTTAATTCGAACTAACAGCCATTAGTTCGAATTAACTTTCATATCGTCTATACATACAAACCGCTAGTTCGAACTAGCGGAGCGCTTAGTTCGAATTAGGTAAACCTCATTCTGCGAGGACTAACGCCTAGTTTGAATTAAGTAGTTCGAATTAAGGGCTGTGTAGCCACTTAATTCAAACTAGTTGGAGGCTAGTCCTTCACAGGTTGCCCTGGTGGCTACTCTGGGCACAATCAGGGAAACTCTTCTGCCCCCCTCCTGGCCCAGGAGCCCTTAAAGGGGCACGGTCTGTTTACAGTGCTTGTGCTCTGCTCGCAGAGCAGGGGCGAACCACTCACAGAGCTCCAGGAAGGTGTTCTTCTTCATCCTGAAGTTCTGGGTCCACTGTTGGTCTCCCCAGTGCTCCAGGATGATGTGGCCAATAACTATGCAGGTAGGAATTTCAAACTGGAAAAGAGGGGGTTTATCTCCTGGTTCTTTGTTTGAGAGGCAGAGCAGTTTCTTCCAAGACTGGGGGCGATGGGAGACATTTCGCTCTCCAAGAACAGACTTCCTACAATGTGTAAGTAGGGAAAAGTTGAATTGGTCCATCAGGATTTGTTGTTTTCCTTGTTTGGGGATTTGGAAATAATGTCTGAGCTTGTTATGTAGGTTTTTTTCCTCCTTTGTAACTAAGTTTTAGCCTACGGGGTTTCCCTTAGTATCTATATCAACTGGTGGCTCTTTTCATCTAGCCACTTTACTAAATTTGCAACTGTAGTTTTGTTTTGATAATAAAGGATTGTTTTCCTTTCTAAATAACCAGGATTGGTTGATTGTTGTGTCCTTAGAACTCAGCACCTGGTTACAAGTGCAGAGTCCATTATTGTCTGCGAATTCTCTCTGCTTTTCCCAACTCCAAGTAAAACAGAGGTTGGGGCAGGGGGAGGGTACTTCTACACTACAGCGCTAATTCGAACTAAGCTAATTCGAACTAACGCATCTAGAACTAAAAACTAGTTTGAATTAGCGTTTTGCTAATTCGAACTAGCGCGTCCACACTGATTGAACACAGGGGGCATTTAAGGGTGGCTGAAACCGGTTCTGGCAGGGCATCAGGTCAGTAGTAGCTTTGTGTGGCTGCTGTCTGAGGCTATCTGAGGCTCGTGCTTAAAGGGACCCCCCCGGACAGCCGGTTCTCAGCTTTTCCTGCTTCCTTGCCAACCTCGCCGAGGGACAGCAAAGCGTTGGTCTCTGTGCCCGTCTGTGTCGGTGCTTCCCTTCGGTGGGAACATGGAGCCAGAGCTCGCCCTGCACCTTCTGGTGCACTTTCTGGACTTGCTGCTGCAAGCCTGCCAGCAATGGCTCGAGGCTGCCTGGCACCACCTGGTGCACATCAGCCCCCTGCCTCTCCGCCTGGCCGCCCTGGGGGCCGTGGAGGAGCTGCGGCGGTGCCCCGGCACCGGCGTGCCCTGCCGCATCTGGCGTCTGGACACCAGAAACGACTGGTGGGACCGCATCGTCCTGGAATGCTGGGAAGACCGACAGTGGACCCAGAACTTCAGGATGAGGAGGGACACTTTCCTGGAGCTCTGTGAGTGGCTCGCCCCTGCTCTGCGCAAGGGACACTCGCATGAGGCCCGCCATCCCCCTCCAGAAGCGGGTGGCCATCGGCCTGTGGAAGCTCTCCACGCCGGACAGCTACCGATCCGTCGGGAACCAGTTCGGCGTGGGGAGATCCACCGTCGGAGCGGTGCTCATGCAGGTATGGCACTCGTCGGCCACTGCGCCGGGGTGGGAGGGGGGCTGCAAGGAGGGGATGGGCCGCCCCAGGGACAAAGGGGGGGGTGGGAGGAGGCGAAAGTGCCCCGCACCGGAGGGGTTGGGCTGTCCCGGCCGTACTACATGCCGCCCCCCTTTGAAAAAAAAATCCACCCTGGCAAGGGCTGTGTGGTTCAATGAGGGATTTTCCCTATTCTTGCTCCTGTGACTAGTCTGGGTTGGGGTCTCCGGAGCCATTCTCTCTCACAAAAGAGCCAACCCTCTTACACAGGGCCTGATCCCAAGGCCAGTGAGGTCAGAGGAGCCTTTCCATTGGCACCAAGAGGCTTTGGATCAGGCCCTTTCTGGGCAACTTTGAGGTAGAAGCAGTGTCCAGCTGCCGCCCAAGGGTGCCAGCAGCTTAATCTGAGCCACCTCTCCTGGATCACTGTGGATTGGAGCTGCCACAGGACCATGAGCTATAACCAGCAGGTTTCTGGAAATGAGAGATTCTCTCCAACATTTAATTTTTTATAAATTGACCATTTTTACAAATTAAAATGGTGTAAAAACAATTCCAGCAAGTTAAAAGGAAAAAACAACTTACATAACCTACTTTTCCACAGTTTTTAAAAAATGCTTTCAAGTTTTGGATTTCACCTCCCTCCATTTTTACTATTTTTGACACTCTTGTTTGAAAGCCTCTTCAGCCACCCAGCCCTCTGACCAAGTCACACACCCTCAGTGTGTGAATCAACAGCCTCCTTCTGCTTCGTTGCTACCGCCTCTGGCCCCTCAGGCTCTTCCCCCAGCACTGATCTGCTCCCTGGGCTGTTTCTCTGGCTCTCACTGGTGCAGCTCTGCTCCCAGCTCAGCCAGTCTCTCGCTCTCTCTTTAGCTCTGCCCTACTCTCCCCAGCTCGCAGGGAGGATGGGACCCCCCCTGGCCTCCTGGCTTCCTTATTGGCCTGCCTGCCCTGTTCATCAGGCAGAACAGTGGCATTGGCCTCTCCTCATTGCCCCTGGGACTGTCAGGCTCAGGGTCTTGATTTTCCATTGACTCTTCCCTATGGCACAAAGAGCTACCCAACAAAAACGCACCTAGTAGGGGGGCAGCCGGGCCTACATCTCTATCCCACGCTCCTTTGGCATTTTCCAGATCCCCCACTGGCCCAGTCCGATGGACTCTGGCTCCCCACTGCTCAGAGGTCACGTCTGGGTGCTGTTTCTCAGCTGCCTTGTGTTTTTCTCTCCTCTCCTCCTTCACCCCCAGCAGTGGGGGGTGGCTTGAGAGGGAAGGGACCTGGTTTCTGCCTCTGAGCAGGGACAGGAGACTCTTCAACAGCCCAAAATGGGGAACAGCAGCAGGACAGGCAGGAGGGCAGACGTGGCTGGAATTGGGTGCTCGGGACAGGATGGGTAGAGACTAAGCAGGTAGGGAAGCCATAGCAGTCCTAGGGTAGATGTTCCATGGGGGCGAAATTCACCCCTGGGTAAAGTACGAGGCCCAGACCCCATTTATGTCCTTCTTAGGGCCAGAGGCTGAATTTCCCCCTGGGTCCTTCTCACCAAGGACTGGAGACCAGGGTGGAGGCAAAAGGTTCAGGATCCTCCAGCATCCCAGGCCCCCCAGTCAAATTGTGACCTTTCACCCTTGCCCAGCTGTGCCGTTATCCAGGAGCTGTCTCAGTCCCCAGGCAGGGAGATGGGATGGGAGGTGTTTCAGTGATAATTTTAGATTCAAATAATGAAACAAGGCCCCTTTGGTTGTCAGTCTCGCAGCCCTAAATAGAGACGCTGTGGCTGGAGTATGGAAGGGGGCGGTGCGGGGCAGGAAATGGGGAGAGATGACGAGTATCAGACCCTAGGAAGAGACAGAGCAAGTCAGAGGGAGGTTGTGGCATCTCTGCTACCTCAGCCCTGCAGTCCCCAGGGGCCTGGGAGCAGGGAGAGGGGCTGGAGCATCCAGCCCTGGGGAGCAGACAGGCAGATCAGAGCAGAGAGAGACACCGGAGCTTCCCTTTGCTGAAGTCAGTCAGGGCAGTGGGACAGATCAGAGCAGGGAGCGACATCAGATTGTCCCTCCTGACCCCAGCTGAAGCCACTGGGCTGTTTCCATCCTACCATCACCCGGATGCTCCTGTCTCTGTGCCTCTTGCTGCCCGGTGAGTACGCGGGAATCCTGGACTAATTTGAGGCAGGCTGGGAGGAAACAGAACCAAGAACAGCCCCTGGCCCAGACGGTTGATAAATTCCCTTCAGTGGGGGAGAAATGGGAGCCAGTGTAAATACTGAGGCTATGTATAAACTACATTTCTCTTCCAAAAGAGGAGTGTAAATAAGCCCGATTGAAAGTGAAAATGAAGCGGAGATTTAAATATCCGGCGCTTCATTTGCATATTCATGTCTGATCGGTGTTTCGAAAAAGGGTTTTTAAAAAGTGAAATCGCAGTCTAGACGTGGTTCTTTCAGAAAAAACCCGTTTTCGAAAGAACCTGGACTCCTGAGAAAACGAGGAGTATGGGTTCTTTCAAAAAAGGTTGTTTTTTTTTTCAAAAGAACCCCGTCTAGTCTGTGGTTTCACTTTTGAAAAACCCGTTTTGAAACAGCGATGGGATGCGAATATACTAATGAAGCGCCGGATATTTAAATCGCCACTTCATTTTCACTTTTGATTGCGCTCATTTACATTCCTTTTTCGGAAGAGGAATGTAGTCTAGACATGAGTGTGAGAGCTTTTGGGCCAGATCCTCTGCTGGTGTAAATCCATGTCATTCCACAGGAGTCAATGGTGGTTTACACCAGCGGAGGATCTGGCCCTCTAGAGAGCTGAAGGGAAAGGCAGCCCCAGCTCAGCCCAGGTCTCTGTGCGCAAGGGATCTGCTCTGCCCCAGATCTAACTTCCTGCTGGGTTTGCTTCTTCAGCCACACACAGATCAGGAATTCACTTCCTTATCTCTTACAGGCAGTTTTTGTTCCTCAAGAGGGATCTCCGAAAAGGGGAGATTTTATCTCCAGCACTAACCACACGGTGCTTTTCTGTTCCTAGTGCTGAGTCCCAGCAGCCAGGAGATCTGCTCAGCTCCCGGTGAGTCCCTCTGTCTCTCTCCAACCTGCCCATGGCATTTATGCCTCTCTCTCCATGTGTCCAGCCACCACCCCCGTTTCCACTGCTCCCTGTGGTGCCAGCAGCAATGGCACGGGAAAGTGGTCAGAGTTGTGTGTGATCTCAGCAGGTAGAGCAAGTCTCCTGGTTGACCCCTCCCTGTCTTTCTGCCTCTCAGCTCTGCTCTAACCCAAGGCCACTGGGACACTGGCAAGAGAGTCACCTCCATAGCATGTCCCACCCCTGGGCTCCTTCCCTGGGGCACATCTACACTGCATGGCTAAAGTCGAATTAAGCAACACAATTTCAGCTATATCAATTGCGTAGCTAAAGTCAAAATAGCTTAATTCGGCTTTCCTCCGACTACCCGTCCCCCTCGTGAAGTGCAGTTACAGGAGTTGGAGTAAGCAGTCCTCCAGATCGCCATTATTTTGACATTATAAATAAACAAAATCAAGCTTGTCATGTAGATGCACCAAAGATCAGTTACTGTGAAATAACACTGCTGTGTAGTTGTGCCCCTGGGAAGCAGAGAACACCCCATCTCTGACCCTAAGGATTTACCTTCCCACTCACTGACTCCCAGCCCCTTCCAGATGCAGGTCTCTGCCCTCAAGCTCACCCCCTATATAGATTCAGTCTGCACCCCATTCATAAATGTGAGCAGAACCGTTAGAATCCAGCCCTGGACAGGCAGGTGGTGCTCAGAAGAGTATGGCTAGAAGGCACCATTATAGAACACAAGGTGAGCTCCTGCATGGCCCAAGCCAAGGAAGTTCACCCAGTGACCCTGCATCAGGCCTGACACAGGCTGGCCGGGCTGTTTCTTTGCTGGTTGCCTGGACAAGGCACCCTCAGCTGGCACCGCTGGGGCAGGGAAGGTGCCAAGCAGATAGTGACCTGCTCAGCAGCAGCAGCAAATCCCCTGGGAGTTCAAAACTGGGTGCCATCACCCTGGTGATTCCCACAAAAAGGGGATCCACTCCCTGATGCTCCTCCAGGTCCTTCCCTTAGAATTTCCCCCAGAGAACCATGAGCCAATGGGGGGCTGGGAGGGGCACAAGGACAGGGAGGCTGCTAGAGCAGATGCCAGAGGGGTCAGGCTGTGGACACAGCTTCTTGGCTATTGGCCAAACTCCCCTGAGGCTGAACTGGCCTTCACTGCATGGGTTGTGGGTGTTGGCTGTGCCCTAGACAGCCCTCAAGGGCCAGGGTCCGGCCTGACTTAGATGTTGCCTCTCTCCAGTCTGTACTGCCCCAGCAGGGTCAGTGGGTGCCCGCAACATGGACCTCTTGTTCTAGAATAGAGCGCAGTGCCAGGAAATGGGAGCCGAGCCCAGCTGAGCCTCCATGTTCTAGCATAGCCCAGATGATCCTATCACCAGAGAGAGCTCAGCCCTCTGTCTGCATGGCAGGGCTGGGATCAGAGCCTCCATCCCAGATGTGACACAGACCCTCTGCCATTTACCTCCTGCCCCATCAACAACGCGGGGCACCACCAAGGCCTCACTGGCAGCTCTGACTCATTCCCCTTCCCAGGCGCTCTCCATGCCCCCAACCTCAACCTGTACCAGATGTTGGCCCGGCCAGGGGACTCTGTACTGTTCCGGTGCTCTGTGACCTCTCAGCTCCCGGCCACCCGCATCGTCTTCTGCAAGGATGGGGAGGAGGTTTCTTCCCAGAGGAGCCTGGAGGGGAAGGTCATCTACAGCTATAACCATGTGGTGTCCAGGGGCAGCTCTGGGAATTTCTCCTGTGGGTATGAGATCAAGGACAGTGACAACCGGGTGACTGGATCCCAGCTTAGCCCTGCCCAACGCCTCAGCATCACTGGTAAAGGATGTGTGTCTGTCTCTCTGTCTGTCTGTATTCCAGCTGAGCTCTGACACGCAACTCAGCATCCCACAAAATGGGGGAGGAGGGGTGAATGGCAGGACGAGGCAACAATTCAATAACCAGGCCCTGGACGATGCAAAGTCTGAAATGCATCAAAATCTGAAACAAAAAATTTCTAAGGAAACAGCCTTGTTCATTCTTAGATCCAGAGGGCCCAGCCCCCCCGTTTTACACATCTCAGCTCAGACAGCCTGACATAAACAGGAGGGAGGAGGGCATGGCCGTCCCTGGTTGGATGTGGGGCATGGGTCAAATATCCCCACCCGCAGTGCCCCAGATGTAGGCCAAAGGCAGCCCCCTCCTGCTGCAGATCCCACCTCTGTTCTACCTGTTCCACGCCCTTACCCCCTGCCTAGTGTGACACAAGCAACAGGTTCACCCCACCCCCAACTCCCAAATTTGCCCTGATGGCAGGAGCCTGATGCACTCCGCTGAGCCCCGCTGCCCTCCCAGCCCATTGCACCTCACTTATACAGCAGCAGGGAGTGGAGCACCCTGGGGTCGGGGCTTTCTGCTCCCCTGTTCTTCAGGGAAGCTGAGTGCAGCAGGACAGGACAGGGGAGCAGA
Organism: Pelodiscus sinensis; assembly: GCF_049634645.1. Classification (NCBI taxonomy): domain Eukaryota; kingdom Metazoa; phylum Chordata; order Testudines; family Trionychidae; genus Pelodiscus; species Pelodiscus sinensis. The sequence goes on from NW_027465849.1 coordinate 1,678,276, forward strand.
GAGCCCCAACCCCAGGGTGAAGGGGCAGAGTGGGCTGCCAGGCCACTTCAACTCCTGTCACCAAGGTTAGTGCAGGGGATGACTGAGGTGGCTGCAGTGGGGACCCCAAAGCACTGGGCCTAGAGGGGCACCCTGAACAGTCCTATGGCTGGGACAGCTCTGGGGGACAGGACATCATGGAAAGGTCTCATTGGAAGAGACCATGAGACTCCCTCGAGTCCGGTCCTCTGACCTGAGGCAGGACCAAGTACCCCTGGCCCATCCCTGCCAGGAGGTTGTCCCTTCTGTTTTGATCAACCCCAGTGACAGGGATTCCACAGCCTGTTCAGGGCTTCACTCGCCCATTGGAACCACAGACTCGTAGCTCCAGTCCCCTGCGCTCATGGCGGGAGTAGGTGTTGTCTGGACCTTCCCTGACAGGAGCTTCTCTAACTGGCTCTTCAAGATCTCCAGGGATGGAGATTCCACAGCCCAGAGCTATAAAACTTTCCCCATGATCTCACCTCATCCTGCCTTGCTGCACATTAAGCCAGTTCCTGCTTCTCCTACTCCCAGTGAGCACTGAGAGCAATTAACCCCTCAGGCCTCTGTTCTCAACACTAAACATGCCCCAGTGCTCCTAATCTCTCTGCCTAGCTCAGGTTGGCTAAACCTTTGCTCAATGTTGCTTTTCCCCTCTGGACTCTCCCCAGCTTCTTCACCTCTTTGCTAAAGTGCCAATCCCAGAACTGCACCCCATGCTGCAGCTGAGGCCTCATCAGTCAGCTGCTCAGCTGAGCAGAGCAGCATAGTGACCAACCTACAGTGTCGTACACACACTCAAGTGGCTGACTCAGATCCAGTTTGTGACTTCCAGCAGCCCTGCCCCCAGCCAGCAGCTGCCCATGGCTAGTTGTGAGAGGGTAGTGTGGGATCATGGAGTGGGCCACGGCCTGCTCTGAGCTCTTGTGTGTTGGTTGCCTAGGTGATGACTCCAGCAGTGATGGTATGGAGGATTCATTCCCGCCAGGTAAATGCTTCTTTGTTCTGGGGACTCTAGAGAAAGGTGGTTCCTGGGTTGGGCACCCCCAGTCTGAGTGTGATCACCGTGACAATGGATGTAGGAAACACACCACCAGTTCGTGGATGGATTTGTCTAATGCAAGGATGGATCTTCCCGCAGCTCTCCCAGGCTTTGCCCAGAATTGCTGAGCAGGGCAACCTCTTTGCAGGGCAGCAAAATGGCTTGTTCAAAGGTAAAAATCCAAACTCTTTTGATGAGCAAGCATTTAGAGAATTCGTTCTTCCTTCACCACTTACTGGGTTTGGGGTTGCTCTGGCAGGAGGCACCAGACATATCATCATGCCAGGCTCACAAGATCTTTCTCTCCATGTAATTACCTATTTATATTCTGTGCTCCAGTCCTGACCCAGAGTGTCACGCACGGCAGGTAGGCAAACTCCTCTGCCAGGAATCTCAGCCCAGCAAAAGTGCCTTGTTTCCAGGAAGCAACCAAGCCTCAGGAATGGACTTTAGCAGAGCCCAAACCTGGCTGTTTGCCCTGTTCCCCCCCCCCCCCCAAACATCTGTATGAACAGTAAAGTACCCCACTCTCCCCTGAGCACACAGCTGGTGCCAAGGCCTCATGCCCTCTGTATGGAGGAGGAGCTGCCCCTGCAGTGAGCTGCCAGCCACACTGGGGAGGGGCAATGGAGTCTGGGCTGCTGTGTCTGTCGCTGGCTCTTGTGAGGCCTTTTCACAGACTCATGGTGCAGCCTGAGCAGACTGGGACAAGAGTGACTCTGTGCTGGGTAAAGGGAGGAGCCTCCCCAATGGCCTCCATCACTTAGGCCTCCCGTTGGGGGAACTTGCCTCCTGCAGCATGATCCCCCCCCTTAGAGCGAGGCCTCTGGGAGCTCACTCAGGGTCCCTGTTACACATGCTGCTCTGCACACGGCCCTCACCACGGCCCTTTCCATGTTGCAGGACTGGCCATGTCCCCCGTCATCTGGGCCACCCGCTGTGTCCTGGTCCTGCTGCTCCTGGTGTCTGCGCCCGTCATCACCTTCATGCTGGACAAACAGGGTCTGCCTGAGCCTGTGGGACTGGAGGAGGCTTGTGGGGGCAGTGGCAGCATTTCTGGGGGAGGAGGCAATGGAGATCCCCATTCACCATCTTATGAGCAGGAGGAAGGGTGAGGAGGGGCCGGGGCTCTGAGCAGGGCGTTGGGGAGACACCACAGGTCAGTGCTGCACAACAGACCCCTGCAGTAACCTTCTCTGCCCAGGTAACTCCAGCAGCCCCCTCAGTCCCTGCTCCCTTCCCCCATCAGGGACCTTGTCAGTCAGGGACTAGTGTTGAAAAAATGTCTATTGGCTGGAAACCAGAATCCTGAGGCCTTGCCCTTGCCCACCTCTTCCCCTGAAGGCTCCATCCCACTATCCAGGACACCTTGCTCTTGCTCCTTGCCTGCTTCCTCTCATCACTTACTGAGCCCCTCCCTCATTCCTCAGCTCTGGCTCATCTCCTGCCCCCTGCCCTGCTGGGCTCCCTGTTCTCCATGGCTGGGACAGGAACTGCTGGAGCCGGATGTAGGTCCAGCCAGGCAGGGATTGGTGTGGACTGATAACCCAGCACTTCACTGGACTCTGCCAGATCCCCTTTTCAACTGGACAGTCTGGATGAAAACCGGGCACCTGACATTGGCCACACCCAGCCCTGCAGCCCTCAGCTCACTGCCATCCAGGCCAGGGCCACACCGAGCCTTGTCAGAGCTGAGCCCTGCCATGAACTTAGGGTTTCCAGATGGTTTAACAACAAATATGAAACGCCCCTTCTCCCCTTCTTGGGGGGAGACCAAAATTGTTAAGCAAAAGTTGCACCACTTCCTCCAGTTTGGGGCCACAAACTAACCCCCAATGCACCCACCCCTCCCCCAGAGGTCAGGTATTGGGTCATTCCTCTGTCTCCAGTGTTGATTGGGATTCACACATGAGTCTGGGAGCTGTCATTTGCTCTGTTTGTACAGACTACACAACCATGCGGTTCTAAACCAAATGATCTCTAGGTGCTACCACAATAGAAAGGTCCCATCTTCTGGTAATTATCTGGGTTTCTCTCTTGTTTGTTGAATTGGTGTTTCTTTCCATCTTGCTGTAAAGTTCCCATCAGAAGACTTACAGGATGACAGGCCAGAGAGCAGGGACTGGGCTGATCTGAGGGTTGCGGGGGATGCATTTTCCATCACTGGAAAGGCCCATGCCCTGTTGGATATCTCATGTCCATAGAAGGCCTTCAGCAATATGCACTTGGTTACATTTCACATCTGGGAATGCTGCTGCCAGGGTCTCACTGTGGCGTTATTTGACAATGTGCAATTCGCAAAGTAGGACAGTAGAAATTTAAAAATAAAACCTGCAGGCTTGTCCCGGAGCAAGAGAGCAACATCACCCACCACTAGATGGCACTTTGCCCCAATTCCAGTGGAGAACTACATCTGACCTGTGTTGGTCCAATAAACGATGTTACCTCTCCTGTCCTCTCATTTACTTAATCCACACATTAATGCCGGTGTCCACTGACCAAGCCTGCAACTGTGCAGATTTGTCATAGTTCCTATCTCTGCAACAGATCCCCAGGAGCTTCCCCATCCTGCGGAGCTGAGTGCAGCAGACAGACTGTCCAGCAAATATCTCCCCTGCCATGAGCACCCACGTAACATCCCAATGCAGCACTCGTCACAGCCCAGCCCAGGAAAAAAAGTCTCAAAATCAGAGGTGATTTTCGGATCCGTGAAGCAAGGAAATGGGAAACCTTCTCTGGGCCACAGCAGGACAATGCCCAGCACCCAAAGTGCTGTAGGACCCTGGACTATTCTTAGGATAAATGCGACCTATTTTCCTTTTGGGGAAACGTTTACTCTGAATAAAATTGGGAGCAATAAAATCCCCAAACTCTGTATTCCTGCCCCCTGACTCTTTATATCGAAAGCTCAGCTCCCAGTTCTCTCAGCTCTGTTTAGTGATTCCACTGCTAACTCCCAAGTGCAAAAAATCATAAGGCAACGCACCTCCCCCCATTACAAGTTTACGTGAGAGGGGTTTTTAATTCATACCTTTTGTTGGCTATTATTTGATTCCAGGGATTGACCTTTTGGGGGCAGGTTTCCAGCTCTTCTTCCCAACCAGGAGGGCTAGAAACAAACTCGCTTCAGCAAACCCCAAGAATCTCACATAATCCCAGCCCCTCAGCAGTTGGGCTATCTCTGACTGGCTCTCTCCGCTGGAGGAAGAGATAGAAAAATCAGTCATTCCCCAGGAAAAAATATCATTAAATACCAGTTTTCAAAAGCAATATCATCATTTTTTCAGAACTGCAATCTGTACGATCGGTACACCAAAGAGTCCATCACCGACTAAAGGTTGTAACCCAGGTTTTGTTTAATTAACATGCACTCAAAACACAAGATATTGACCATTCTTTGCACTGCCAAAATACAAATGTTTTTAACACAAGCCTATCTCTGGTGGAACTACCTCTGCAGCCTGTTTTGCTTCCATTCCCAAAGGTGTCATTTCCACACACTGACATGACCTGAGACTGACCAATACAGAGGGTAGGAAGACGTCTCTTGGGCCCAACACCCGGGACTTGGTGAATTCCTGTATTCTATTCCCAGCTGTGCCACTGACTCATCATGTGAGCTTCGGTAAGTCCCGCAGAGCCTCCAAATTCAGTACACAGCCTCCTCTTCTCATAACTTAAAGGTAAGGGGTTGGTTGTGCCAGGAAAACGGGACGTGCCTGGTGGGATTGCTTCCCATCAAACTATACAGAAAGCAGAATCGCCAAATCAAGTACAGTCTTGAAAACTGACATAACAGTGAATGTTGTAAGCAACTGAAACAAGTTGAGCCAGCGGAACAGGATGAACCTAGAATAGGACTGCTTCTCAGAAAAGAGACAAACTGGAGAACTCTGGAGTAGTGCTCTTTGGGGTGCAGCTAAATCAAGGTTTAAGGCGCATAATATGGTTGCAATTAGCTAAATCACATTTGGGGGTATCTTCAGCCATTAAATCCAGGGCAACACACAGACCCAGTGTCAGACCCTAGAACAACAAAGTAGCATGTGCAATTAGCTTAATCACATTTGTCACACCTGTCTCTACACCTATCAATTCTATGGCAATTCTATGGCAACACACAGACCCAGTATTTGACCCTACAACAACAAAGCAGTATGTACAATACCCAAAAGAAAACCACAAACTAAACAAGCCACTATACAGATGATGCATCCATCTAAATGCCATCAATGGCCTAAAGATTTGAATGATTATCACAAATGTAAGCTGGCCAGTAGGCAAGCCAAGCCCATAGCCATGCCATGCAAGATGGGTGAGTGGCTCAGGCCCAGACTACTGATCTGTTGTGTGCTGCTGTCTCTGCTGATTGTGGCTGTCACATCTTTTTGTGCAAGCAGCCGCTGAGTCAGTCTTCTGCACCTCTTCATCCAGCTCAGCCTCACGGTCACCACAGCAGATTAAAAGCTCCCCACAAATGGGATGCCGCAGCACTTCTGACACCAGGGAAGACTCAGACCTTGCTTGCACTAATGAGGACTGAGCAGGCTTTTTAAAAAAATTCATCAAAATCCAGTTTTCTGTGCTAGGAAGGGTCTTGAATTAAAATTCTCAGCTGGGCCAGGTGCAGTTGCCATTAAATGTTGTCTTTCCTTGGTGCCATTGCTGGGCTGATGCTATACAGTCGGGTATCACATCGTATGGACCCTGCCTGCCCTGACAATCTTGTGGGTTCTACTCTGAACTGAAGTGTTAAACTTCCCAGCATCCTTTGTCAAAGGCCCTCCTGGGTGTGTCTGTGCCCAGCCTAGCTGCCCAGTTAGTCTGTCAGAGTTGGGTCCTCAGGACCCACCAGATCCGGATGCTAAATTGAGCTTCCTGAAATCTCTCAACAGCTCCACCTTGTCCCTGTTGCCCAGGTACCGTTACATGGTTTAGCCACCCCAAATTGAGCATCTTTTTCCACTCCTCGGTCAGACACTGAATCATCGTTGGTCCCTATTGCACTTTTGCACAGAGCGAGAGTCCCCACCCCCAGCCTTTGGGGCTGTCTCTGCAATAAATTCAAACCAGATACCCTAGTCCACATCCCTGAACTCAGAGAAGGTCAGATTTGGACCAACAGCTGGAGCTAAACCTCAGGGCTCATCTCCAGTTGCTCTGCCCCAGTCCAGCATCTCCCTCCCTGGTCCCTCTTGCACTGATCAGCCGCAGCCACCATAGCGTTTAGAAATGGGATCCGGCTGGGAGCTGCTAAACCGAGAGGGGACGTCTCTTTCTGCCAGACAGGCTCTAGCCCGGCCAGCAGTTAGCAGCTCAGTGCAGGGATCCCTGGGGGCGGCTCTAGCCTGGGCTGGGCAGATGCTCTGACTAGATGGGCCCGTTGGTCCCTACTGGCCTTTGAATTTGCGACCACGAACATAAACTGCCCTGGAAACCTCATGAGAACAGAGCAAAAGGAGAGAGCAAGAATGAGGCAGGTTAACATGTGAGGACAAAAATAACATGTCAGTGGGTTATTCAATCCCACATCACAGCCTGTGACACACACCCCAGCTGATCTGTTCACTCAGGGTCAGGCCTGGGGAGAGCTCACTGAGGGTGGGGGAGGGTAGAGGTGTGTGCACAGGGGACTCTGCAGATGCTCAGGAGCTGTCGCTCGGCTTGGGGTTCCCGCCCTGCACAACTGCATGGAGCAGCCAGACTGTGTGTGCAAAGTCTCTGAGCAGGGGCCACTGCTCACAGCATCCACTCTCCTCTCCCTTCCTCTTCTGAGCAGCAGCTGGTCACACTCTAGCCCTGCTGTGTCTGGATCCATCCATGTCCCCAGCAGGGCCGGAGTCCAGATCTCATTCTGCCCTGGCAGCAATGGGATTTGGGCCAGCAAGTGAGAAGCAGGATCTAGCCCAGTAGAAATAGGGGGAGGGAAATAGAGAGAGGGATCAATTAAACCCCCAGGAGGCAGATTTCCCGACTTTCATCTCTAACATTAAAAAGAAGCTTCAGGGGTAGCCGAGTTAGTCTGTTTGCATCTTCCCTGGGTGCCGACATTTTTAAATTCCCCTTAGTGCGAAATCTGTGCCCACGGCTACACGCGTCACGGAGTTGGTAGTTCGAATTAGGCTCTCGAATTAGGCTCACCTCATTTGGACTAAGGGGGATTTAAAAATGGCAGCACCTGGGAAGATGCAAATGAAGCCCGGAATATTTAAATATTCGAACTTGGGGGCTAGTGTGGACATACCCTTACCGAATAAAACAGCAAATGGTCTGGTAGCTTTCTCCAACCTCAAAACTTCTGGCTCTGCTGACAATAGCTCTTTGGAGCTCCTTTTATAGGGCTTCCCTGGCCCATGACTGGCTGCTTCCTCCCTTGCCCCTCTAGCACAGTTGGAGGACTTCTCTGTAGTCTCTTTGGGTAGGGTATGTCAGACCCACAAGCCTCCTACAGATAGTCCCAGCATGTCACACCATCCCAGTGGTAAAAGGTGCCCAGGACAATCTGCAAAGTGGCTCTGCAAAACTGCTCTGCCTTGTGCTCCTGACTGATGTCACTTGTCCCCTCTGCTTGCCTGACTTCCCACAGGTTCTTCACCTCTCACCAGGCTTTCTTTGTGTGAGAGGGGAAGGATTCCGCTTTCGTTGGGAACGTTCCTGGCCTAGACACCACCCTGATGGAATGGGCTGGAGAAAGCATCTGGGACTGTCAGGCTCAAGGTCCTGATTTTCCATCGACCCCTCCCACTGGCACTGGGAATGACCAAACACAATCCCACCTAGGTTGTAGTAGGGGGCAGAAGGGCCTACATCTCCTTTGGACGCACCTTCCTTTGTTTTTTTCACGATCCGCCCCTGGCCCATTCCGATAGACCTTGGCTCCCACTTGATCAGGGGTCGCTTCAGGATGCTGTTTCTCAACTACCATGTGGTTTTGCTTCTACTTCCCAGCAGGTGAACATAAGAACATAAGTACATAAGAACGGCCGTACTGGGTCAGACCAAAGGTCCATCCAGCCCAGTAGCCTGTCTGCCGACAGTGGCCAGCACCAAGTGCCCCAGAGAGGGTGGACCGAAGACAATGATCAAGCGATTTGTCTCCTGCCATCCCTCTCCAGCCTCTGATAAACAGAGGCCAGGGACACAATTTCTATAGCCAAGCTCATAGCCTTTTATGGACCTAACCTCCATGAAATTATCTAGCTTCTCTTTAAACTCTGTTATAGTCCTAGCCTTCACAGCCTCCTCTGGCAAGGAGTTCCACAGTTTGACTACACGCTGTGTGAAGAAGAACTTTCTTTTATTAGTTTTAAACCTGCTACCCATTAATTTCATTTGGTGTCCTCTAGTTCTTCTATTATGAGAACTAATAAATAACTTTTCTTTATCTGTCCTCTCCACGCCACTCATGATTTTATAGACCTCTATCATACCCCCCTCAGTCTTGTCTTTTCTAAACTGAAAAGTCCCAGTCGCTTTAACATCTCTTCATATGGGACCCGTTCCAAACACCTGATCATTTGAGTTGCCCTTTTCTGAACCCTTTCCAAGGCCAAAATATCTTTTTTGAGGTGAGGAGACCACATCTGTACACAGTATTCAAGATGTGGGCATACCATAGTTTTATACAGTGGCAGAAAGATATTCTGTGTCTTATTTTCTATCCCTTTCTTAATAATTCCTAGGTAATTCAGAGGGAAGAGACCTGGTGTATGTCTTTCAGCAGGGACAGAATGGGGGGAAGAGGCAGTCAGGCAGGAGGTGCAAAAGTATCTGGAGCCAGAGGCAAAAGTTTCAGGCTCCTTCAACATCCCAGGCCCTACTTCCACTCAGTGACCTTTAACCCTGGCCCAGCTGTGCCCTTAGCCAGGGGCCTGCCTCACTCCCCAGACAGTGAGATGGGACATGGGGTGGGGAGGAGCTTTCTTAGTGATTAGTTTAGCCTCAATTAATCAAACCAGGCCCCTTTGTTTCTCAGTCTCACAGCCCTAAATAGAGACGCTGTGGCCGGAGCATGGCCGGGGGGTGGTGCGGGGCAGGAAATGGGAGAGTTAACGAGTATCAGACCCAAGGAGACAGATCACGTCAGAGGGAAGCTGCAGCATCTCTGCTACCTCAGCCCTGCAAACCCCAGAGAGCAGGGACAGGGGCTGGAACATCCACCCTGGGGAGCAGACGGGCAGATCGAAGCAGAGAGACCGGAGTTTCCCTTCCCTGAAGTCAGACAAGAGAGTTGCAGATCGGAGCAGGGTGCAACATCAGATTGTCCCCTCCTGACACCATCAAAGACAGAAGCTGCTGGGCTGTTTCCATCTCTCTATCACCCCAATGCTTCTGTCTCTATGCCTCTTGCTGCCTGGTGAGTACGTGGGAATCCTGAGCTAATTTGTAGATGGTCCGGAGTAAACAGAACCGAGAGCAGCCCCTGGACTAGATTGTCAGTAAATTCTCTTTAGCGGCAAAGAAAAGGGAACCAGGGTAACCAGTGTGCGAGCTTCTGGGCCAGATGCTCAGCTGATTTAAATTAAAGTAGTGTCACTGGAGTCAGTGTGGCTTTGTCTAGACTGGCCAGTTTTTCCGCAAAATCATCTGCTTTTGCGGAAAAACTTGCCAGCTGTCTACACTGGCCGCTTGATTTCCACAAAAGCACTGACGATCTCATGTAAGATTGTCAGTGCTTTTGCGGAAATTCTATGCTGCTCCCGTTCGGGCAAAAGTCTTTTTCCCAAAGACTTTTGCCCAAAAGGGCCAGTGTAGACAGCAGAGATTTCTTTTCCGCAAAAAAGCCCTGATCGCAAAAATGGCGATCGGGGCTTTTTTGCGGAAAAGCGCGTCTAGATTCGCCATGGATGCTTTTCCGCAAAAAGTGCTTTTGTGGAAAAGCGTCCTGCCAATCTAGATGCTCTTTTCCGAAAATGCTTTTAATGGAAAACTTTTCTGTTAAAAGCATTTCCGGAAAATCATGCCAGTGTAGACGTAGCCTGTAAGTTTTATACCAACTGAGGATCTGGCCCTCTAGAGAGCTGAAGGGAAAGGTGACCCCAACCCCTGTTGAGGTCTGTGTGCATAAGGATCTGCCCTGCCCCAGATCTAACATCCCGCCTGGTTTGCTTCTGCCCCAAAACAGGAATCAGGAGTTTATTTCCCTGTCTGTTACAGGCAGCCTTTGTCCCTGAAGTGAAATCACAGAAAAGGGGCAGATTTTGTCTCCAGTGCTAACCACATGGCACTTTTCTGTTCCCAGCGCTGAGTCCCAGCAGCCAGGAGATCTGCTCAGCTCGCGGTGAGTCCATCTGTCTGTCCTTGACGTGCCCATGGCATTCCCCCTCCCTTTTAATGTGTCCAGCCACCACCCAATTTCCACTGCTACCGGCTCCCTATGGTGCTAGTAGGAATGGCACAGGACAGTGGCCAGGGCTGTGTGGAATCCCAGCAGGTAAAGCGGGTCTCAGGGTCCACCCCTCCCTGTCCTGCTACCTCAAATCTGCTCTGAGCCGGGGCCACTGGGACACTGGTCAGAGAGTCACCTCCACAGCCTGTTACACCCACCCCACCCCACCTCACGGCACTAGCCCTAGGTAGCAGAGAACACCCCAGCTCTGACCCCAAGGGATTTACCTTCCCAGACCCTCCCAGCTGCAGGTCTATGCCCTGGAGTTCACCCTCCACAGGAACTCACCCTGCCCCTCGTTCCTAAATATCAGCAGCACTGTGAATAGTCAGCCCTGGGCAAGCAGGTGGCGTCTGAGAAGCTACAGCCAGACAGGACAATTCTATGACCCAGGCTGTGGACACAGCTACTTGGCTATCGGCCAAACCCAAGAGGCAGCAACTGGCCTTCCCTGTATGGGCTGAGATGTTAGCCGTGCCCTACACAGCTCTCAATGGCCAGGGTTTGGCCTCAATGAGGTGCCGCCTCTTTCCCAGCCGTGCAGTCCCAGCTGGGTCAGAGGGAGCCCACACCAGGGCCCCTTGTTCCAGGAAATGCACCACGCCAGGCAAGGGGAGCCCAGCCCTTAACCAAGATGATCGCAGGGAATAAAGTGTCTGATCACCAGAGAGAGCTTGTCCCATATCTGCCCGGCTGGGCTGGGATCAGGGCCACCATCCTAGATGTGACACAGACCCACCCGCCCTTTATCTCCTGCTCCATCAACAGCGCTGGGCACCACAAACACCCCACTGGCAGCTCTGACCCTTTTCCCTTTCCAGGCACTCTCCCCGCTCCCATCCTCAACCTGAACCAGACGTTGGCCCGGCTGGGGGACTCTGTACTGTTCCGGTGCTTTGTGACCTCTCAGCTCCCAGCCATCCGCGTCATCTTCTGCAAGGACGGGAAGGAAGTTTCATCCCAGAAGGGTTCAGAGGGGAAGGTCAACTACAACTATAAACATGTGGTGTCTGGGGGCAGCTCTGGGAATTACTCCTGCTGGTATGAGTTCAAGGACATCAAGAACCAAGTGACCAGATCCGAGCTCAGCCCTGCCCAGCACCTCAGTGTCACCGGTAAGAGGTGTCTGTCTGTCTGTCTGTCTGTGTTCCAGCTCAGCTCTGCCCAGCAACTCTGCATCCCACAGAGGGGCTGAATGGCAGGGTGGGGCAACAATTAAACAACCGGCCCCTGACAGCCCAGCCCAGCCCAGTCCAGCCCAGCCCAGCCCAGAGGGGGATAACAGAGCCATCCTTGGGGAGGTTGGGGGGGCTAGAGAAAAAAACTCCTTGCTTCGGGCCCCACTTCTGATTCATCCTTGTTCTACCCCCACCACATCCCTTCCCACTTCCACTCTGCCCCATAGGCCTCTGCCCAATGTAACACAAGGCAGGGGATTACAACGGAGGGGGGCAGCATCAGGGATTGCCCTGCCCCTGCCTCCACCCTGTGCACTCACCCTGTGGCAGGAGATACAACCTAGATGAGGCTACAATAAGGTAGGTGCATAACTGGCTGGATAATCATTCTCAGAGAGTAGTTAGTAATGGTTTACAGTCATGCAGGAAGGGCATAACAAGTGCGGTTCCACAGGGGTCTGTTGTGAGACCGGTTCCGTTCAATATCTTCATCAATTATGTAGATATTCGCATACGGAGTAAAGTTTGCAGATGATACCAGTCTGGGAGGGGTTGCAAGTGCTTTCGAGGATCGAGTCATAATTCAAAATGATCTGAACAAACTGGAGAGTGATGACAATATTTAAAAAGGACTCAAGAGGTGATCCTGGCAAATACCGATCAGTAAGTCTAACATCAGTATCAGGTAAATTAGCTGAAACTATAGTAAAGAATAATATTCTCAGACACATAGATGAACACAATTTGTTAAGGAAAAGTCCACATGGTTTCTGTAAAGGGAAATCCTGCCTTACTAATCTACTAGAGTTCTATGAGGGAGTCAACAAGCATGTAGACAAAGGGGATCCATTGAATACAGTATACTTAGATTGTCAGAAAACCTCAGACAAGGTCCCTCACCAAAGGCTCTTAAGTAAAGCAAGCTGACATGGGATAAGAAGGAAGGTCCTCTCATGGACTGAGAACTAGTTAAAAGACAGGAAACAAAGTCTGAGAATAAAATGGTCAGATTGGAGAGTGGTAACTAGGAGTCTGCACTGGGACTGATCTTATTCAACCTATTTCTAAATGACCTGGAGAAAAGGGGTAAACTGGTGGCAAAATTTGCAGATGATACCAAACTCCACAAGATAGTTAAGACCAAAGCAGACTGTGAAGAGCTTCAAAAAGATCTCACCAAACTAAATGACTGGGCAAAAAAATGGCAAATGAAATGTAATGTTAATAAATGTAAAGTAATGCACACTGGAAAAAATAATCCCAACTTCAATAGACTTCCAATAATCCGCAACCTTTCGGAGCTAGGTGGTGCCATATTATTGGATATGCCAGACTATCAGGAGGTACTATAGATTTGTATAAATATACATACAGTATATACTGTATTTAAAGTGTTTTTAAGTGCTGGAGAAAACACAAGCACAGTTCAGCGTCACACAATGGCAGTCACAGACTGACTCGGTCCCGCCTGGTTTCACTAGGTTCAGCTGCTGCTGTTCCTGCCTTGTGACTCATTTTTTGCTGAAGCTCACTCACTAGGCTCTTGCCATTTTGATGCCGGACTATCGGGCGTGCCGTACAATTGGATGCTGGACTATTGGGCTGTGTCTAGACTGGCAAGTTTTTCCGCAAAATTCATCTGCTTTTGTGGAAAAACTTGCCAGCTGTCTACACTGGCTGTTTGAATTTCCGCAAGAATACTGATGACTCATGTAAGATCGTCAGTGTTCTTGCGGAAATACTGTGCTGCTCCCATTCGGGCAAAAGCCGTCTTGCGCAAATCATTTGCGCAAGAGGGCCAGTGTAAACAGCACAGTACTGTTTTCCGCAAAAAAGCCCCCATTGCGAAAATGGCGATTGGGTCTTTTTTGTGGAAAACCGCGTCTAGACTGGCCATGGACACTTTTCTGCAAAAAGTGATTTTGCAGAAAAGCATCCTACCAATCTAGACGTGCTTTTCTGAAAATGCTTTTAACGGAAAACTTTTCCGTTAAAAGCATTTCCAGAAAATCATGCCAGTGTAGACGTAGCCTTGGAGTTTTACTGTCTATATAAAAAATGATGGGGACTAATTTAGCTATAACCATTCAAGAGAGAGATCTTGGACTCATCGTGGCAAGTTCTATGTAAACATCCACTCAGTGTGCAGCAGCAGTCAAAAAAGCAAACAGAATGTTAGAATCATTAAAAAGGGATAGAGAATAAGACAGAGAATATCTTATTACCTCTGTATAAAACCATGGTATAATCACATCTTGGATATGGCATACAGATGTGGTCGCCTCATCTCAAAAAAGCTATATTGGCATTGGAAAAGGTTCAGAAAAGGGCAACAAAAATGATGAGGGGTTTGGAATGGGTGCCCTATGAAGACAGATTAAAAAGACTGGGACTTTTCAGCTTGGGAAAGAGGAGACTAAGGAGGGATATGATAGAGGTATAAAGTCATGACTGGCGTGGAAAAAGTGAATAAGGAAAAGTTATAAGGAAAAGAAATAAGGGCAGCAGAATTAAAACTAAAGAAAAGGATTTTTGTCTTCACTCAGCGTACAGTCATCCAATGGAACAACTTGACAGAGGATGTTGTGAAGGCCAGGAGTTTAAGAGGGTTCAAAAAAGAACTGGATAAATTCATGGAGGTTAGGTCCATCAATGGCTGTTAGCCAGGATGGGTAGGAATGATGTAACTAGTCTCTGTTTTCTGCCTTGGTTAGGTTTTCATTGTTGTGGACTCTCTCCTGTTTCTCCACCTCTTTGCTAAAGTGTCACTCCCAGAACTGGCCCCTGTTCTGTACCCAAGGCCTCATCAGTGCTGAGCAGAGCAGAGCAGCGACCTCCCGTGTCTTACACACACTCATGTTGCTGAATAAGATCCAGTTTATGACCCACCCCAGGACCAAGACCCTTCCAGCAGCCCTGTCCCAGCCAGTGGCTGCCCAGAGTCAGCAGTGCTAGAGCAGGATGTGGGCATGGACTGGGCCACGGCCTGCTCTGATCCCTTGTGTGTTTGTTGCCTAGGCGATGACTCCAGCAGCAGCACTGACCAGAGTTCATCCTGCCAGCTACATGTGGGTTCTGGGCTGGGCAAGCCCCCAGTCTGAGTGCGATCGCCATGGTGATGTCTCTTGTGTATTTATTGCCTAGGTGATGACTCCAGCAGCAGCGGTGGTGGTGATGGTTCCTCGTCACCAGGTAAATGCTTCTGAAGAGTTTCTGTGTCCTGGGCTGGGCAGCCCCAGTCTGAGCGTGATCCCCTGAGGATGGATGTAGGGAAACACACATGGGGATGGGCTCATCCAATGTGTTGCTCTCTCTTCCTGCAGCTTTGCCCGGCTTTGCCCAGCATGGCTGAGCCTGGAAATGTCTCTGCAGGGCAGGAAAGTGGCTCTGTCCGAGGGGGAATCCCAAACCCTTCTGCTGGGCAAATTTCCTCTGGAGTTCCCTGCCCCCTCTGCTAACCCGGCAGCCAGTGAGTTATCGCCTCCTCTGCACTCACTGGGAGGGGGGTTGCTCTGGCAGGAGGCACCAGACGCATCATCCCACCTGGGCTCCCAGGTCCTGTCTCCGTGTCGATAGCTAGTTACACTCTGTGCTCCAGGCCTGGCCCAGTGTCACACCCGGCATGTGGGCAAACCCCTCTGCCAGGAACCTCAGCCCAGCACCAGTGTCCGGTTCCCAGGCTGCAACTGAGCCCCAGGGACTGACCTTAGTGGAGCCCAAACCTGCCTGTTTGCCCAGCTCCCCCACAGCATTTGCGTCAGCAGTAAATCACCCCACCCTCTGCTCAGGACACAGCTCGTGCCAAGGCCTCTTGCTGCCCTGTGCCCGGAGGGGACGAGGTGAACCGCCAGCCACACTGGGGAGGGCGACAGGGCAAGAGCTGCTGTGTCTGTTGCTGGCTCTTGTGAAGACTTTGCCCCCATGACCGGTGCAGCCTGAGCAAACTGGGGCGAGAGTGACCCTGTGCTGGGCAAAGGGAGAAGCCTCCCTAATAACCTCCATCACATAGACCTCCTGTCACGTGAACGTTCCCCCTGCAACATGATCTCCCGCCTAGAGAGAGGCCTCTGGGAGCTCACATGGGGTCCTTGTTACTCAGCAGCTGCTCTGGGCCTAGTGCTGGCCCCACAGGCAACATGCTGCTTTGCACACGGCCCTCACCACGGCCCATTCCATGTTGCAGGACTGAGCATGTCTCTTGTCATCTGGGCCGCCCGCTGCATCCTGGTCCTGCTGCTCCTGGTGTCTGCGCCCGTCATCACCTTCGTGCTGGAGAAACAGGGCCTGCCCTGTCTGCAGGGCTAGAAGACACCCCTGAGGAGCACCAGTGTTCTGGGGGGCAGGCAATGGTGGAGATACCAGGAGGAAGGGTGAGGAGGGGCAGGGGAAATACCAGTTACCAGCTCTGAGCAGGATGCTGGGGTAACACCAGAGGTCAGTGCTGCACCATAGGCCCCTGCAGTAACTGTCTTTGCCCATGTAGCTCCCGCAGCCTCTTTCAGTCCCCTCGCTTTCCACATCACGGCTGTGCCTACATTGGCACCCCTTTCTGTAAAAGGGATGCTAATGAGACACTTCAGAATTGCATGAACATGGCTGCCGCTTCTTTCCGGTTCGGGGTTATGCCGGAGAAAAGCGCCAGTCTAGACGTGATCTTACGGAAAAGGAACCCTTTTCCCGAAGATCCGTTATTCCACCTGAAGAGTTCACAATGGTCCCTTGCCTGGGTATTTCGTGGCTGTTTGCCTAAAAAGAAAATGGGGATCATGTGATCAGCCCCATTTGGGGAGGTACCAGCACCCAGGAGAACAATGGATTTTTCTGTGCACGGCACGGCTATAATAGTATCCTGATGGTGCCTCCATCTTTGTCTTCACTCCTGCCTCTTCCTCCAGGAGCAACTTTGCTAAGGGTAGATGGCAAGAAGGATTCGCTGACCAGTCCTAACCTAGGACATACTGCAGAGACTTTCACGCCAGCAGTTTGTTACATCCCTAGTAAAAGCCTGCCTCAGGAACTTGGTGACTGACATGTGTGATGTGCTTTCTTTAACAATCCTACTCTCAGCTTTTTCTTTCCTTTCATTAATAAACCTTCCGATTGTGGATTCTAAAGGATTGGCCCAGCGTGCTCTTTTCAGGAAGATACTATTTATGCTTAACATATAGATAAAAAGATATATAGGTGGAGTGAGGCTAATACATATAGCCAGCGTATACTGGTCAGCTATTGGGGCATTCCTTTGTCTCCAGTGTTGATTGGGATTCAGACATGAGACTGGGAGCTCTTTGGGGCAGGAGCTGTCATTTGCTCTCGTTGTACTGACCACACAACCGTGGGGTTCTGACCCAAATGGTCTCTAGGTGCTTGTGACAGGGCGCCTGCCCTGCACTGGGCCTTTAAGCCCAAGGCTCAGGCCCCGAGCCTGATGGAAGCTGGAAGACCAGCTGAGATGGTTAGGCTAATGAGCCCAGCTGCCAGCTATAAAAGGAGAGGCCCAATTGCTGGAAGAGAGAGGGCAGGGCTGACTGCAGAGGTAGCAAGAGCTCCTGGGAGGGATACAGCTGCAGGAGAGGGACGCTCTCCCTCAGCAGTTGCCGGGGACTCCAGGAGAGGCCTGGAGGAAAGCAGAGGCGAGTTGGTGTCACCTGGAGACTACCTGTCGAGGGGACGCCGGCCTGGAGATCGCAGCCAGCTGGGCAAGGCCAGGTAGGAAGTGGCCCAGGGCAGGAGCGGGAGGCGCCCCTCTTAGCCCGAGAGCTTCGGTGGGTTTCGGCTAGCTAGCCCTGCCGAGGGAGTGACCCTATACCCAGTCGCTCACAGGGCCCTGGGCCGGGACCCGGTGGAGTAGGGTGGGCCCGGGTCCCCCTACCGGGGGGTGCCCAGCTACGACGAGAATCTGTTTGTGGACTCGGCCTGTTTAAAGGGCCAGTATAAACTGCTGTGAAGCCGATGATGAGCAACCCATACAGACTGTAACTCGCCCTGAGATGGGCCATGTGAAGACAGTCAGGGGGCACTGAGGCTACTGGGGGGCGTGTGCCCCATGACAGTGCTACCACAATAGAAAGGTCCCGTCTTCTGGTAATTATCTGGGTTTCTCTCTTGTTTGTTGAACTGGTGTTTCTTTCCTTCTTGCTGTAAAGTTTCCATCAGAAGACTGACAGGATGACAGGCCAGAGAGCAGGGACTGGGGCTGATCTGAGGGTTGGTGCGGGAGGGTGTATTTTCCGGCAGTGGAAAGGCACAGGCCTTGTTGGATATCTCATGTCCATAGAAGGCCTTCAGCGATACGCACTTGGCTACATTTCACACCTGGGAATGCTGCTGCCAGGGTCTCATTGTGGCGTTATTTGACAATGTGCAATTCTCAAAGTAGGACAGTAGAAATTTAAAAATAAAACCTGAAGGCTTGTTCTGGAGCAACAGAGCAACATCACCCACCACTAGATGGCACTTTGCCCCAATTCCAGTAGAAAGCTCCATCTGACCTGTGTTGGTCCAAGAAATGATGTTACCTCTCCTGTCCTCTCATTTACTTAATCCACATCACACATTAATGCCGATGTCCACTGACCAAGCCTGTAATTGCAACTGTGCAGATTTGTCATGGTTTCTATCTCTGCAACAGATCCCCAGGAGCTTCCCCATCCTGCGGAGCTGAGTGCAGCAGACAGACTGTCCAGCAAATATCTCCCCTGCCATGAGCACCCACGTAACATCCTAATGCAGCACTCATCACAGCCCAGCTCAGGAAAAAAAGTCTCAAAATCAGAGGTGATTTTAGGATCCGTGAAGTAAGGAAATGGGAAACCTTCTCTCGGCCACAGCAGGACAATGCCCAGCACCCAAAGTGCTGTAGGACCCTGGACTATTCTTAGGACAAATGATACTTGTTTTTCTTTTGGGGAAACATTTATCCTGAATAAAATTGGGGGCAATAAAATCCCCAAACTCTGTATTCCTGCCCCCTGACTCTATATGGACAGCTCAGCTCTCAGTCCCCTCAGCTCTGTTTAGTGATCCCATTGCTAACTCCAAGTGCAAAAAATCATAGGCAGCCCCCCCTCCTACTCATTCCAAGTTGCCGTGAGAGGTTTTTTTTTAATTTATACCTTTTCTTGTCTTTTATTTGATTCCAGTGATTAACATTTTGGGGGGCAGGTTTTCCAGCTCTTCTTCCCAACCAGGAGGGCTAGAAACATACTCGCTTCAGAAAACCCCAAGAATCTCACATGATTCCAGCCTCTCAGCAGTTCGGCTTTAAGAAAAAATAGTGATTAGAAACATGGACAAAATCTCTGAATGGATCTCTCTGCTGGAGGAGGAGATAGGAAAAGGAGTCATTCCCCAGGAAAAAATATCATTACAATATCAGTTTTCAACAGCAATATCATCATTTATTCAGAACTGCAAACTGTACGATCAGTACACCCACAGGACTCAATCACCGACTAAAGGTTTATGACCCAGGTTTTGTTTCATTAACATGCACTCAAAACACGTGATACTGACCATTCTTTGCACTGCCAAAATACAAATGTTTCTAACACAAGCCTATCTCTGGTAGAACTACCTCTGCAGCCTGTTTTGCTTCCATCCCCAAAGGCGTCACTTCCACGCACTGACGAGACCTGAGACTGACCATTGCAGAGTGTGGGTAGAAGTCTCTTGGGCCCAACACCCTGGGCTTTGTGAATTCCTGTATTCTATTCCCAGCTGTGCCACTGACTCACCATGTGAGCTTCTGTAAGTCCCGCAGAGCCTCCAAATTCAGTACACAGCCTCCTCTTCTCATAACTTAAAGGTAAGGGGTTGGTTGTGCCAGGAAAACGGGACGTGCCTGGTGGGATTGCTTCCCATCAAACTATACAGAAAGCAGAATCGCCAAATCAAGTACAGTCTTCAAAACTGACATAATAGTGAATGTTCAAAGCAACTGAAACAAGATGAGCCTGAAGAATAGGATAAACATGGAATAGGACTGCTTCTCAGAAAAGAGTCAAACTAGAGAACTCTGGAGTAGTGCTCTTTGGGGTGCAGCTAAATCACGGTTGAAGGCACATAATATGGTTGCAATTAGCTAAATCATATTTGGGGGTATCTACACCCATCAAATCCAACACACAGACCCAGCATTGGACCCTACAGCAACAAAGCAGCATGTACAATACCCAAAAGAAAACCACAAACTAAACAGGCCAGTGTACAGATGATGCATCCATTTGAATGCCATCCATATCCTAAAGATGTGAATGATTATCACAAATGTAAGCAGGTCAGCAGGCAAACCAAGTTCATAGTCATGCCATGCAAGATGGATGAGTGGCCAAGGCCCCTGACTAGTGATCTGTTGTGTGCTCCTGTCTCTGCTGGTTGTGCCTGACACATCTTTTTGTGAAAGCAGCTGCTGAGTCAGTCTTCTGCACCTCTTCATCCAGCTCAGCCTCATGGTCACCACAGCAGATTAAAAGCTCCCCACTAATGGGATGCCGCAGCACTTCTGACACCAGGGAAGACTTAAACCTTGCTTGCACTAATGAGAACTGAGCAGGCTTTTTTTTTAAAAAAAATGTTCATCAAAATCCAGTTTTCTGTGCTAGAAAGGGTCTTGAATTAAAATTCTCAGCTGGGCCGGGTGCATTTGCCATTAAATGTTGTCTTTCCTTGGTGCCATTGCTGCGCTGATGCTATACAATTGAGTATCACATCACATGGTCCCTGCCCTTCCAATCTTGTGGGTTCTACTCTGAACTGGAGTGTTAAACTTCCCAGCATCCTTTGTTAAAGGCCCCCCTGGGTGTGTCTGTGCCCAGCCTAGCTGCCCAGTCAGACTGTCAGAGTTGGGTCATTAGTATCCACCAGATCCGGATGCTAAATTGAGCTTCCTGAAATCTCTCAACAGCTCCACCTGGTCCCTGTTACTCAGTTACTGTTACATGGTTTAGCCACCCCAAATTGAGCATTTTCTTCCGCTTCTCGGTCAGACACTGGATCATCGTTGGTCCCTATTGCACTTTTGCACAGAGTGAGAGTCCCCACCCCCAGCCTTTGGGGCTGTCTCTACAGTAAATTCAAACCAGAACCCAAAGTTCACACCCCTGAATTCTGGGGAAGGTCAGATTCAGACCCACAGCAGGAGCTAAACCTCAGGGCTCATCTCCTGTTGCTCTATCCCAATCCAGCATCTCCCTCCCTGGTCCCTCTTGTACTGATCAGCCGCAGCCACCGTAGTGTTTAGAAATGGGAGCCGGCTTGGAGCTGTTAAACTGAGAGGGGACGTCACCTTCTGCCAGACAGGCTCTAGCCCAGCCAGCATTTAGCAGCTCAGTGCAGGGATCCCTGGGGGTGGCTCTTGCCTGGGCTGGGCAGACGCTCTGGCTAGATGGGCCTGTTGGTCCTTTCTGGCCTTTGAATGAACAACCACGAACATAAACTGCCCTGGAACCCTCGTGAGAACAGAGCAAACGGAGAGAGAGACAATGAGACAGGTTAACGTGTGAGGACAAAAATAACACTGAGAGTGGGTTAGTCAATCCCACATCACAGTCCCACTGGTCTGCTCACTCAGGGTCAGGCCTGGGGAGAGCTCACTGAGGTTGGGGGAGGGTAGAGGTGTGTGCACAGGGGACTCTGCAGATGCTCAGGAGCTGTCACTTGGCTTGAGGTTCTTGCCCTGCACGACTGCATGGAGCAGCCAGACTGTGTGTGCAGAGTCGCTGAGCAGGGGCCACTGCTCACAGCATCAACTCTCCTCTCCCTTCCTCCTCTGAGCAGCAGCTGGTCACACTCTAGCCCTGCTGTGTCTGGCTCCATCCATGTCCCCAGCAGGGCCGGAGTCCAGATCTCATTCTGCCCTGGCAGCACTGGGATTTGGGCCAGCGGGAGAGAGGCAGGATCTAGCCCAGTAGAAATAGGGGGAGGGAAATAGAGAGAGGGATCAATTAAACCCCCGGCAGGCAGATTTCCCAGCTTGTGTCTCTGACATAAAAAAGAAGCTTCAGGGGGTAGCTGAGTTAGTCTGTTATAGAAAAAAACAGCAAATGGTCTGATAGCACTTTATAGACTAACAAAACATGTCGATGGTACCGTGAGTTTCCATGGGCACAGCCCACTTCTTCATGTGACCGGAGTTATGAGTTTAGGATGTGCACACCCAAAATAAATAGGAGAGGAGAAGGGGAGGGGGAGGGAAAAAAAGGAAAAGTAACTAAAAAGAAAAAAAAGATAACTGTCCATTGTAGTACCTGTGCTAATTAGGTGGGCTAATCAATTATCATGGGTCCTACAATTGACAGGTACTCTCGACCTCCCCCACCTTTTTCTGTTATAAATTCTAGGTCTTTGCTATTCGTCTCCAGCTCCTCTGCTGAAGTGGGTTGTGCCCCCGAAAGCTCATGATGCTAGATACATTTTGGTGAGTCTAAAATGTGCCACAGGACTACTTGTTGTTTTTAAAGGTCCAGACTCTCACAGTTACCCCTCTGATCACATTTTAAAAGGTTTTCTACTTTTGGATTTCACTTCCCTCCATTTTTACCACCAAGAAAAGGAGGGGGGGGAGGGGGGGGAGATATTTCACAAAAGTTTTGAAATGATAATTTGATAATTAAAAAAAACTTGCTGGAAAATATTTTCCCTTTTTCAGTCTGGTGTGTTCTGGGCAGGGCTTTTGACAGATCTTGTCAAACTCTGCTCCTCTGCCCTTCAGTTGAACTCCCCCATACGCTCCTGTCCAGCCGCTCTGTGGAGCGACGAGCGGTTCGAGGCCGGCTGTGGCAGCTGGCGCCCCAGGCAAAATGTGAGACCGGCGCACCCATATATAGGGCTGTCAATGGACTGACGTCATCGTCGGGCATCCCGGGCGCTCCCATGATGTCATCATCGGGCGCCCCGGGCGGCGGCACCCTAGGCAGTGGCCAAGTCCACCTATAGCCACAGGCCACCCCTGTGTGGAGCTGACCATCTTTGGCGACTCAGATCTCTAGCCAAGTCACACACCATCTGTGCGTGAATCAAAAACCACCTTCCAGGGTCACCTTTAACAGGGGTCCATCACAGTTCCCTTTGTAGTGTCCCGAGTATAATCTCCGCTCTGAATAAGAGTGCTTTTCCCACCCTCAAACATTCTGGCTTTTCTGACAATAACTGGTTGCAGCTCCTTTTATAGGCCTTCCTGGCCCCTGATTGGCTGCTTCCTCTCCTGTCCCTCTAGCACAGTTGGAGGACTTCTCTATAGTCTCTTTGGGCAGGGTGTGGCAGGATCACAAGCCTCCTACAGAGAGCCTCAGGGCCTAGTCCCACCATGTCTCACCATCCCAGTGGTGAAAGGTGCCGAGGACAATCTGCAAAGTGGCTCTGCAAAACTGCTCTGCCTTGTGCTCCTGACCGATGTCACTTGTCCCCTCTGCTTGCCTGGCTTCCCGCAGGTTCTTAACCTCGGTGTCCCAGGCTTTCTTTGTGTGAGAGGGGAAGGATTCTGCTGTCGTTTGGAACCTTCCTAGCTTAGACACCACCCTGGTGGCATGGGCTGGAGGAAGGCTCTGGGACTGTCAGGATCAGGGTTCTGATTTACCATTGACCACTCCCAGTGGCACTGGGAATGACCAAACCCAACCCCACCTACATTTTAGTAAGGGCAACAGGGTCTACATCTCCTTTGGACACACCTTCCTTTGGCTTTTTCACGATCCCCCACTGGCCCAGTCCGATGGACTCTGCTCAGAGGTCACTTCTGGATGCTGTTTCTCAACTGCCTTGTGGTTTTGCCTCTACTCTCCAGCGGGTGACTTGAGAAGGAAGAGACCTGGTGTACGTCTCTCAGCAGGACAGGAGACTCCTCTGCCGCCCAGAATGGGAGGAAGAGGCAGTCAGGGGATGATGGGCAAAAGTGTCTGGAGCCAAAGGCAAAAGTTTCAGGCTCCTTCAACATCCCAGGCCCCCTTTCCAACCAGTGACCTTTAACCCTGGCCCACAGGTGCCCTTAGCCAGGGGCCTGCCTCATTCCCCAGACAGTGAGATGGGACAGTGGGTGAGGAGGAGCTTTTTAAGTGATTAGTTTAGCATCAGATATTTATCAAAACCAGGCCCCTTTGCTTCTCAATCCCGCAGCCCTAAATAGAGACGCTGTGGCCGGAGCACGGCAGGGGGGTGGTGCGGGGCAGGAAATGGGGAACGATAACGAGTATCAGACCCAAGAAGACAGATCACGTCAGAGGGAGGCTGCAGCGTCTCTGCTACCTGAGCCCTGCAGGTCCCATAGATCAGTGACAGGAGCTGGAGCATGCACCCTGGGGAGCAGACGGGCAGATCGGAGCAGAGAGACCAGAGCTTCCCTTTGCTGAAGTCAGACAGGGCAGTTGGTGCAGATTGGAGCAGGGAGCAGCATCAGATTGTCCTCTCCTGACCCCATCAAAGACAGAAGCTGCTGGGCTGTTTTCAACCTGCCATCGCCCCGATGCTCCTGTCTCTGTGCCTCTTGCTGCCTGGTGAGTACGAGGGAATCCTGGGCTAATTCGTAGCCGGTTGGAAGGAAACAAAACCGAGAGCGGCCCCTGAACCAGACTGTCAGTAAATTCTCTTTAGTGGCAAAGAAAAGGGAACCAGGGTAACCAGTGTGAGAGCTGGTGGGCCAGATGCTCAGCTGGTGTAAATCAAACTAGTGGCACTGCAGTCAATGTCAGTTTTACACCAGCTGAGGATCTGGCCCTCTAGAGATCTGAAGGGAAAGGTGACCCCAGCTCAGCCGAGGTCTGTGTACAAGAGGGATCTGCCCTGCCCCAGATCTAACATCCTGCCTGGTTTGCTTCTGCACCAAAAAAGGAATCAGGAGTTTATTTCCCTATTACAGGCTGCTTTGGTCCCTCAAGTGGGACCACAGAAAAGGGGCAGATTTTGTCTCCAGCACTAACCACACGGCACCTTTCTGTTCCCAGCGCTGAGTCCCAGCAGCCAGGAGATCTGCTCAGCTCGCGGTGAGTCCATCTGTCTCTCTCTGACCTGCCAATGGTATTTCCCCTCCCTCTTCATGTGTCCAGCCACCACCCCCCTTTCCACTGCACCCTGTGGTGCCAGTAGCAATGGCACAGGAGAGTGGCCAGGCCTGTGTGGGATCCCAGCAGGTAGAGCTGGTCTCACGGTTGATCCCTCCCTGTTCTCCTGCCTCAGCTCTGCTCTGAGCCAGGACCACTGGGACACTGGTCAGAGAGTCACCTCCACAGCCTGTTCCACCCACCCCACTGCACCCCAGGGCACTAGCCTGGGAAGCAGAGAACAGCCCGGCTCTGACCCCAAGGGATTTACCTTCCCATGTCCCACCCAGCTGCAGGTCTTTGCTAGAGCTCACCCCCCACAGGGACTCAGCCTGCCCCTCATTCCTAAATGCCAGCAACACCGTGAATAGTCAGCCCTGAGCAGGCAGGCGGCGTTAGAGAAGCTAGGGCCAGATGGGACCAAACCCAATGAGTCAGTGACTGGCCTTCCCTGCTTGGGCTGGGGTGTTGGCCGTGCCCTACACAACTCTCACTGGCCGGGGTCCAGCCTCACCGTGGGGCCACCTCTTTCCAAGCCGTGCAGCCCCAGCGGGATCAGAGGGTGCCCCCACCAGGGCCTCTTGTTCCAGAAAGTTCACCACGCCAGGGAAGGGGAGCCCAGCCCATAACCCAGATGATCGCATGGAATAAAGTTTCTGGTCCCCAGAGAGAGCTCGTCCCCTGTCTGCCCGGCTGGGCTGGGATCAGAGCCTCCACCCCAGATGTGACACAGACCCACCCGCCCTTTATCTCCTGCTCCATCAACAGCGCTGGGCACCAGCAACACCTCACTGGCAGCTCTGACCCCTTCCCCTTTCCAGGCACTCTTCCTGCCCCTAAGCTCAACCTGAACCAGACGTCAGCCCGGCCGGGGGACTCTGTGCTGTTCCGGTGCTTTGTGACCTCTCAGCTCCCAGCCACCCGCATCATCTTCTGCAAGGACGGGGAGGAAGTTTCATCCCAGAAGGGTTCAAAGGGGAAGGTCAACTACAGCTATAACCATGTGGTGTCTGAGGGCAGCCCTGGGAATTACTCCTGCTGGTACGAGATCAAGGACAGCAACAACCAGGTGACCAGATCCCAGCTCAGCCCTGCCCAGCACCTCAGTGTCACTGGTAAGAGGTGTCTGTCTGTCTGTCTGTCTCTGTTCCAGCTCAGCTCTGCCCAGCAACTCTGCATCTCATACAGGGGCTGAATGGCAGGGTGGGGCAACAATTAAATGACCAGCCCCTGAAAAATGCAAATGCTGAAATGCATAAAAAAAATTATACCAAAACAGTGTTTACCCATCTCAGCTCCGAGAGCCCAGCCCAGACCGGAGGGGATAACAGAGCCATCCCTGGAGGAGGTAGGGTGGCTGGAGAGGAAACCTCCCTGCTTCAGGCCCCACTTCTGAGTCATCCTTGTTCTACCCCCACCACATCCCTTCCCACTTCCACTCGGCCCCATTGCCCACTGCCCAGTGTAACACAAGCCTGAGGATTACAGCGTGCGGGCAGCAGTAGGGATCATCCTGCCCTTGACCCTGCCCTATGTATTCACCCTGTGGCAGGAGCCTGACAAGTTCAGCAGCCAGCTCCACTTTGCTGAACACAGTGCCCTCCCAGCCCACGGCGCCTCTCTTCTCCACTGCACCTCTTTTTCCTCTGGCAAAGAGAAGCTGAGCGCTCCGGGCCAGGTCAGGGCAGAGGGGTGGTCAGAACAGGCTTTTGAGGCTGTTCAGGGGTTGAGATGGCTGCAATGGGACCCCGCAAAGTGTGAGGCTTAGGGTGGCCTTCCCAAACCCTCTTGTGGATGGGACAGCAGTGTAAGAGACCACAAGACTCACATTTTCATCAGTAAACTAGGGAAATACAACCTAGATAGGCCTACAATAAGGTGGGTGCATAACTGGCTGGATAACCATTCTCAGGGTATGTCTACACTACCCTCCTAATTCGAACTAGAAGGGTAATGTAGGCATACCGCACTTGCAAATGAAGCCTGGGATTTGAATTTCCCGGGCTTCATTTGCATAAGCGGGGAGCCGCCATTTTTAAAACCCCGCTGGTTCGAACCCCGTGCAGCGCGGCTACATGGGGCACGAACTAGGTAGTTCGAACTAGGCTTCCTAGTTCAAACTACCGTTACTCCTCATTCCACGAGGAGTAACGGTAGTTCGAACTAGGAAGCCTAGTTCGAACTACCTAGTTCGTGCCCCGTGTAGCCGCACTGCACGGGGTTCGAACCAGCGGGGTTTTAAAAATGGCGGCTCCCCGCTTATGCAAATGAAGCCCGGGAAATTCAAATCCTGGGCTTCATTTGCAAGTGCGGTATGCCTACATTACCCCGCTAGTTCAAACTAGCGGGGTAGTGTAGACATACCCTCAGAGAGTAGTTAGTAATGGTTCACAGTCATGCAGGAAGGGCATAACAAGTGGGGTTCCTCAGGGGTCTGTTGTGGGACCGGTTCTGTTCAATATCTTCATCAACGATTTAGATATTCGTATAGGTATTAACCTGATAAAGTTTGCTGATGATACTAAGCTGGGAGGGTTTGCACGTGCTTTGGAGAATCAGGTCATAATTCAAAATGATCTGGACAAACTGGAGAATAATGCCAATATTTTAAAAGGGCTCTAGAGGTGATCCTGGCAATTACCGATCAATAAATCAAACATCAGTATCACATAAATTAGCTGAAACTATAGTAAAGAATAATATTCTCAGACACATAGATGAACACAATTTGTTAAGGAAAAATCCACATGGTTTCTGAAAAGGGAAATCCAGCCTTACTAATGTACTAGAGTTCTATGAGGGAGTCAACAAACATGTAGACAAGGGGGATCCACTAGATACAGTATACTTAGATGTCAGAAAGCTTTTGACAAGGTCCCTCACCAAAGGCTCTTAAGTAAAGTAAGTTGTCATGCATAAGAGGGAAGATCATCTCATTGACTGAGAACTAGTGAAAAGACAGGAAACAAAGGCTGGAAATAAATGGTCAGATTTCAGAATGGAGATTGGTATCTAGGAGTCTGCACTGGGACGGATCCTATTCCACCTATTTCTAAATGACATGGAGAAAGGGGTAAACAGGTGGCAAAATTTGCATATGATACCAAACTGCTCAAGATAGTTAAGCCCAAAGCAGACTGCGAAGATCTTCAAAAAGATCTCACCAAACTAAATGATTGGGTAACAAAATGGCAAATGAAATTTAATGTTGATAAATGTAAAGCAATGCACACTGGAAAAATTAATCCCAACTTCAATAGATTTCCAATAATCCGGAATCTTTGGGACCTAGGTGGTGCCAGATTATCGGATATGCCAGACTATCAGGAGGAACTATAATTTTGTGTGTATATATATATATATATATATATATATATACTGTATTTAAAGTTTTTAAGTGCTGGAAAAAACACAAGTGCAGTTTAACGTCACACAATGCCAGTGACAGACTGACTCAGTCCCTCCTGTTTTCACTCGGTTCAGCTGCTGCCCTTGCTGTCTTGTGACTCGTTTTTTGCTGAAGCTCACTCACTAGGCTCTCTCCCTTTTGATGCCATACAATTGGATGCTGGACTATTGGAATTTTACTGTCTATACTAGACAATTAGCCTGTCATAAAACAGGATTTTCAGGTCTCTCCTCCACGTCAGTCTTCTCTCCTGAGCCTCCAGTCTCTTGCTCCGTCTCTCTCTCTCTCTCTTTTCCTAATGCCTCCCCCTTCTTTCTCAGCTCTCCTCCGCCTCCTGCCTCTCTTTCTCTCTTTCTCTTCTCCTCCCCCTCCTGCCTCTCACTTGGGTGGGGTGGTGACATTTATGGCCAGAGGATGCAGCCTGGAGCCACTGTCACACCGAACGACACAGCCCTGCTCCCCTTCGTCTCCCGCCGTGTTGCTCGGCTGACTTCTGCGTCACTCAGCTGGGCCACCGTGGGGGAGCAAGCGGAGTAAGCGGTCGATTGGGCTCCTCCACGGTGGCCCGGCTGAGCAGTGCAGAAGTCAGCCGAGCACCACAGTGGGAGGAGAAGCAGGGCGGGGTGGTGACATACACGGCCAGGCTCGGCCCCCTCCCCCATCTTCCCCTCCCGCCATGGTGCTTGGCTGACTTCTGTGCCACTCAGCCAGGCCGCTGCAGGGGAGCAAGTGGCGCAAGCGGCAGATTGGGCCCCGCACTCCCCATGCAGCACGGGCCACCCAGAGGGAACAGCCAGCATTTCGGCGTTACAGACTCTCAGACATTGGGTTACTATATAT
This sequence comes from Pelodiscus sinensis, assembly GCF_049634645.1. Lineage (NCBI taxonomy): Eukaryota > Metazoa > Chordata > Testudines > Trionychidae > Pelodiscus > Pelodiscus sinensis. The sequence goes on from NW_027465849.1 coordinate 1,707,185, forward strand.
ATGATAAAAAATGATGGGGACTAATTTAGCTATAACCATTCAAGAGAGAGATCTTGGAGTCATCGTGCCTAGTTCTCTGAAAACATCCACTCCGTGTGCAGCGGCACTCAAAACAGCAAACAGAATGTTAGAATCATTAAAAAGGAATATAGAATAAAACAGAGAATATCTTATTGCCTCTATATACACCGTGGTACTGTAGAAACCATTTTATGTTTAGCTAGAAGCCATCTTGTATAACAGAAACCATTTCAGCTTTTTGCCTTTGAACGTAGACTAGAGTGAACTTTCTATCACCCCATGTGCCAGGCCAAGACAGCTGTGCTATTGGGATGTGTTAATTGGTCTGGTTTAGACAGGAGAGGTACTCCCTCGTACCTGTCCGCCATCTTGTTGACAAGGCTTTATTTTTCCTAGCTTAATTGATGACTTCTGTAATTGGATGCCCTGACGTCAGGCTGTTTGGTCAAGGGTATAAAGATACTAGGATTGATAGTATTAGCCAGCCTCACTGGGCCCGGCTCTGCTGGGACCACGTTTGGCTCACTTTGCTTTTATTGGCCAATAAAACTGTCTGTTTAGCCGCGTAAACTGAGTTAGGCTTTTTCTTCGACAGTACAACCACATCTTGAATACGGCATACAGATGTGGTCACCTCATCTCAAAAAAGCTATATTGGTATTGGAAAATGTTCAGAAAAGGGCAACAAAAATGATGAGGGGTTTGGAATAATAGATTAAAGAGATAGATTAAAAAGCCAGGGACTTTTCAGCTTAGGAAAGAGGAGACTAGGGGGATATGATAGTTGTATAAAGTCATGACTGGTGTGGAAAAACTGAATAAGGAAAAGCTATAACATAAGAACTAGGGATCACCAAATGAAATGAATGGGCAGCAGATATAAAACAAAGAAAAGGAATTTTTTCTTCACTCAGTGCACAGTCAACCAATGGAACTCCTTGCCAGAGGATGTTGTGGAGGCCAGGATTTTAAGAAGGTTCAAAAAATAACAGGATAAATTCATGGAGGTTAGGTCCATCAATAGCTATTAGCCAGGATGAGTAGGAATGGTGTAACTAGCCTCTGTTTTCCACCCTGGTCAGGTTTTCAATGTTGTTTTTCTCCTCTGGACTCTCTCCAGTTTCTCCACCACTCTCCTAAAGTGTCACACCCAAAACTAGCCCCTGTTCTGCACTTGAGGCCTCATCGGCGCTAAGCAGAGCAGAGCAGAGCAGAGACCTCCCGTGTCTTACACACACTCATGTTGCTGAATAGGATCCAGTTTGTGATCCACCCCGAGCCCAAGGCCCTTCCAGCAGCCCTGCCCCCAGCCAGTGGCTGTCCATGGTCAGCAGTACTAGGGCAGCATGTGGGCCTGGCCTGGGCCACGGCCTGCTCTGATCCCTTGTGTGTTTGTTGCCTAGACGATGACTCCAGCAGCAGCACTGACCAGAGTTCATCCTGCCAGCTAAATGTGGGTCCTGGGCTGGGCAAGCCCCCAGTCTGAGTGCGATCGCCATGGTGATGTCTCTTGTGTATTTATTGCCTAGGTGATGACTCCAGCAGCAGCGGTGGTGGTGACGGTTCCTCGTCACCAGGTAAATGCTTCTGAAGAGTTTCTGTGTCCTGGGCTGGGCAGCCCCAGTCTGAGTGTGATCCCCCTGAGGATGGACGTAGGGAAACACACATGGAGATGGGCTCATCCAATGTGTTGCTCTCTCTTCCTGCAGCTCTGCCCGGCTTTGCCCAGCATGGCTGAGCCTGGAAATGTCTCTGCAGGGCAGGAAAGTGGCTCTGTCAGAGGGGGAATCCCAAACCCTTCTGCTGGGCAAGTTTCCTCTGGAGTTCCCTGCCCCTCTGCTAACCCGGCAGCCAGTGAGTTATTGCCTCCTCTGCACTCACTGGGTGGGGGGTTGCTCTGGCAGGAGGCACCAGACGCATCTTCCCACCTGGGCTCCCAGGTTCTGTCTCCATGTCATTAGCTAGTTACGCTCTGTGCTCCAGGCCTGGCCCAGAGTGTCACACCCGGCGTGTGGGCAAACCCCTCTGCCAGGAACCTCAGCCCACTAAAAATCTGGTTCCACAGAGCAACTGAGTTCCAGGAATTGACCTTCCCAGAGCCCAAACCTGATTGTTTGCCCTGCAGCTCCAAATCATATGAATCAGCAACCCAGCCCCTCCACAGCATGTCTACAAGGGCTATGAGCAGCACCTGCCAGGCAAGGAAAATAGACTCTGTATAACTGTGCCAATTAGTAGCCCTGGCCAGAATCACACTATTATCTAAAAAAAATTAAAAACGAGTGGCCCTGAAGCACCTTAGGGACTAACAAAATATATAGATAGTATCATGAGTTTTCATGGGCACAACCCACTTTTTTTATTGTGCCCACGAAAGATCCTGGTAACACATAGTTATTAGTCTTGAACATGCTAGTGGACCACTTGTTTTTCAAGATTTTTAAGTTTAAGTTACAGACTAACACAACCCCTCTGAGACTAATCTTATCAGGGCCTCAAGAGCTCATGGGGACTTGGGATTTCTGTCTTGTGAGACATTCTGACCTTTCACATTTTATTTCCATCCTAAATCTGGATGGAGAGTCAAAATTTCAGATTTTGTATGGAACAAAAAATCAGCCACATTTCAGTTCTGAAAGGCTAATGGGTCTTGTCGAAAGGGTTTGATTTTGAGGCAATGGAAGACTTTTCCGCTGGGTGTTTTCCTACACGGGCCACAGACATCTTTACAGCTGCCCAGATCTCTGGGCCCTGGTTCAAGAAAGCCCACACTCCTGGGCTCCCGCCCAACCCTACCTAGAATAGCACCGATGTACGTGCTTGCTGGCACTAAAGTGACTTTTAATGTTCAGTTTGTTCCTGGCCATTGTGCTGAATCATGATGCTCCCTGAGAGAAGGCAGATTCCACTGGGATGTTTCCCTGAGCTCACCCTTAGAGTTAGGGGAAATCCATGTTTATTGCCACAAGAAATAGTGATAAAAACTAATTCATTCAAAACTTGTGATGGGAAATTTCAGTGTTTTGAAGAAAAAAATCATGAAAATCAACCAAAAAATGTGCTTTGACCTTATTTGGACTTGATAGTTTCCTGGTGGGGGGGGGGGGGGGGAGGGAGAGGGATGGAACCAAAATAAGACCAAAGTGTCAGATACAGAGGATTCCTCTTTATTTATTTCCAACTTCAAAGGATATTTCCCTTCTATTTCTGGATTTTGAAAACCAAAATGAAACAAAAGTGTCAATGCAAAGTAAAACCAAACGGCACCTTTCATGTCAACTTTATTTTTGTGAGGAAACTACGAAGGTCCTTGCATGTGAATTGTTTGGGGGGCAGATTTTGATTTCAGTTGAACTTTGTTTGGATTTTAAATTAAAAAAATGGCAAAAAAAAAACCCTCAAAAGAACAAACTGTGGTGTAGAACAGCCAATAATGACACCCTGCAGCTACACAGAAGTGAGTTTGGGGGTTTGTTCATGAGCACACCAGGGTCATTTGCCACAGGACTGAGCCAGCTCCAGCCAGGAGGCACTTGCTGGCGGCTGTTTGGAGAGGCCATTCACAACAAAATTCTTTTCTATGGCCAGGTCTAAGTATCCCGTTGGGAATCACAATCCCTGCCATGCTGGTGCTGGCTGTGGTGCTTTATCTGCTGGGAAGGAAAGGTGGGTGTGAGAGTGAGGCGGAGCCATGTTAGCGAATGTACAGACAGACGTGGCAGAGACACCCCTGAGATCCCCTGTTCCCCATGTGCCCGGGATGGGGGAAGAGAGATGCCCAAAAACTCAATGAAATTGTGTTTGAGGGAGGCTTGCTGGGGACAAATATCAAAGAGATGATGAAAGGATTATTTTTAGAATTAGCACCTTATAAATATCAGCCATGAAGTCTCACTGATGAGATTTCCAACAAGTCACTAGGGTGGGGTCTTTGTATTTGCCTGGGGGATTTGATCTTTAGGGGCATTTTCAGGGTTTTCTCCCCAAACATGAGGGTTATGAACTTACCTCTGCTTTTTTCTTAACTAAAGTTAAATTCTCACTGTACCCCCAACTATCAGACCTGGGCTTTATGTAGAACATGAAATGGCATGTGACTGACTCAGCTGGGGGGCTGGCATAGGGGGCGCTGGGCTGGGCAGTGGGGATGGGGGCTCTGTGTCATTGTGATGTTGAATTGGGGTAATGTCGTTCAGTCTCTCTCTCTCTCTCTCTCTCTCTCTGCCCATGAGGAAACGTGGCCCTGTCTCTGATCACTCTGTCTCGCCGCTTCCAGCTGTGTCTCTGCGAAAGGATGAAAGGTAGAAGGCGATTACTCCCCTCCTGTTTCCTCTCTGCGTCTGGTCTCTCTGACTCAAACGAGGGCCAGTAGTCACCCTAGAGTCCCAGCAGCGCTCAGCTCTCCTCTTGCAGGGGATTTCAGTCTGTGTGTGCTGGAGGAGTTTTGGAAAAGTCCAGGGCAAGATGAGCTCCCTGGCTGGGTGGGATCTGGAGGTTATGAAGAGACACTTAGAGGAAGGGGTTTCCCAAAGCAGCGTGTTCCCATCCCATTCACTGGCAGCACAGTGAGCATGTTTGAAAATTCTCCCCAAGGCCCCTGTTTTACACTCGGGGAGTTGGGGCTGTTTGGTGGCACCAACCGACCCAGCCAGTTCCCTAGAACAGGGTCAGTTATTCTGGGGCGGCGCTAGGGGTGGTCAAGTCTGGCTGGGAATCAATAGGGTTGCCAGGTGTCTGGTATTGACCTGGACAGTCCAATATTTTCGCCTTCTGTCTGGTAAAAAATTCAGAAAATACCAAACACCTAAAATATCTGGTACTTTCTGATTGTTTTCCCCGTCAGGCAGCAAAAATCTCTGGTGTTTGCCAGGTTCCACAGAGGAGCTGTCCAGCCTGACGCAGGGAGGCAAGATGGTGGGCGGCCACTGGCAGTCTGTTAGGGCCAAAAAGACTCAAAGCATTTCCTAAAGCGGCAACATGGCTTTTTTTATTATTATTTTGTTTTGGTTTTTTTGCTCTATAACTTCGGTCTCCCCTCTTTTCTCTCAACAGAATTTTTTCCCTTTTTTGGGGGGGGGGGAGTATTTTTTGTTAAACCATCTGACATCCCTCGGAATCAGGTGTCTCCTGTCCCTCCAGCATTAGCTCCATCTGTCAGAGCTGGAAATGGGTGACAAGGGAGGGGTCACTTGAGGATTCCCTGCTCGGTTCACTCGCTCTGCGGCATCTGGCATTGGCCACTGTCGGCTGACAGGACACGGCTGGATGGGCCTTTGGTCTGACTCAGTCTGGCCGTTCTCGTGAGCTCCCATTCAGGGAGGCCAGCCTGGGCCCCTTCCCTTCTGCCCAAGGACACACCCCTCCCCTTGTGCCCCCTCACCTGTGCAGGAGCCATGAGGCCTTCAGCATGGCCAGAGGAGCCTGCCCCATCTGCCCTGAATTCAGGCCCACTGGCTGGCCCAGGCTGCCAGCCGACCCACCCCAGACAACCACGGCTGCCAGCCAGCTGGCCCTCCCAACCCCAACCAGCTTCAGAGGAAAGGCTGAGCACGGATGGGCAGAGTAGCAGCATGGGTGAGGCCAGTGGGGAAGAGTAGGATGTGAGTGGGGCCACGTCTCACTGTTTGGGGAGGCCTAGCGACTCATGTCCAGCTGGCCTAATGCCAGGCAAGGCGCAGACACACCTGAACCTGCTCCAGAACAGCACTCTCAGCAGGCATGAATTCGGTGCAGGTCTGCGCAAGGCAGTGGCGCTGCCCCCATCCCCCAACCCTGCTGTGAAGAGCCAGGCAGCAGGGACGCCATGGGCATTCAGAGCCCGCTGTACATGCGAATTACAAAGGGGGCAGAGGGGAATTTCCAAGTGCTCCCGGCTCACAGTCTGCCCCTCCCACCCACGCACACAAACCCTGCACGGACCCTGCAGAGAGTCTCTGCGAGTCCCTGCCTAGAGATCTGAAGAAGCACCTCCTGCCACACCCAGCCCCTACCTGAAGGGCTCTGACTGCAGCTGCCTCTCCCAAAACATTCCTTCCTTCCCTGCTCCTCCCATACAACCAGGCTCTGCCCCCAAATAGCCCCACCCTCCCCTCCTGGGACAGGGGAGCGGGTTGTGAGATTGGGCAGAAAGGGGGCTCTGAAGCTTCATTTCCACATCATGTAAAGACATTAATGTTGACCCTTAAGGATAAACATTCCACCTCAGCATTGTGAGCAGGCCTGGGACAAATGTCCAGTTTTATTTGAGGTGAAAATTTTCCAATACAAAAGTCCAAATTTTACAGATAAAGTGATGGGGGTGGGGGAGAGGAGTTTGAAAAAAAACCCAAGTTGTCCATTCACAAGAAACCAGTTAGGCCAGAATTTGACGTTAGCAAAAATATTGTTCATGAAAAAAAAATCTTGTTGAAACTTTTCATCTGGTTTAAACTTAGTGAAAGCTGCAGAGTTCTCTTCACCTTCTGTCTTGAGAGCTCAGGGATTTCTGGGTCTCTCCAGTGGTAGCTCCCTGCTGATCTAGTGGTGGGTTGGGCAGTTGGGTTCTTGGCCATTTTGCAGAAGCAGAGCACAAAGATCAAGTCTCACCTTTAAGGTCTTCCCTCTGTGAAAGGTGAAGCTTTTTTATCCAGATTATCCCTGGTTATTCAGAATTAGGGCTCCCTGCCTGTCCACTCAGTGTGAGCTGAAAGGAGATGGAAAGTCCTAGAATGAGAACCAGCCATGGGAGGAAACCTTCTCACAGCTGGAGCTCTGCAAACAAAGTTGGTGCCATTCAAGTGACACTCAGAGAACACGCAGGATCACTGACACCCCCCCGTCCTTACTTCTTCCCACAGGGAACGAGTCCAGTGTGACACCAGCAACACTCCTGAAGATCAGGTTCAATGTAAGAGCTTATGTAGGGCACTGGGGTTTCTGGGGTCACCTGCCCATGGGAAAAATGTGGGGCCAGGAGTCCAAGTGCCTCATGCTCTTGGTCACCTCTTTGAGCCAGGCTCTCCGGCTCTCCCATGATGCATCACTGTCTCCCCTCTTTGTGATGAGAAGGAGTGTATCATGGTCCTCCCCAGATGCAGTGCATCATGGGAGATGAAGTGAAGCTAGATTTTGCCGTGGATTAGCATTTTCTAGTGCTTCATTTGCATTGCCTCTTCAGGCAAACCCGTAGTGGAGACATAGCCCAAGTGACAGCAATTAACTGTCCTTCTCTCCCCAGATGCCTCCGTGAATTTGTCAGGAACTACCAGGGTGAGTCTCACTTTTACTAAGGACAAAGTGATGCGAAAGCGGAGAGCGACTGGTTTGCCTGTTCCCGCTTGGCAGGGACCCGCGGGCTGGGGATGTGGATTTCCTGCCGTTCTACAGTTGCATTTTACTGCCAATGACCAGAGATGGGGCACTAGATGAGTCAGGCTCTGACTTACAACAGAGAATTTGTTGCCAGGTGTCTGACCGGTGGGGTTTGCCCTCATGCTCAGCATCTAACTCATCAGAGTATTTGTGGTCAGGAAGGAATGTTTCCCTGGATCAGATTAGCAGGGACCAACGGGTGTATCTGTCTTCCTCTGCATAACGGGGCCCCGGGTCGCTGGCAAGTTTGAACTAGTGTAACTTTGTGGTATCTCTGTAATGTGACATCACTAGTAACTCAGCCAGATGTTAGGGGAGGTGTCAGTAGAGACTCAGATACTTTAAGGCCAGAAGGGACCATCACGATCATGTGGTCTGACCTGCACATCGGAGGCCACAGAACCTCCCCCACCCAGACCTCTAATGTCAGGCTGAGTTCTAGTGACATCATGTTACAGAGACTCTAACTCAGAACTGCCTTATGGGCAGGCTGGCATGGAGAGGGGAATGGCTCCTCCAATTGTAATTGGAGGCATAAAAGGTCCAGACAAAGGCTGGGGAGGAGGAATCTGAGTTGCTTGCCTCTGAAGAATCAGAGGGGTAGCCGTGTTAGTCTGAATCTGCAAAAGCGACGAGGAGTCCTGTGGCACCTTATAGACTAACTGAAGTGTAGGAGCATAAGCTTTCGTGGGCAAAGACCCACTTCGTCAGATGCATGTGACATGCATCTGACGAAGTGGGTCTTTGCCCACGAAAGCTTATGCTCCTACACTTCAGTTAGTCTATAAGGTGCCACAGGACTCCTCGTCGCTTTTGCCTCTGAAGAGTTGATGTAGGAAGTGGGTTGCTGGTGTTTCCCAGCCTAGATGCCCATAGAACCGCTCCTGGTGTACGCGCAGAAGGCCTGTCAGAGGGGCATCTTCTGGCTTCATTTCTCTGAGCAGAACAGTCACATTTTGGTGTTTTACAGAAGCAGCCACGGCCCCAGGGAGAAGAGACTCCGACTTACGCAACCATCGCGCTGCAGAAGGACAGACGTCGTTGATACGCCAGTCGCTGAAACACAGGGCTGGTCAGTGTGCAGCCACATCACAGAACCTCCCCAAATCAGAGGCAACAGTAGGGGCCGTGCAGCCAGGAAGTGGGGGATCTTCTCTGGGACCACAGCAGCACAATGCCCAGCGCCCTAAGTGCTGAAGGACACTGGAATAGGCTGAAGGCAAATGCTGCCTGTTTGCCTTTTGTTAAAAAAAAAAAAGTTTCTTCGGAATAAAATTGGGAAAATCCCCCACTCTGTGTTCCTCCCCTTGAGTCTTTATATCAGTAGCTCAGCTCCCAAGGCCCCTCAGCTCTGTTTAGAGATTCCACTGCCAACCCAAAGGGTAAAAAATCATGAGGAAGCCTCCCAAAAAATCCCCAAATTGCCTTAGGAACTCATGTTTCCTTTGAGATGACTTGGGGGTTTTGACCTTTTGGGGGCAGGTTTCCCAGCTGTTCTTCCCACCCAGGGGAGCCAGAAATGAACTCACTTCAACCACACCTGTGTTGTGAGCTTCCCAATGAGTGAGACAGGCCCTGCTGCTGGTGCAGTCACTGCTGGATTTGGGGATCTGTTTCTCTCTTGTACCTTTGGCTGGTGTTGCTACTGCAAGCTCCTTGGACCTTTCTGAGCATGTTTGCCCGTCCTGCGAAGCACTTTTCTGCAGGGCTTTGAGTGCCCTGGCACATTTCCAGGGAAATTCTGGACCATTTCCAACATTCAAGTAATTAGGAAAGTGAATTCTGGGAAAACAAAGTCATCTTTGTGATCAGAGTCTTCTGCTTCAGGTTCATGCAGACAGTAACACAGCGCCCTCCTCCCACCCAGCCGGCTTGTCCTGACCTTTCCCATGCCCAGCACTCAACAATCACGAGTCAGGCCATCACAGTGCACCCAGAGCGGAGAGAGCACCCTGTGCTTGGGACACCCTCGCTTGGGTCCTAACTGATCACAACAAGGTTGGGGGTTGAGCCCCCCAGGAATCCTGGGTCCAGCTTTAACTGGGTTATGAGGACTCTGCCATGCAGGAGAGCGGCAGGGAGCCCACAGGTCTGTCAGGCCTCTGGGTAAAGGCAGTGGGAGCGAGGACTCAGATCCTTTCTCTAGCCAGTCCCACCAGGGCAGCGCATGGGCCAGGGAAGTGGCCCACAATCATGGGACCATTCCTCTGCTTTCATACACAGTCCTTGGGCCTCTTCCTTCATCTCTCTGGGTATGTCTACACTACCCTCCTAGTTCGAACTAGGAGGGTAATGTATGCATACCGCACTTGCTAATGAAGCCCGGGATTTGAATTTCCCGGGCTTCATTAGCATAAGCGGGGAGCCGCCATTTTTAAATCCCCGCTGCTTCGAACCCCGTGTAGCGCGGCTACACGGGGCTCGAACTAGGTAGTTCGGACTAGGGTGCCTATTCCGAACTACCGGTACTCCTCGTTTCACGAGGAGTAACGGTAGTTCGGAATAGGACCCTAGTCCGAACTACCTAGTTCGAGCCCCGTGTAGCCGCGCTACACGGGGTTCGAAGCAGCGGGGATTTAAAAATGGCGGCTCCCCGCTTATGCTAATGAAGCCCGGGAAATTCAAATCCCGGGCTTCATTAGCAAGTGCGGTATGCATACATTACCCCGCTAGTTCGAACTAGCGGGGTAGTGTAGACATACCCTCTGTGACTCAACCCCCATCTGTGAAATGGGGACAATAATTCTGCCTTGTATCGGAGGAGAGGAGGGGGAAGAGCAGGGGCAGCATTTGATGGAAGGGGTGGAGTAGGGGTGAGGTGGGAATGGGAAGAGGCAGGGCTCTCCCGAGAGCTAGGGTACAGTTTAGGGTATGTAAAATCAGGTTTACAGGGGCTTTGAAAAGGGTTTTTTTTGCGACAATTGACCCCATGTAGACAGGACCAAACGGCAGAAAGCCTCTTCCAGGGGGAAAAAAAACGGAAGAAGGTATGCAAATGTGAGTGCTATTTGCATACCTCATCAGAAAAATAAAACACAGGGTAGCCGTACCCCTAGGGGTGATGTGGGAGGAGTCACATGGGTGTGGTCATGTTACCAGTACCTCCCTTGTGTCCCTCCCCAGCAATTAACACTGATCCCAGGATCACAGTAGTACAGGGAGGGGGAACCTGACCTGACCACCATGAAGAGTACAGCTAGTTCGGATTAGGAAGCCTAATCCGAACTAGCTACTCCGTGCCGCATGTAGCCGCGCGGCACGAGGTTCAAACTAGCCGGGATTTAAAAATGGCGGCGCCCGGCTTATGCAAATGAAGCCCAGGAAATTCAAATCCCGGGCTTCATTTGCAAGTGCGGTATGCATACATTACCCCGCTAGTTCGAACTAGCGGGGTAGTGTAGACATACCCGCTGCTATTCACTTCCCAGCAGTGAGGCACAAAGCTCTGTTAGTTACCAACAAAAGGGACAGGCAACACTGAGGTCTTTGCTTTTCATTCTGCAATGGTCTGCCAGGTGAAGCCAGCAGCAGCCAGCGTCAGGTTCAGTAGCAGTTGGGAGGTTTAGGCTGGACATTAGAACAAAAACTTCGTAATTGTGAGGGTGGAGAAACACTGGAATAAATTGCCCAGGGAGGTTGTGGAATCCCCGTCACGGAAGATATTAAAGAGCAGGTTGGACCGACCCGTGTCAGGGATGATCTCGACGGTGCTGGGTCCTGCCGTGGGGGCAGGGGACTGGACTGATGATCTCTCAAGGTCCCTTCCAGTTCTAGTGTGCTAAGATGCTATGGCTCAATACCCAGCGGTTCCTCTCTCTCCATCCAACCCAGGACTGGCTCGAGCCTCCACCTAGAAACCCGGGAAATTCACCCCCCACCCCGGGTGCCTCAGAGAGACACTGCTTCCCCATTCCCACGCACAGCGTCTGGGTGTCGAAAAGCAACTTTTAATAAAAGGGGAGAAGTAACTTGGCAGCAATTTGGGAAAACCCCACAAACAGGCTCATAGACGGAGCCGCGAGTAACAGTCCCACCCCAGGCCGGTTGGTCACAGCTGGGCAGCGCCTTTTCCTACTCAGGTTCTGAAGTCCAGCAACCGAAACGTCCCCTTCACGTGCCCAGCCCTTCCCTGCCCCCACGCGCAGACCCAGAGCTCAGAGGTGCAGCCGCAGAGCTCACGTCCCATCCTGAGCGGGGGAGGCGAAGGGGCAACTCACTCGCCCTGCTGGCTGCTCACTGGGCCCCTGCCCCCTGCTCTCTGCTGCCGCCCTGCAGGCTGCCCACGGCGCCTCTCTGCTGCTCCCCACCATCCACCAGTCCCATCTGCTGCCATCCGCCTCTCGGCTGTGACCCCTGCCCAGCCGTCGCTCTGTCACTGCGCAGGCTGGATGGGAACACGGCCCCGGTTCAAGTGCCAGCAGCTCCCTGTGATTTAGCTCCCAGCAGGCTGCAGGGCAGAAGAATCCCAGCTCGGCTGCAATTGACCTAACAAGAGGCTCCTAATGAAGCTGATTTGGCTCTATTGGTTGAATGGGGGGGAGGACAGGCCAGGCCGGGCCGGGCCCTTGGGAAGGGAGCAGCCGCTTGGCCAAAACAGCTGCCTCCACCTTTCTTACACTCAGGAGGCTCAGACAGTCCAGCCCTGCTGAGTCCTGTCGGCTACACACCAGCCCTTTCCTTGGGAACAGGTGAAGCATGGGCCTGTTTTCCTGTAGTCCCACAATAACTGGACAGAGGTGATGAGAGGGGGGCACAGGAGGGCACCTGCCTCCCCAAATCCTGGGCGGGAGGGGCCAGAGTCTCTGTGGATCACGGGGAACTAGCGGGGCGGCCTGGCCGCAGCAGCAAGGGGGGCAGCAGAACTCTGGGGAGGAACCCCCCTCCCGCAGGCTGGTGGGAAGCAGAGCGACGTGACTGGGAGCCGGGAGAGCTGCAGGCAGTGCGGGGTGGAGGGGGAACCGCTGCCGCCGGCCGTACCAGCCTCCCCTTCCCCCGCGATCCCAAAGCCACGTCCTCAGGGACATGGTGCCGTGGGGAAGGGAGGGGCGAGGCGACGGTGGGAAGGGTGGGAAGGTTTCCCCATCCCGCTGGGTGTCCCAGGCCAGACGGCACAATCGCCCCAGCTGGGGCTGGCCTGCAGGCTGGGGTTTGAGGCCCCTGCTATAGACTGAAAATAGCAAACCAGGCCTCTTCGGTTCTCAGTCTCGCAGCCCTAAATAGAGAGCCTGCGGTCAGGGCAAGGATGGGGGACCATGCGGGGCAGGAAATGGGGAGCGGTGACGAGTATCTGACCCATGGAGGGGACAGAGCAGGGCAGAGAGAGGCTGCAGCATCTCTGCTACCTCAGCCCCGCAGTCCCCAGGGGCCTGGGAGCAGGGAGAGGGGCTGGAGCATCCAGCCCTGGTAGATCAGAGCAGAGAGAGACACCGGAGCTTCCCTTGGCTGAAGTCAGACAGGGCAGAGGGTGCAGGTCAGAGCAGGGAGAGATTGCAGATTGTGGCCTCCTAAGTCCTGTCTCCATCCCGACAGGTTCCCCAGCCTCCTCCATGCTCCTGTCTCTGTGCCTCTTGCTGCCTGGTGAGTATGTAGGCAAATCAGTATTGTCCCACAGGAGTCAATGCGGATTTACACCAGCTGAGCATCTGGCCCTCTAGAGAGCTGCAGGGAAAGGCAGCCTCAGCCCGGCTTAGGTCTGTGTGCGAGGAACCTGCCCTGCCCCAGGGTTAACGTCCTGCCGGCTTTGCCTACCCAGCAATGCAGATCAGGAAATTATTTCCGTCTGTCACAAGCAGTTTTTGTCCCTCAAGACCGAGGTCAGAGAAGGGGGGAATTTACCTCCAGCACTAACTACACCGGCCGTTTCTGTTCCCAGCGCTGAGTCCCAGCAGCCAGGAGACCTGCTCAGCTCCCGGTGAGTCCCTCTGTCTGACTGTCCCCAATGTGCCCATGGCATTTACTCCTCCCCTTCCAGGACTATTCCGGCTGCTCCCTGCGGAGCCAGAAGCAAGGGCATGGGAAGGGGAGCAGGACTCTGTGAGATCTGGGCAGGGAGAGCAGGTCTCCGGTTGACTCCTCTCGGTCCAGCTGCCTCTCAGCTCTGCCCGGGTCCATGGCCAGTGTGAGAGGTGGACGGACGCGCCACGTCCACAGTCCCCTCAGCCAGGGCACTGGGCCTGGGGAGCGGAGATCGCCTGGCTCTGAGCCAAGGGGATTTAGCTGCTCACAGCGCCAGCTCCCAGGTCTCTGCCCTGGAGCTCACCCCCACAGGGACCCAGCCTGCACCTCGTCCTTAAACGCCAGCAGCATCATGAAGAGCCAGCCCTGGGCAGGCAGGCGGCATTTCAGAGGGCACGGCCAGAATGGACCATTATTTAAACCAGACTGACCTCCGGTGTGACCTGGGCCAGGGAGCAGCACCCAGTGACCCTGCACCCAGCCCTGCAAGGGATGGTTTGGCTGAGATGTGGCTGACGGGCATGGCCAGTCACGATTCTTTGCTGCCTGGGCAGCAGGTGCAGAGGATGCTGCTGGCCAAGGCACCAGCAGGGGTTGGGGAGGTAAATTCAGATATTGACCCGCCCAGCAGCAGCAGCAGCAATTCCCCTGGGAGTTCAGAGCTGGTCCCATCACCTGGTGGTCCCAGGAAAGGCCGATCCATTCCCTGCTGCTGCTCCAGGACCTTCCCTTAGCCTGGGCTTGGAACTGCCCCCGTGCCAGCTGGAGAGTTGGGACACAAGAGGGGCACAAGGGCAGGGCGGTTATTAAAGCAGACACGGGGGGAGGAGAGAACTGGACACAATAATCCCAGGCCAAGGTATTCGCCCTCAGGGCCAGGCCAAGATATTTGCTGCTCCCTAGACAAACCCCAATCAGCAACGGCCAAGCACGCCGAGGGCTCCCCGTCACACTGCCCCAACTGTGACCCCTTATTCTAGGACTGTACATGGGGCCAGGCAGTGGGAACCCAGCCCAGCTGAGCCGCCAGGCTATTTCATAAGACAAATCGTCTCAGGGACTAAAGCTTCCCAGAGAGAATTTCCTCCCCTCGCACCCACAGTCTGCCCACCTGGGCTGGGATCAGAGCCTGCATCAGGGACCTGGTGCAGCCCCCCTGCCATTTACCTCCTGCCCCACTGACAGCACCAGGAATCAGCAACACCCCCCAGACAGCTCTGGCCCATTCTCCTTTTCAGGTGCTCTCCCTGCCCCCATCCTCTACCTGAACCAGATTTCAGCCCAGCTGGGGGCCTCCGTGAGATTCCAGTGCTCTGTGCTCTCCCAGTTCCCAGCCACCCGCGTTGTTTTCTGCAAGGACGGGGAGGAGATTTCATCCCAGAGGGCTTTGGAGGAGAAGATCACCTACAACTATGACCACGTGGTGTCCGGGGGCAGCTCTGGGAATTACTCCTGTGGGTACGAGATCAAGGACAGTGACAACCAGGTGACCAGATCCCAGCTCAGCCCTGCCCAGCACCTCAGTGTCACTGGTAAGGGGGGGGGGGTGCAAGACAGAGAGAGGGACGTGTGTGCCAGACAGGTGGGGGTCAGGGACCCATAGGAATGTCAGGCTCACAGGCACTTCAAGATGGCCTCAAGTCCATACCCCTGCACGGAGGCAGGACCAAGCAACCCTGGACCAGCCCAGACAGGGATTTGTTTTGAAACATCTGCACTGACATGGGGTTCCCCGCACTTCACTATGAAGCTTTTCCTGCCATCTCACCTCACCTGCCCTTGCTGCAGATGAATCCCGTTACTGCTTGTCCTACTGCAGCAGGCTCTTGTGTGTTTATTGCCTAGGGGATGACTCCAGCCGTGGCGGTGGCGGGGGTTCCTTCTCACAAGGTAAATGCCTCGCAAGCATTTTTGTACTCTGGGGACTTCTGATGGGCAGGAATTCCCTGCCCCCCCGCTAACCCGGCAGCCAGTGAGTTGTTGCCTCCTGCTGCACTCACTGGGTGGGGGGTTGCTCTGGCAGGAGGCACCAGACGCATCATCCCACCTGGGCTCCCAGGTTCTGTCTCCGTGTCATTAGCTAGTTATGCTCTGTGCTCCAGGCCTGGCCCAGAGTGTCACACCCGGCGTGTGGGCAAACCCCTCTGCTAGCACCAGTGTCCGGTTCCAGGGAGCAGCCGATCCCCAGGAACTGAACTGATCAGAGCCCAAACCTGGCTGTTTTCCCCACTCTCCCCAAAGCATCTGCATGAGCAGCAAAGTACCCCTGTGCCCAAGGCACAGTTGCCCCTGCAGTGACCTGCCAGCCACACTGGGGAGGGGCCATAGGGTCTGGACTGAATCTGGCACTTGCACTTGTGAGGCCTTTGCACAGAGTCCTGGTGCAGGCTGAGCAAACTCCATCACTTAGGCCTCCCAGCCTGGGAACGTGCCCCCTGCAACAAGATCCCTCCATACAGTGAGGCCTCCAGGAGCTTGCACACCAGGCCAGTTACACAGCAGCTGCTCTGTGCCTAGTGTCTGCTCTGTGCCTGCAGGGCCACACGCTGCTCTGCACACGGCCCTCACCACAGCCCTTTCCGTGTTGCAGGGCTGACAATGTCTCCTGCCATCTGGGCCGCCCGCTGCATCCTGGTCCTGCTGCTCCTGGTGTCTGCGCCCGTCATCACCTTCGTGCTGGACAAACAGGGCCTGCCCCAGCCTGCGGGGCTGGTGGAGACTCCTGGGGGCAGTGGCAGCATTTCTGGGGAAAGAGGCAATGGGAGATCCCCAGTGACCATCTATTAGCAGGAGGTGAGGAGGGGGTTGGGCTCTGAGTGAGTGTTGGGGAGACACCACAGGTCAGTGCTACACAACAGACCCCTACAAAATAGACCCCTTCTTTGCACAGGGAATGTCACCAGGGAATGTCAGTGGTGCTGCCAGGGTTCCACTGTGGAGTGATTAGACAATGTGCAATTCTTAATGTTTGTAGCAAACATTTTAAAAAAAAACAACCCTGCAGGCTTGTCCTGGAGCAGACACCACCCCTACGCTAGACCACACTTTGCACCAATCCCCCTGGAAACCTCCGTCTGACCTGTGCTGGTCCAATAAAAGATGTTACCTCTCCTCTCTTCTGGCTTTATTTTTTTCTCCTCATACATTAATGCCGCCATCCACTGGCCAAAGCTATAGTTGCAACTGTGCAAAGCTGTCATGGTTTTGTCCCCCCCCCCCCCCCTGCAAGTTCAGGACCCCATGAACTTCCCCCTCCTGTGGAGCTGAGTGCAGAAAGACAGACTGTCCAGCAAACATCTCCCCTGCCATTAGTACCCGGGTAACATCCCTGTGACCTCCCCACAAAGGAATCTCCTGATATTCAGCATTAGGAAAGGGCTGGTTTCTCAGCAGGAAAATCTCTCTCTCCCAGGATATGTGTATACTACAGAGATATGTCGGAAAAAACAACGTTTTTCTCACAAAAGGACTGTCCACGCTGCATTTGTGTTCTTCTGCAAGAAAATCGAAAGCACGGAGGGGTTTTTTCCTGACATTGGTAATCATCATTCTACAAGAAAGAAGCCTTTCTGCGAAAGAACTCTTTCAGAAAAAGACGTGTGTGGACGGGGAAGAGGGAATTCTTTCAGAAGAGGAAAGAGGAAAAAGCACAGGTGCCCTGGTGGCCACTCCGTCCATAGCAATCACAGCTTACATGCGAGAGAGCCTCCATTCAGTTTAGACACTCTCTTTTGAAAAAGCTGATCGCTTTTTCAATGGGCTTTGGCAGTGTGGACATGCTCTTTCGCAAGAAGTTTTTTTGGAAGATCTCTTCCAAAAATAGCTTCTTCCAAAAGAAGCCTGCTGTCTAAATGTAGCCCCACTGTCTGGTTCTGGCCCTTCAGTTCTAGCCGCCACTCCCCACCCAGCAGGGCATCTCGTCACAGCCTCAGCTTAAACCAAGGATCCGGGAACCTTGGTATCAACCTCCAAGAGAGCGGTCTCAGGCCCTGATCCAGTCCCAGGTTGGGAGAACCGGCTGCCCAATGCAATGTGCAATGAGACACAAACTGGCCAATCAATGCACCAAACAGCCCCTCACCGGCCAAAGATTATAGCCCAGGGTTTGTTTGATTAAAACTCTCTCAGACCCCTAGTAGATGCATCATCCTTCACTGTCAAAACACAGATATCTTTAACACAAGCCTAGTTCTGGTGTTACTCCAGCTGCAGCCTAACCCAGACAGATTCCAGCCCCCAGTTACATTTCGCTTCCATGCCTACAGGTGTAACTTCCATGCACTGACAAGACCTGAGACTTCCCACTGCAGAAGGTGGGAAGATGGATCTTGGGGCAACAGCTGGGGTTTGGTGTATTTCCGGGTTCTATTCCTCGCTATGCCACTGACTCACTGTGTGAGCTTTGGTAAGTTGTCTCCTGTCTGGGTGCCTCAGTTTGTCCAGTTTGAAATCCAGGCCAAATAACATCTGTGCATTTTATACTGGAGTCAATAACGAGTGTGTGAGCAGAGCCAGTGTGTGACCCTACAATAACAAAGCAGCGTGTGCAGCCCCAGCATCATCAACGATCTCCACGATATAAACAAGCCCCTGTCCTGAAGAAGTAGCACTACTGAAAAAAACCTACATAAACTGGCACTGACATTGCCCAAGGCATATTGGGGGTAAAAACCTAGAAAAAACTATTTCAAAATCCAGTGCGCTCACCTCTCTGCCTCTGCTCCTGTATTCTGCATGGTCAGCATCGCTGTTCCCTGAGGGAAGACCCAAATCCACAGACCAGCAGTGGTATTTATACAAAGCCAGCCCCTCGAGGGATGACTTTGGGGGAGACAAAGAGTTTCTGTTTGAGGCAAAGTTGGGGGAAAAAAGAGAAGTACAAGGAGCTCTCCCCCCACAGTAAAGTCACCACCCCTGTCCCATAGACCAGCCTCACCCCACATGTGGGTTTCATTCTGAGCAAGGCCGCAATTTACACATGGAAACAACTGGAGATTCTCATTCCACTTCACTGTTATTATTAACAACTCACCCGGCATTCAAGAGTAACTCAACAATAACAATCCCCTTGAGAAGGCAACCAGAACACTCACAACCAGCCGTAGAACAACAATCCTATGTGATCACAGTCCATGCACTCATCCACAACACAACACAAACAAACCAGCAGAAATGGCCCGGCCACTCATCAAAGGCCTATGGGCAATCCTACAATAACAATCCCGCATGGAAAGAGCCCCAGTGCCCATGGAGGCACCTAGAAACAGGAATCAAAATGCAAGGCCAGGAGTCACAAACCTTCACACAAATCCCTTTGTGCGTGCTCCCGTCACTCACAAACACCCCCACAACAAACCAATCTGTGTTCTCACCAGTAGAGTTGGACACAAATTTCCCGATGAACGGTTAACTCGCCAAAGAATGTCGCTTTGGCTGCCACACACATTTCCCCTGAGCAGTGTTAGCTGGGCAAAAGTTTTTTAAATGTTCAGGCCACTTCAGAAGTTTGTGTTTGATCCCTAAACACCAAGTGGCAGTTGGGCTCCCCCATCCCCCTATGTAGCAGTTGGCTGTTTCCCCCCTGCCTTGACGGTCGCACACCAGGCCCCTCCTCCCACAGCAGGTTCCCATGTTGCTGCTGGCGGCTCCACCCCATGCCCCGTGCGTGTTGCACCCAGGGCTGGAGGGTTCGGCCCGTCTCAGCAGGGCCCCCCACGCTCCAGCCAGTCTCCAGCCTTTGGAGCAAAGGGCCACGGAGCACGGGGCTGTTTGCTCCCCTCATGAGGTCCCACCTCCCTCTCAGCTACCTTTTCCTTGGCTCCCCCCCTCCCCCCGCACCCAAAAATCAGAAGCCAGGCTGCCCAAACCATGAGACTGGCTTAAAAATGAAACTTTTAGAAAGGACCAAAGCTGGGGTCCTAGGATTTGCCCTCTGAGGTTGGAGCCTTTAGAATTTTATCTTAACAGAGCTCCTCAGGAAAATTAATCTGAATTTAAAGTGGATTATTTAAACCCCGTTAAGTCCCTGTGTGGACACACTCAGAAGGAAAGCCCAATTGCAACTGGTACCTAAACTCCCAGACAATGTGAACTCGGCTGTGAGTGCAGAGGGGGCTGGGGGATACCACTGAGCAAGCCAAAGCAGAGTGTTGGGGAGATCCCATTGCTCAGTGCTGCAGTTAAGTCCTTTCCCAGGTAACTCCTCCAACCTCCTTCAGTCCCCTCCCTGCTTTGCTAGTCCGGGATGCTGTCAGTCACTCTGCCCTGCAGCCCTCCGCTCGCTCCCAGCCAGGCCAGGGCCACGCCAAGCTCTGTCAGAGCCGAGCCCTGCCATGAACTGCCCCCGCCAGACAGCCCAGCCCAGCTCCTTCCTGCTGCACAAACTGTTCCTCCGGCGAAGTCATGGTTAAGGTACCAAAGTGAAGTTTCTAGGAACATGAGAACGGCCGTACTTGGTCAGACCAAAGGTCCATCTAGCCCAGTGTCCTGTCCTCCAACAGTGGCCACTGCCAGATGCCCCAGAGGGAATGAACAGTGACCCCTCCCCCACCCATCATCCATTTCCAGGGTCTGACAAACATGAGGCTAGAGACACTATTCCTACCCAGCCTGACTAATAGACATTGGTGAACCTATTCCCCCTGGATTTATTTACTGGCAGTTCTTTTCTGAATGCAGTTTAAGTCCTGGCTTTGACAATATGCTCTGGTAAGGAGTTTCACAGTGCATTGGGTGAAGAAATATTTCCTGGTGTTTGTTTTAAATTTGCTTCCTATTAATTTCATTTGTTGACCCCTACTTCTTATGGGAACAACTAAATAAGTTTTCCTAACTCATTTTGTCCATAGCAATCTTGATTTGATAGACCTGTAACATATCCTCCCTTAGTCTCCTCTTTTCTAAGATGAAAATCCCCAGGTTTTTTTAATCCTCATCTGGCCCAAAGGTTCAAACCTGTAAACATTTTTATTGCCCTTTTCTGAACTTTTTCAAGGGCCAAGATATCTTTTTTGAGATAAGGCGACCACATCTGGCCACGGTCTTATTCTCTATCCCTTTGTAAATGATTCCTAACTTTCTACAGTAAACTTCCGATAATACGGCACCTTTAGGACCCAGGGGGTGCCAGATTATCAGATATGCCGGACTATCAGAAGGGGGGTCTATGAGGGGTCTGGAGGGGGGTGGGAGGGGATGCCACCCCAGGCCCCTCATAGCCCCCCCCCTTACGATAGTCCGGCTCTGCCCCAGGCATCCCTGATTCAGCCGCTGCTGGTCAGTTTCAGCAGCAGCTGAATCGGGGATGCCTGCAATAGAGCAGCTGGGGTGCTGCCGGGTTGGTCCCGCAGCACTGAGGGGCGGCGCTACGGCACCAACCCAGCAGCACTCCAGCTGCTCTTGGGGACGCCTGGGACAGAGCAGCTGGGGTACTGTCTGGTTGGTCCTGTAGCGCTGCCCCTTGGGGCTGCGGGACCAACCCGGCAGCACCCCTGCTGCTCTTGGGGACCCCTGGTCAGTTTCAGCAGCGGCTGAATCCCGAAGCCTGGGGCAAAGCAGCTGGGGTGCTGCCGGGTTGGTCCCGTAGCGCCGCCTCTCGGCACTGCGGGACCAACCCGGTAGCACCCCAGCTGCTCTGCCCCAGGGGTCCCCAAGTCAGCCGCTGCTGAAACAGATCAGCGGCTGATTCCAGGAAGCCCGGGGCATAGCAGCTGGGGTCCTGCTGGGTTGGTCCCGCAGTGCCAAAGGGGCAGCGCTACAGGACCAACCCGGCAGGACCCCAGCTGCTCTACCCCAGGGGTCCCCAAGAGCAGCTGGGGTGCTGCTGGGTTGGTCCCGCAGCCCCGAGGGGCAGCGCTACATGACCAACCCGGCAGCACCCCAGCTGCTCTGCTTCCGGCTTCCCCGATTCAGCTGCTGGTCAGTTTCAGCAGCAGCTGAATGGGGGAAGCCCGTCCGGCGGCCCCAGCACTTCCGGGTTCCTGATGGTGCCGGACCATCAGGAGTCCCGGAGCATTGGATGCCGGACTAATTGAGTTTTACTGTATTTGCTTTTTGACTGCTGCCACTTTGAGGGATGTGTTCAGAGAACTATCCACAATGACTCCAAGATCTCTGATTGGGACTGAAAAAACTCGCATAGAATGGGGGCTATTAGGTTTTGGCCCATTCCAAATATTTTGGGATTTTGATTTTCCAACAAAAAATCCCAAAAGGTTCAAAGGAAGGAGAGATTTCTGCAAGTAAAAAAGTAAAATTAAAAAATCTTTTAGTCAAAATGTTGTCTTTCCCCAGTGCCATTGGTGGGCTGAGGCTGTACAGTTGGGTATCATGGTCCCTGCCCTGCCAATCTTGTGGGTTCTACTCTGAACTGGAGTGTCAAACTTCCCAGCATCCTTTGTTAAAGGCCCTCCTGGGTATGTCTGTGCCCGGCCTAGCTGCCCAGTCAAACTGTCAGAGTTGGGTCATTAGTACCCACCAGCTCTGGATGCTCCATTGAGCTTCCTGAAATCTCTGCCAAAGCCCACAGTTCCACCGCAACCCTGTTCCCAGTCACTGCTAGGTGGCTTAGCCAGCCCGGATTGCGGCTTTTCTTCTGCTCCTTGGTCAGACTTTGGATCATCTCTGCTACCGATTGTGCTTTTGCTCAGAGCGAGAGAGTCCCTACCTCCAGCCTTTGGGGCTGTCTCTACAATAAATTCAAACCAGATGCCCAAGTCCACACCTCCAAACTCGGGGAAGGAGCTAAATCGCAGGGTCCAAATCCAGGTGTTCTGCCCCGATCCAGCATCTCCCTCTTTGGTCTCTCTTGCACTGATCAGCTGCAGCCACCATAGTATTTAGAAATGGGAGCCAGGTTGGAGCCATTAAACCAAGAGGGAGCGTCTCTAGCCCAGCCAGCAGTTAGCAACTCAGTGCAGGGATCCCTGGGGGAGGCTCTGGCCTGGGCTGGGCAGACGCTCTGACTAGATGGGCCCTTTGGTCCCTTCTGGCCTTTACATGAATGACCACGAACATAAACTACCCTGGAACCATCATGAGAACAGAGGAAATGGACAGAGCGAGAATGAGGCAGGTTAACGTGTGAGGACAAAAATAACATGGTGAGAGCGGGTTAATCAAACCCACATCACAGCATCCGAAACCCTTCCTCCACCGTTCTGAGCTGCTAGCTTGGGTCAGGCCTGAGGAGAGCTTACTGCTCAGGCAGGAGAGCGGAGAGGTGTCTGCACAAGAGACTCTGTAGAAGCTCAAGCTGCTGTCTGGTCATTGTGTAGTTCCCACCTTGCCCGGCTGTACGGAGCAGCCGGACTGTGTGTGCAGAGCTGCTGAGCAGAGGCCACTGCTCATGGCACAAAATCTCCTCTCCCTCCCCTCGCCTGAGCAGCAGTTGCTTGCTCACCAGCCCTGCAGCATCTGACTTCATTGATATGCCCAGCAGGCTGGAACCGGCATCTAATTCTGCCCTCTGTAGGCTGGGATTTGACCCAGAAGCAGAGAGGTAGGATCCAGCCCAGTGCAAATAGAGGTTTGGACACTGTGAGATCAATTAAACCTCTTGAGGCAGATTTCCCTGCTTGTGTTTCTGACTTTTTCCTTGATTCCAAGTCCCGTCCCATCCAGGCTCCTCCCCCTTTGGGTTAAATGGCCCAGGGTCACTGGCCTTCCAGGCAGGCATCTTTGGTTCATGAATATTCATGTTTTAGGGAAGCAGGGGCTGCAGGGAGGAAGAACAATCTAGTGGCCAGAACAGACAGGTGCTCAGGAGCCCTGAGTTCAGTCCCTGACTCATCTGCAGACTCTGGCATGCCCAGGGCTCAGTCACTGAGGCTACATCCACACTGCAGAATTGCTGTGCAAGAATGTTATGTGGAAGAGATCTTCTGCAAAAGTTCTTGCACAAGAGTATTTTTCTAGTGCAAGAAACCCCTGTTGTCCATCCGCAGATGCGTTTTTGTGCAGGAGCCCTTGCCATGTAGCATGGACGCTCTCTTGAGCAAAAGCACATCGCTTTTGCAATGCACTTTTAGGTCTAGATATGTTTTTGTGCAAGAAGTTTTTGCACAAGAACTCTTCCGCAAAAGACTTCTTTCGCAAAAACCCTGCAGTGTAGACACAGCCTCAGTCTCCCCATCTGTGCTGGAGGCTGAATTTCAGTATCTGAGGAACCCATTTTAATGACCGGAAGCAGCTCAGATACTCCAGTGACAGGGGACGTACAAGGAAATGGGGAGCAGTGATGGGAAGAGTATTTTATGCCCTCGCTTCTCTCTACGCAGGGAAATTTACCCGTGTAATTAAAGGGCAACAGCCTCATTGCCAGCACTCCCATAGAGATCATTGTGGGATCTGAGCCTCTGTCAGGTTTTCTTCACAGATTCTAGAGCCAGAAAGAGCCACTGTGATTATCTAGTCCAGTGTTTCTCAACCATTTTTATAAAGTACCCCTTTAAAAAAAAATTAGAAGTACCCCTAGTACCTACAGTTTTCAGACACACACTTTTTTTCCTACCATTCCAACATATTTGTTTAAACAACTTAATCATAGCCAGGGGGCAATTAAATTTTTGGGTGTAAAAAGTACAAAAATAATGAAGTAATAAAAAGTATAATAATAATAAATAATAAAAATAATAAAAAGTAATACAAAAAAATCAGATTTCTCCAAATTTCAGTTGTGTTGTACCTCCCCCCCCCCCCAGACGTCTCTCAAGTACCCGAAGGGCATTTGTACCACTGGTTGAGAAACATGATCTAGTCCGGGGGAGGCAATAATTTTTAGTGGGGCCTAAACCAGAAGGGGTAGAGCCGAGATGCTTTTGGGATACCCCACCCGCAGACCAATACAGGTCTGGGGGAGGGGGAGACCCTTTGTCCCCCATTCCCCCTAGGCATCCATGTCCCTGGCATGGTGGGAAGACTCTTTGCATGCTCCCCCATCCCCAAGACCTGATCAGCTGGGGGCGGGGAATCTGTGTGAAGCTTCCTTCACCCTGCTCCCACCCTGCACACGTATTTGAAGTGCTGTTAACTCCTCGCAGGGCAGGGGGGAGGGTGAAGGAAACTGCGCAGCTCCCCTGCCTCCAGGCCAATCAGGGCTTGGGTGCAGGGGAGCGCGTGACATCTCCTCCCGCCCTGAGAGGCGCGTGCAGCATTTCAAAGTGATACACACTCCTCGCAGGGCGGGAGGAAGTTTTGCACACTCCCCTGTCCCCAGGCTGTAATTTGCTTCGGGGCGGGAATGCGATAAGGCCTCTGCGGGCCAGATCAACCCACTTGGAGGGCTGGATTCAGCCTGCAGAAGCCCTGTTGTCCACCTGGATCCAGTCTGACACTCAGTAGCACACATAGGGTTGCCAGGTGTCCGGTATTCTACCATCAGTTCCGTTTTTGGGCCCTCTGTCTTGTAAAAAAATCCAGACAATACCGGACATGTGCAATGTGACATGTCCGGTATTTCCTGGATTTTTGGCTGGGCGTCGGACGGAAGCCTGGCAGGGGGCAGAAGAGTGGCTGGGAGGCGGGGCGCGATTGGCGCTGGGAGCCCAGGCTGCGTCTGACGCCTTGGAGAGGAGAAGCCCTGTTCCTGCTCCTGAGTGCGTGGTGGGGCCGCAGCCGGACTCACTCGCGCTTCTCCGGATCGTGCGCAGGACTGACAGTGCCCCGGGATCTGCATGTGCCTGGTTCAGTCCCACCCCCCCTCTCCGCCCTGTTCTTCCCCGACCCTTCCCGACGAGCTCCACTGCCCCCAATTTCCTCCTGCCCTCTCCTACTTCTTGCCAGACGGTTCTCCTCCTGATCTCCCCTGGCCAGCCGCTCCGCCCCGACCCCCTCACCAGTCAGCCCCGTCCTCTGGACCTCCCCATCTCCCCCGGCCAGCCGCGCTGCCCCAGTCCCCCTCTCCCGACCAGCCCCCCCCCCTTCCTGGCAGCCCCTCCCCCATCAAGTGTGTCCAGTATTTTTTCTAAACCTACCTGGTAACCCTAAGCGCACAGGGTATGTCTACACTACAAAGTTAATTTGAACTAACAGCCGTTAGTTTGAATTAACGTTGATAGGCGCTACACATACAAACCACTAGTTCGAACTTAATTCGAACTAGCGGAGCGTTTAATTCGAACTAGGTAAACCTCATTCTACAAGGACTAATGCCTAGTTCGAATTAACTAGTTCAAATTAAGGGCTGTGTAGCCACTTAATTCAAACTAGTGGGAGGCTAGCCCTCCCCAGCTTGCCCTGGTGGCCACTCTGGGCCAAACCAGGGAAACACTTCTGCCCCCCTCCCGGCCCCGGAGTCCTTAAAGGGGCACGGTCTGGCTACGGTGCCCGTGCCAGGTGCAAGCCTGCCAGCACCCAGCCAGCAGACCCTGCACCTGGCACGGCACAAGCCAGCCACCCGCTGCCACCCAGCCCTCCGCCTCTTCCTAGGACCTGGCTGGCGGCTCCCGGGAGCCTGCACAGGGCCGCAAGAGGCAGGCGCCCGCCTGGTCTAGTGCGGACATCGTGGACCTCATCCAGGTTTGAGGGGAAGCCTCCAACGTCCACAACCTCAGCACTAGGCGCAGGAAAGTGGCCGTCTAGGGCAGGATAGCTGCCAGCCTGGCCACCCAGGAGCAGGTTTGCATGAAAATCAAGGTGGTCGAGTGAGACCCCGACCCTGAGCCCTGAGCTTAGAACATAAAAACATAAGAATGGCCGTACTGGGTCAGACCAAAGGTCCATCTAGCCCAGTAGCCTGTCTGCCGACAGCAGCCATCGCTAGGTACCCTGGAGGGGATGGACCGAAGACAACAACCAAGCCAGTTGTCTTGGGCCATCCATCTCAGCCTTCCACAAACAGAGGCCAGCGTGTGAGTCTAGAGGACGATCTGCTGACAAAGGAAGCCTTTGTCAACCGATCCTGTAAGCCTCGTTTCACTGACTATGCAGTGACCTTTAACCCTGGCCCAGCTGTGTCCTTAGCCAGAGACCTGCCTCATTCCCCAGGTAGTAAAATAGGACAGGGGGTGGGGAGGAGCTTTTTCAGTGATAAGTTTAGTCTCAAATAATCAAACCAGGCCCCTTTGATTCTCAGTCTCACAGCCCTAAATAGAGACGCTGTGGCCGGAGCACGGCAGGGGGACCGTGCGGGGCAGGAAATGAGGAGCGATGACGAGTATCAGACCCAAGGAGCAGACAGAGCAGGGCAGAGAGAAGCTGCTGTGTCTCTGCTACCCCAGCCCTGCAGAATCCAGGTGTCCAGGGCTGGCTGGAACATCCAGCACTAGGGAGCAGAGACAGAGAGAGAGAGAGAGACTGGAGCTTCTCTTCACCGAAGTCAGACAGGGCAAATTGGGGCAGATCGGAGCAGGGGGCAACATCAGTTTGTCCCTTCTCCACTGCATCAAAGAGTGAAGCTGCTGGGCTGTTTCCATCCCACCATCACCCGGATGCTCCTGTCTCTGTGCCTATTGCTGCTCGGTGAGTGTGTGCGAATTCTGGGCTAATTCGTAGCAGGATGGGAGGAACCAGAACCGAGAGCAGCCCCTGGCCCAGACTGTCGGCAAAGCCTCTTCAGTGGGGGGGAAATGGGAACAAGTCTGTGAGGGTATGTCTACACTACAAAGTTAGTTCGAACTAACGGACGTTAGTTCGAACTAACTTTAATAGGTGCTACACTAGCGCTCCGCTAGTTCGAATTTGAATCGAACTAGCGGAGCGCTTAGTTCGAACTAGGTAAACCTCATTTTACGAGGACTAACGCCTAGTCCGAACTAGCTAGTTCGAACTAAGGGCTGTGTAGCCCTTTAGTTCGAACTAGTGGGAGGCTAGCCCTCCCCAGGTTTCCCTGGTGGCCACTCTGGCCAACACCAGGGAAACTCTATGCCCCCCTCCCGGCCCCGGACCCCTTAAAGGGGCACGGGCTGGCTACGGTGCCCGTGCCAGGTGCAAGCCTGCCAGCACCCAGCTAGCAGACCCTGCACCTGGCACGGCACAGAGCCACCCACCCGATGCCCCCCAGCCCACCCCCTCTTGCCGGGACCAGGCTGGTGGCTCCCGGGAGCTTGCCCTGGACCGCAAGAGGCGGGCACCTTCCTGGGCTAGTGCGGACATCGTGGACCTCGTCCACGATCTCCGCACTAGGCACAGGAAAGTGGCCGTCTAGGGCAGGAGAGCTGCCAGCCTGTCCACCCAGGACCAGGTGTGCATGAAAATCAAGGAGGTCCACTGAGACCCCCGACACTGAGCCCTGAGCTTACAATGGCCGTCCTGGGTCAGACCAAAGGTCCATCTAGCCCAGTAGCCTGTCTGCCAACAGCGGCCAACCCTAGGGACCCTGGAGGGGATGGACCGAAGACAATGACCAAGCCATTTGTCTCGTGCCATCCCTCTCCAGCCTTCCACAAACTTTGGGCAGGGACACCACTCCTACCCTCTGGCTAATAGGACTCCATGGACCCAACCTCCATCACTTTATCTCACTTCCCTTTAAACTCTGTTCTAGTTCTAGCCTTCACAGCCTCCTGCAGCAAGGAGTTCCACAGGTTAACTATTTGCTTTGTCAAGAACAACAACTTTCTCTTACTAGTTTCAAGCCTGCTACCCAGTCCTTTCCTTTGCTGTCCTCTAGTCCTTCTTTATGGGAACTCAGGAAGAACTTTTCTCAATGCACCCTCTCCACCCAACCCCTGCTTTTAGAGACCTCTATCCTGTCCCCCCTCCGTCTCCTCTTTTCTAAGCTGAACAGTCCCAGTCTCTGTAGCCTTTCTTCATCTGGGACCTGTTCCCAACCCCTGATCATGTTAGTTGCCCTCCCCTCTCCCAGCCTTTCTCTTCCCCTCTCCCACCTCCTTTTCCCAGTCTCCCCCAGTTTTTTTTCAATTAAGACAGAGTCAATGTTGGAAGAAACGTTATCTTTATTTTGTACATCAATAAGAAGGGGGGCTAAGGAAGGGTAAGTGGAAGGAGGTGAGGGAGGAATGGGGTACGAGCCCCCGATGGGGAGGACTGGGCTGGCTCTGCGGGCTTCTGGGGGTGGAAGCTCTCCTGCAGCCCCCCAATTACTCCCTCTCCCCAGATGGCAGCCTGCGGCAAGTGCAGCCGGGCTGATGGCCGAGTGGTGTGATGTGCCCAGTGTGGGCACTCAGGGCACTCCAAGCCAGAACTTCTTTGCAAGCGGGGCACCCCTTAGAACTGTGTGTCCTGGGTGGGGGTCGGGACCCTTTAAGCGCAGCCCTCGGCTAGCCTGAGACAGCATCTCCATGCTCTAAGTCCTCCTTTTATGCCCTGCCGGCACTGCTTCCGGCCATCCTTAAGCCCTGTTCAGAGTCCACTCAATGTGGACTTGCTAGTTCGAACTAGCAAAACGCTAGTTCGAACTAGTTTTTAGTTCTAGACGCGTTAGTTCGAACTAGCTTAGTTCGAATTAACTAATTCGAACTAAGTTAGTTCGAACTAGCGCTGTAGTGTAGACGTACCCTCAGTTACTGGGCCAGATCCCGCACTGGTGTAAATCAGTGTCACTCTTCTGGAATCAATCCTGGTTTACACCAGCTGAGGATCTGACCCTCTGGAGAGCTGTAGGGAAAGGCAGCCCCAGCTCAGCTGAGGTCTGTGTGAGCGAGGGATCTGCCCTGCCCCAGACCTAACCTGCCTGGTTTCCTTCTTCAGCAACATAAAGATCAGGAATTTATTTCCTTGTCTATTAAAGGCAGCTTCTATCCCTCATGTGGCACCTCAAAAAAGGGGAGATTTTATCTCCAGCACTAACCACACGCCCCCTTTCCATCCCCAGTGCTGAGTCCCAGCAGCCAGGAGATCTGCTCAGCTCCCGGTGAGTCCGTCTGTCCAGGCCCAATCTGCCCATGGCATATACCCCTCCCTCTTCATGTGTCCAGCCACCACCCCTCTGGCCTGCTCCCTCCTCCCTGTGGTGCCAGCAGCAATGGCACAGGAAAGCAGCCAGGGGTGTGTGGGATCCCAGCAGGCAGAGCAGAGGGGGCAGGTCTCACGGTCGATCCCTCCCTGTTCTGCTGCCTCATCTCACTCTGAGCCAGGGCCACCGGGACACTGGCCAGAGGGTCACCTTCTCAGCCCATCTCACCGCCCCCCCTCCCCCCCCCCCACACACACAGGGCACTGCTGCTGGGAAGCCGAGAACACAGGCTCTGAGTCCTGTCTAGTACAAGGTGCTGGCCATGTACTAGACAGGACTCAATGGTCAGGGGCTGGCATCCCTGAGGGTTACTCCTCTTCCAGCTGTACCATCCCAGCTGGGTCTGGGGGTGCCTCCAGGCTCTTTCATTACTCACATGATCCCAGAGAATAAAGTTTCCGATCACCAGAGAGAGCTTTGGGCTGGGATCAGAGCCTCCACCCCAGATGTGACACAGACCCACCAGCAATTTACCTGCTGCTCCATCCACAACGCTGGGCACCATCAGTGCCCCACTCACAGCTCTGACCCCAGGCCCTTCCCAGGTGCTCTCCCTGCCCCCACCCTCAACCTGAATCCGACGTCGGCTAAGCCAGGGGACTCTGTGAAGATCCAGTGCTCTGTGAGCTCCCAGCCCCTGGTCACCCGCATCGTCTTCTGCAAGGACGGGGAGGAGGTTTCATCCCAGAGGGGTTTGGAGAAGACTGTCTACAGCTATGACGATGCGGTGTCCAGGGGCAGCTCTGGGAATTACTCCTGCGGGTACGAGATCAAGGGCAGCAACAACCAGGTGACTAGTTCCCAGCTCAGCCTTGCCAAGTACCTCAGCGTCACTGGTAAGGGGTGTGTGTGTGTCTGTCTGTCTATCTGTGGTCTAGCTCAGCTCCATTCAGCAACTCAGCATCCCACAAAATGGAGATGGGGGTGAATGGCAGGGTGAGGCAACAATTCAATAACCAGAGCCCGAAAAATGCAAACGCTGAAATGTATCAAAATCAGAAACAAAATTGTTCTAACAAAACAGTTTAGTTCAAATGTAGACCCAGAGAGTCAGGCCCCTCCAGTTTTACCCAGATCACCTCCAATGGCCTGACACAAAGAGGAGAGGAGGGTAGGGCCAACCTTGGGTGGATGCAGGGCCTGAGTCAAACACCGCCCCCCCCCCACACACACAGTGCCCTGGGTATAGGGCTAAGGGCAGCCCCCCATCTCTGCCTCCCCCCCCCCCGTGCTACCCTCTTATTCCCTGGCCAGCATGACACAAACAGGTAGGCTGTCCCACGCCAACCCCCAGTTTAATCTTAGGGGTGGGAGCTGGAGCCGCTCGACAGCCGGTTCCACTCCACTGAGTCGTGCCGCCCTCCCAGCACACTGAGCTTCGATTCTCTATGGCAGCGGAAAGCAGAGACCCTGGGGCCAGGGCACCCTGCTCCCCTGTGCTGCAGAGAAGCCGAGTGCATCAGGCTGGGACACGGCAGCAGGGCAGGGGCAGAGCAGGCTGCTGGGCTGCTCCAGCTCCCACCTATAGGGTGAGTGCAGAGGGTGGGGGCAGAGTGATCCCTGCTGCCTTCCCATGGCGGCCTGTCCACAGGATGATTGAGGCAGCCACCGTGGAGCATCCCAAAGCGGAGAGCTTGGGGGAGCCGCCCTGAACCATCCTATGGACTGGACAGCTCTGGGGGAGGGGACCTCATGGAAAAGTCTCATTGGAAGGGACCATGAGACGCCCTTGGGCCCAGCCCTCTGACCTGAGGCAGGACCAAGTACCCCTGGCCCATCCCTGCCAGGGGAGTGTCCCTCCTGTTTTGATCAACCCCAGTGACAGGGATTCCACAGCCTGTTCAGGGCTTCACTCGCCCATTGGAACCACAGACTCGTAGCTCCAGTCCCCTGCGCTCAGGGCAGCACCAAGTGTTGTCTGGACCTTTCCTGTTAGGGGCTTCTCTAAGGGTATGTCTACACTACAGCACTAATTTGAACTAAGCTAATTCGAACTAGTGCATCTAGACCTAAAAACTAGTTCGAATTAGCATTTTGCTAATTCGAACTAGCATGCCCACATTGAGTGGACCCTGAACCGAGGTTAAGGATGGTCGGAAGCAGTGCCGGCAGGGCATCAGATTAGGACTTAGAGCGTGGAGCTGCTGTCTCAGGCTAGCCGAGGGCTGCGCTTAAAGGGACCCGACCCCCACCCCGGACAGACAGTTCTCAGGGGTTCCCCGCTTGCAAAGCAGTCCTGACTTGGAGTGCCCGGAGTGCCCACACTGGGCACATCACAGCACTCGGCCATCATCCCGGCTGCACTTGCCGCAGGCTGCCATCCGGGGGGGGGTCCATTGGGGGGCTGCAGTAGACCTTCCTCTCCGAGGAGCCTGGAGAGCCACCCCAGTCCTCCCCATCGGGGGCTCATACCCATTCCTCCCTCACCTCCTTCCACTTACCCCTCGCTAGCTTCAGTGCTCCTAACCCCTCTGTCCAGCTCAGGTTGGCTAAACCTTTGGTCAATGTTGTTGATCCCCTCTGGACTCTCCCCAGCTTCTCCACCTTTTTGCTAAAGTGCCACCCCCAGAATTGGCCCCTGTGCTGCAGCTGAGGCCTCATCAGTGCTGAGCAGAGCGGCACAGACACCTCCCCTGTCTTACACACACTCACCTGCTAGACTCAGATCCATGTTGTGACCTACCCCACGTCCAGGGCCTTTCAGCATCCCTGTCCCCAGCCAGTGACTGCCCATGGTTAGTTGTGGTAGAGCAACATAGGGGCCTGGACTGGGCCATGGCCTGCTCTGATCTGGGTGTGTTTGTTGCCTAGGTGATGACTCCAGCAGTGGTGCCAGGATTCCCTCTCCCCCAGGTAAATGCTTCTGAAGCGCTTCTCTGTTGTGGGGTCTCTAGTTAGGGAAGAGTGGGTCCTGGCTGGACAGCCCCAGTCTGAGTGTGATGGCCCTGAGGATGGATGTGGGGAAACACACAAGAGCTGTGCGTGTCCAATGCGGCGCTCTCTCTCCCTGCAGCTCTCTCAGGCTTTGCCCAGCATTGCTGAGCAATATAGGCTCTGCATATCTGCACCTCTTAGTAACTCTTGCCAGAGCGACCCTGATGCTGTCTGGGCCTCAAGAGCACGTGGGGACTCGGGATTTCTGTCCTGTGAGACATTCTGACCTTCCACATTTTATTTCCGTTCTGAATCTGGATGGAGAGTCAAAATTTCAGATTTTACATGAAACAAAAAATCAGCCACATTTCAGTTCTGAAAGACTGAAGGGTCTTGTCGACAGGAAAACAAAGATTGGCAAAAAACCAAAAAACAACAAAAAAACCCTCCTCAAAGAACAAACTGTGGGAAAGAACAGATCGAGATGAATCTTGGAGTTTGTTCATGAACACACTAGGGTCACTTACCACAGGACTCAGCCAGCTCTAGCCAGTGGGGACTAGTTGGTGGATGCTTGGAGAGCGGCCGTTCACAGCGAGGTTCTTTTCTAGGGATGGGTCGAAAGCTCCTGTTGGGAATTACAGTCCCTGCTGCTGCCGTGGTGCTGGCTGTGGTGCTTTATCTGCTGGGAAGGAAAGGTGGGTATGAGAGTGAGGCCGAGCCGTGTTAGCAAATTTACAGACAGACGTGGCAGAGACACCCCCTGAGATCCCCTGTCCCCTGTGTGCCTAGGATGGAGGAGAGAAAACAGCAAAGATGCAGTGAAATGGATCACATGGTTTTGGGAAGCTGGTTGGAGGCAAAGATCAAAGAGATGATGAAAGGGATTGTCCTATGATTAATTAGGACCACCCTGGAGCCCCAGTCAGAGATCAGAGCCCCACTGTGCTAGGTGCTGTACATTATTTAGTAGGTTTGTTACTGTAGAGCCCTGTAGTCCCACTCAGGGATCAGGACCCCTCTGCATCCAGTGCTGCACAGACTAGAAATGAAGGGGCCAGTCTCTGCCACATAGATAGTCACAATCTCGGGCTCAGCCGGGGCGTGTGTCTGGATAGAATAGCAACATGCAGGTCACTGAGGCTGCAGGTCAGGGAGGCATCCCCTAGTCAGGAAGGGCCCCTGTGCCCGTGTGTAAAATGATTCTTGAATCAGGACTGCAGCGGGGTCTAACAACTCTGAGCACAGAGCCCTGGGCACAGCTCTGCCCTGCAGCCTTTCCTCACAGCGCCCCAGCCCCCAGCTCTCACAGCCTCCAGTCACCCCGACCAGTTCGAGACTGGCTCAAAAGTCATGGGATTGCCAACAAGTCACCCGTGTAGAGTGTCAGAAGTGTAGCCGTGTTAGCCTGTAACTGAAAGAAACTTTAAAAACAATGAATGATCCTGGAACGCCTTAGAGACTAACTAAAAATCTGGATAGTGTCATGAGCTTTCATAGATTGTTTGTATTTGCCTGGGGGATGCGATCTTTGGAGGTCTTTGGGTGATATTTTCAGGGTTTTCACCTCAAACACAAGGGTTATAAACTTACTTCTGCTTTTTCATAATGAAATTCTTGCTAAATCCCTGACTCTCAGACCTTGGAGTTTATGTAGAACATGAAACGCCATGTGACTGACTCTACCGTCATTAGACGTGGCCATACCAGACCCAGTGGCAGTTGGGGGGCTGGTGGAGGAGAGCGCTGGGCTGGGCCATGGGGAAGAGGCTCTGTCAAGATGATGAGGAACTGAGGCTGTGTTGTTCAGTTTCTGTCTCTCTCTCTCTCTCTGCCTATGAGGAAACGTGGCCCTGTCTCTGATCACTCTGTCTCGCTGTTTCCAGTTGTGTCTCTGCGAAGAGACCAAAGGTAGGAGGAGACTGTTCCTTCTCCCTCGTTTCCTTCCTGCGTCTGGTCTCTCTGCCTCAAATGAGGGCCAGCGGCCACCCTAGAGTCCAAGCAGAGCTCAACTCTCCTGCTGCAGGGGGTTGAGTCTGTTTGTTCTGGAGGAGTTTGGGAAAGGCCGTGGGCTTTACAGAAGGGGGTTGTCACAGTGCTGTGCTCCTGTCCAATTCACGGGCTGCAGAGTGAGTGTGTTTGAAAATCGCCGTGGGATGGCTGAAAGAAGGAAAGTGACCCTGTTTTACACTCAGGGGGTGTCAAGGTTGATCAGCCACAAAGAGGCACCGACCGACCCAGCCAGTCCCCTAGAACCAGATCTGTTCTGGGGCGGGACTGGGAGTGGCCAAGCCTGGCTGAGAACCAAGGGTCTCCAGCCCATCTAGCTGCCGGGGTAACATCCAACGGTAGCTCCATCGGAGGCAGCTTGTGAGTCTTTGTTGAAGGAAGCCAGCCTGGGCCCGCCCCCATACACACACCTCCTCAGGAAAGCCGGGCAGCAGGGCGTCCCATGGGCACTCAGAGCACACTGTAGTGTGAATAACTTCCAAGTGCTCCTGGCTCGCTATCTGCCCCCCTCACCCCATGCACAGAGACCCTGCAGAGAGTCCCTGAGAGTCAATGCTCCAGCTTTGCAGCAGCACCAGGCTCCCCACAACTGTTGCTGCCTCCCTCTCTGTCCCTTCCGCAGCTCTCCAGGCTCACTGCCGCCCCCATGGCCCATTTGCTCATTCTGAGCCCTGAAGCGGGGCAGAAGGAACCAGTGGGAGTCCATGGGGTGACCAGCTGGGCACAGAGAGGGACAGGCATGTGGGGAGACTAGAGTCAGTTTCCAGGTTCTGTCAGTGTCTGGCCCAGCCTGGGCTCCCACTGCAGCAACTTTGCCAATAAAACTGATGGGATTAGGGGTGACACAACAGAGACCCTCAGTGCTTGGAGCCCACACCCCAACTTCCAGCTCTGTGTGTCCCCCACCTCTAGGGCTCTAAGGGTATGTCTAGACAGCAGCGCTATTTCAAGATATTCCGGTCTCCCAAAATAGCATTTTCCACATCTTAACGGCATGCCTGTGATTTCAAAATGCAATTGAAATAATAGGTGCTCTACTCTGATGTCCCAGTAAACCTTGTACCACAAGGATTAAGGGACTTGTTGGCATAATGGTCTATTTCAAAATTTGATGCTGCATAGACAGTGCCGAATCTCAAATCTCAGAACTATGCAACATGCCTAGTTGAAATTACGTAGCTTTTTTGAGCTAGCGCTGCTCTGTAAATGCACCCTGACTGTAGCTGCCTCTCCCCAAACATTCCTTCCTTTCCCGCTCCTCCCATATGACCAGGCTCTGCCCCCAAACACCCCCCACCCGCCCTTCCTGGGACAGGGGAGCCAGTTGGCAGACTGCACAGAAAGGAGGCTCTGAAACTTCATTTCCACATTATGCAAAGACATTAAAGTTGATCCTTAAGGATAAGCATTCAACCTCTGCCTTCTGAGCAGGCCTGGGCCAAATATCCAGTTTTATTTGGGTGAAAATTTTTCAAATAAAAAAAAGGTCTAATTTTTTTACAGAAAATGTGGGAGGAATTTGACAAAAAAATCAAAGAGAAACAAAACAAAATGTCCATTAAAAAGAACACAGTTTTGGCCAGTCAACTCACTTTGGCAAAAATATTGTTCACGGAAAGCAATCTTGTTGAAAATTGTCACCTGGTTTACACTGTGTGAAAGCTGTGGGGTTCTCATCACCTTCCGTCCTAAGAGGTCAGGGATTTACAGTTCCCTCCAGTCTTAGCTCTCTACTGACCTAGTGGCCATTTTGTGGAAGCAGAGCACAATGGTCAAGTCTCATCTTTATTAGACTTCCCCTCTGTGAAAGGTGAAGCTTTTTTTTATCCAGATTATCCCTGGTTATTCAGAATTAGGGCTCCCTGCCTGTTTGCTGAGTGTGAGCTGAATTGAGATGTAAGGATGTAAGCGAACCAGTCATGGTAAGAAATCTGCAGAGCCGAATCTCTGAAAACAGGCTCAGTATCACCAAAGTGACACACAGAGAGCACGCAGCATCACTGATATGCTCTGTCCTTGCTTCTCCCCACAGGGAACGAGTCCAGCAGGACACCAGCAACAATCCAGAAAATCAGATTCAATGTAAGAGCTTTTGTAGAGCATTGGGGTTGCCACAGTCACCTATACATGGGGGAGAAATGTGGGGCTGAGAGGAAATGTGAATATTGGTGGCAGGGATGGACAAATCCCAGCTCAGACTCTCTGAGAGTTACATCAACAAACTGCCTGTGATCAAAGTGAATGAGAAGAAAAAGTTCTCAGGGTTCCGGGGCCTGGGGCATCTAAGTTCCTGAGGGTCCTTTGTCCCACCCTTTCCTGTGACCCCTGCATTGCCAGGGCTTAGGTGACTGAGGCAAGTGTTACCTCTGTCCTTCCTTCATGGAAAGGCACATCCCAGGGAAAGCTCCCACTGGAAAGGGCCCCACCCCCGTCACTGGGAGCTGGGGGCAAGAGTGCCTCATGGGAGCTGTAGTCCAGATGCCTCAAGCTCCTAGTTTCCTCTTTGAACCAGGCTCTCTGGCTCTCCCATGATGCATCACCTGCATGGGTATGTCTACACTACAGAGTTTTGTCAGAAAAATGGCCATTTTTCCGACAAAACCTGAGGAACATCCACACTGCTATTGCATTCTTCCTCAAGAAAATCGAAAGAACAGAGGGGTTTTTTCCGACACTGGTAATCCGCATTTTATAAGGAAGAACCCTTTTTGTGAAAGAGCTCTTTTGGAAAAAGGCGTGTGTGGACGGGGAAGAGGGAGTTCTTTCGGAAGAAGAGGAAAGAGGAAAAAATACAGGTGCCCTGGTGGCCACTCCATCCATAGCAATCACAGCTTACATGTGAGAGAGCGTCCATTGTGTCTGGGCACTCTCTTTCAAAAAAGCAGATTGCTTTTTCGATGCGCTTTTGCAGTATGGATGCTCTCTTTTGAAAGTTTTTCCAGAAGATCTCTTCTGAAAAAAGTTTTTTTCTGAAAGAATCCTTAGTCTAGATGTAGCCTATGGGAGTTCCCAGTTGCAGTGCATCATCGGAGATGAAGTGGAGTCAGCCAGCCCAAGCTGTAGCAGAGAATATGAACATGAGGCAACTGAATTACAACTCCCATGCGGCTCCTTGCTGGTATCTGAATCAGAATATTTCTGGGTTTTGCCAAAATAGTTCAGATTTTAGGCTCTCCCTTTTTGAACAAAACGTTGGCATTTTCTGCCAAAGGCTGACTCTGTGACAAACTAACTCTCTTGAAAACCCAAACAGACCAATTCTGTTGGACATCTTCACAAGCCATATAAAATCCTTCTGCTACCGTATCTCCTAAAGACCCTGACTGGGACCAGGCTCCATGGTGCACAGTGCTGCCCATGGGAAGCCCTGCCCAGACAGGGGTAGTGGTCAGATTTGTAGGGTTATAATTCATGCTGAAGAAGGTGTTGTCACTTACACTGAGTGCCAGCAAGTAACTGTCCTTCTCTCCCCAGATGCCTCCGTGAATTTCTCAAGAAGCACCAGGGTGAGTCGCACTTTTATTAATGACAAAGTGAGGTGAGAGCGGAGAGCGATTGGTTTGCCTGTTCCAGCTCGGCAGGGACCCATGGGCTTGGAATGTGGATTTCCTGCTGACAGTCTCTCGTAGCCATTCTACTGCTGCTTTTTATCTCCAATGACCAGAGATGGGGCACTAGATGAGTCAAGCTCAGGTGTCTGGCTCATGGGTTTGCCCTCATGATCAGCATCTAACGCATCAACGTATTTGTGGTCAGGAAGGAATTTTCCCCTGGATCACATTGGCAGAAACCAACGGGTATATCTGTCTTCCTCTGCAGCACAGGGCAACGATCACTTGTAGATTTGAACTATTGTAACTTTGTGGTGTCTCTGTAACATTTGAGCATTGGTGTGCTAAACTTAGGGTTGTGAGTTCAATCCTTGAGGGGGCCATTTAGGGATCTGGGGCAAATCTGTCAGGGATGGTACTTGGCCCTGCTATGAGGGCAGGGGACTGGACTAGATGACCTCTCAAGGCTCCTTCCAGCTCTATGAGATGGTATATCTCCATATATATAACATGAAGTCATCAAATAATGATTTGGGGAGGTCAGTAACTCAGCCAGAGGACAGAGATCTATTACAAGATGGGGTGGGTGAGGTTCTGTGGCCTCCAACGTGCAGGCAGTCAGACCGTATGATTGTGATGGTCCCTTCTGGCCTTGAAGTCTCTGAGTCTGAACTGACACCTCATCACAGGTAGACCCGGCACTATCTCAAGGGCTGGCTGGCATGGAGAGGGGAATGGCTGCTGTGTCCAGCTGGCAGGTGTAAGGGCAAAGCTGAACTGTCCTAACTGGAACACATAAAATGGTCAGACCCAGGCTGGGGCGGGGGAAATCTGAGCCACCTGCCTCAGAAGAGTTGATGTAGGAAGTGGAGTTGCTGGTGTTTCCCAGCTTGGATGCCCATTAGAATTTCTCCTGATGTGCACACAGCAGGGCTGTCAGAGGGGCATTTTCTGGCTTCAGTTCTCTGACCTTAGGCTGGCTGAGGAGAACAGTCACATTTTGGTGTTTTACAGTCACAGTCACAGCCCCAGCGAGAAGAGACTCCGACCTATGCAACCATCGCGCTGCAGCGGGACAGACGTCATGACTACTCCAGTCACTGAAACATAGGACTGGTCAGTACGCAGCCACGTCGCAAAACCTCCACAGATCAGTGGGAACCATAGAGGCCGTGCAGCAAGGAAGTGGGGGACCTTGCCTGGGGCCACAGCAGCACAGTGCCCAGCGCCCAAAGTGCTGTAGGACATTGGAATAGGCTGAAGACAAATGCTGCCTGTTTGCCTTTTGTAAAAGAAAAAAAAGTTTCTTCTGAATAAAATTGGGAAAAAAAACCCACTCTTGTGTTCCTCTCCCTGAGTCTTTATATCAGTAGCTCAGCTCCCAAGTCCTCTCAGCTCTGTTTGGAGACTCTATTGCCAACCCAAAGTGCAAAAAATCATGAGGCAACCCCCCAAAAATCCCAGGATTGCCTTAGGAATTCATGAAATGTTATTTAAACTTATGCATCTTGTTTCCTTTTATTTGCCTTGTGATGTTTGAGCTTTTGGGGGCAGGTTTTCCCACTGTTCTTCCCACCCAGGGGGGCTAGAAACAAACTCACTTCAACAAACCCCAAGAATCTCACATCCTTCCACCCCCCCTTTGCAGTTCAGCTTTAAGAAAAACAGTAAATAATATGAGATGTGCTGTGAAATCAGCCTCAGCTGGTCAGCTTGGTATTTCCAGGTCTGTTTAATGTTATGTGGGTCTGTAGGGAAGTGATGAAATATGAAAGCCAAGCAAAAGCATTAGTCACAAGCTATGGGTTTGTGTAACTGTTTGGGAACCTCATCCAGCAAGCGCAGCCATGTAGGTACCATAGAACATCATGCCAGTGGTTGGGTCCCTGGGAAGCAGTCACTGTTTGAAGCCGTTACATTTTGGTGCATAGGTTGGAGCCAATGGTTGGCAGGAATTCTAGACTGACAGTCAGATTTCTGTAAGTGCCAGCAGCTGATAAAAACAGAGTATTAGAGCAGTGGTGGTATGAGGCTGGGGGCTTTGGAAAATATCACCACTGAATCTAGGGTATGTCTACACTTGCCTCCTACTTCGAAGTAGGGAGGCAAATGAAGCATACCGAAGTTGCTAATCAAGGCTGGGATTTAAATATCTCTCGCTTAATTTGCATGTTCCCGGACGGTCGTCATTTTCGAAATTCACAGCCCGGAATAACTGCCCGTGTCTACATGCGGCAGTGAAACGGGAGTCCAATTTAAAGCCCTAACTCGAATTAGCTGGTATTCCTCCTGCAATGAGGTTTACCAGCTAATTCGAATTAGGGGCTTTAAATCAGACTCCTGTTTCACTGCCTCATGTAGACACGGGCAGTTACTCCGGGCTAGTGAATTTCTAAAATGATGACTGGCCGGGAACATGCAAATCAAGAGGCAGGGCCCTCCCCCAAGCTAGAGGTGCTACAGGGAGGTCTCACATGGGGGGGGTCACATGTCACCCTTCCCCCGTGTACCTCCCCAGCAGCTGCCAGTGCTCCCAGCAGCGCTGTAACACAGTGGAGGATGGCGAACCTGACCTGGCCCCCAAGGGAGAAACCCCTTCCCCACAAATCAAAAGACACCTACCTCAGCCACAGAAATCTGGGCATCCGGACTCCCCTTGTGCTCCAACCTCACATGGGGGGGGGGGCGGTTCCTGAAATTCGGAGACTTCCTGCAGGACTGGAGTGCAAGTACCGGCTCCTCCTGCTGCAGGGGAAGCTCCGACTTGTGTCTGGGGCATTATTGCTGGGCATCGTGCACCCCAGGGATGACCCAGGAGGGGGCTATGAGGAGTCACATGCCCAGGCAGGAGGGGCTGGCCAGCAGCTGGCGGAGGGACTAGCTGGGGGGCCTGCCCCCTGCACCAGGGGTCTGAGCCCCCTGCACTCACCAGCAGGGGAAGTGGAGTGAGGCGGTCCCAGGTTTGCTCTCCTGGCCACTCCAGGGAGGGTAAAAAAAAAACTGGACACACTTGATCTGGGGCAGGAGGGGGAGGGACCGGCCAGGAGAGGAGCCAGGCTGGTCGGAAACAGAGCTGGTGGGGGGGGCGAGGTCAGAGGCAGCATAGCTGGCCAGGGGAGAACGGGGGAGGAGAGGCCGGCGGAAGCAAAGCTAGTCGGGGGTGGGAGTCGGGGGCAGCGAGGCTGGCCATGGGAGATCGGGAGGAGAAACTGGCTGGTGGGGGGTGGGGAGAGGGAATCGGCCGGCGGGGAGCCGGACTTACCCAGGCACGTGCAGCTCCCAGGGTGCTGCCCGCC
Organism: Pelodiscus sinensis; assembly: GCF_049634645.1. Taxonomy (NCBI): domain Eukaryota; kingdom Metazoa; phylum Chordata; order Testudines; family Trionychidae; genus Pelodiscus; species Pelodiscus sinensis. The sequence continues at coordinate 1,748,155 of NW_027465849.1, forward strand.
CCGCTCATGGTCCCAGTGAAGTGAGTCCAGCTGCGGCTCCAGCACACGCTGGAACAGTGCTCAGGAGCAGGGACAGAGCTTCCCGCTTCCCAGAGGCAACTAGAGGTTCCCAGCGCCGGTCGCGCCCCACCTCCCAGCCACTCCCCACCCCCCGCCAGGCTTCCGTCTGGCGCCCAGCCGGAGAACCAGAAAATACCGGACATTGCACATGTCCGGTACTTTCTGTTTGTTTTTTACAAGACAGAGGGCCCAAAAACCAGACTGTACGGTAGAAAACCAAACACCTGGCAACCCTAGTGAGGGGGCAGGACTGCCCCACACTCCCCAGTGGGAAGACATGGCCAGGTCAGACAAGCAGCTGGGGCCACCTTGCTCCACTTGCTCTGCCTCTACAGGGGAGTGCTGGAGGGGAGGGGGAAGGGTGGATTCCTTTTCCTAGTGACAGTTCACTGAGTCTCCTGGATGCCTTTGGTTGGGGAAATAGATGGGGCAGGAGTTCAGCAAGGGCAATGAGGAGATGAGGCAGACAGAGGCAGGGCCTCAGTGGGGGGGGGGGGGGTTATGTGGCCAGTGGCCCCCTGGGTCCTTCATACCAGTCACCTCTGGCCCACCCACCAGTTTCAAATTGGGTGAGTCGTTTGGGGCATGCTCAGTAGCCTCCCTGTAGCTGGACTCTCACACCCCACTGAAGCAAGAAGTCAGGGCAGCTGCTTTACTAAACCATGTGGCCTGCTCAGCTGGGAGAAGCTAGGACACAGGAGCGAAAAGCAGCTGATTACTTCTTATGTTGCAGCATATTTGTGCTGCTAACTGCCCAACAGAAACACACAAAGTGCTGTTAGGGTATGTCTACACTACAGCACTAATTCGAACTAACTTAATTCGAATTAGTTAATTTGAACTAAGCTAATTCGAACTAGTGCATCTAGACCTAAAAACTAATTCGAATTAGCGTTTTGCTAATTCGAACTAGCATGTCCACACTGAGTGGACCCTGAACCGAGGTTAAGGATGGCCGGAAGCAGTGCCAGTAGGGCATCAGGTTAGGACTTAGAGCATGGAGCTGCTGTCTCAGGCTAGCCGAGGGCTGTGCTTAAAGGGACCCGACCCCCACCACGGACAGACAGTTCTCAGGGGTGCCCCGCTTGCAAAGCAGTCCTGGCTTGGAGTGCCCTGAGTGCCCACACTGGGCACATCACAGCACTCGGCCATCAGCCCGGCTGCACTTGCCGCAGGCTGCCATCTGGGGAGAGGAGTCAATCGGGGGGCTCCAGAAGAGCTTCCACCCCGAGGAGCCCGCAGAGCCACCCCAGTCCTCCCCATTGGGGGCTCGTACCCCATACCTCCCTCACCTCCTTCCACTTACCCTTCCCTAGCCTCCCTTCCTGATGTACAAAATAAAGGACACGTGTGTTCAAAAATAGAAACTCTCTTTATTGAACAAAACTCGGGCAGACTGGGAAAAGGAGGTGGGAGAGGGGAAGAGAGAGGGTGGGAGAGGGGAGGGCAACTAAAATGATCAGGGGTTTGGAACAGGTCCCATATGAAGAGAGGCTAAAGAGACTGGGACTGTTCAGCTTAGAAAAGAGGAGACTGAGGGGGGATATGATAGAGGTCTATAAAAGCATGAGTGGTCTGAAGAGGGTGCATAAAGAAAAGTTCTTCATTAATTCCCATAATAGAAGGACTAGAGGACACCAGATGAAATGAATGGGTAGCAGGCTTCAAACTAACAACAGAAAGTTCTTCTTCACAAAGCAAATAGTCAACCTGTGGAACTCCTTGCTGCAAGAGGCAATGAAGGCTAGAACTATAACAGAGTTTAAAGAGAAGTGAGATAAAGTCATGGAGGTTGGGTCCATGGAGTGCTATTAGCCAGGGGGTAGGAGTGGGGTCCCTGGCCTCTGTTTGTGGAAGGCTGGAGATGGATGGCACGAGACAAATGGCTTGGTCATTGTCTTCGGTCCATCCCCTCCAGGGTACCTAGTGTTGGCCGCTGTCGGCAGACAGGCTACTGGGCTAGACGGATCTTTGGTCTGACCCAGTACGGCCATTCTAAGCTCAGGGCTCAGGGTCGGGGGTCTCACTGGACCACCTTGATTTTCATGCAAACCTGCTGCTGGGTGGCCAGGCTGGCAGCTATCCTGCCCTAGACGGCCACTTTCCTGTGCCTAGTGCGGAGGTCGTGGATGAGGTCCACGATGTCTGCACTAGACCAGGGGGGCACCCGCCTTTTGCGGACCTGCGCAGGCTCCCGGGAGCCGCCAGCCTGGTCCCGGGAAGAGGCGGAGGGCTGGGTGGCAGCGGGTGGCTGGCTCGAGCCGTGCCAGGTGCAGGGTCTGCTGGCTGGTTGCTGGCAGGCTTGCACCTGGCACGGGCACCGTAGCCAGACCGTGCCCCTTTAAGGGCTCCGGGGCTGGGAGGGGGGCAGAAGAGTTTCCCTGGTGTTGCCCAGAGTGGCCACCAGGGCAAGCTGGGGAGGGCTAGCCTCCTACTAGTTAGAATTAAGTGGCTACACAGCCCTTAATTCGTACTATTTAATTCGAACTAGGCATTAGTCCTCGTGGAATGAGGTTTATCTAGTTCAAATTAAGCGCTCCGCTAGTTGGAATTAAGTTCGAACTAGCGGTTTGCTAGTGTAGCGCCTATCAAAGTTAATTCGAACTAACGGCTGTTAGTTCGAATTAACTTTGTAGTGTAGACATACCCTTAGAGACCCAAAAAGAGGGGGAAGGGACTATCGGTGTCTTTGCTTTTAAGTCTGTAACCCGTCTGCCAGGTGGAGCCAGCAGCAGCCAGAGTCAGGTTCAATATGTAGGTATCTTCTCCATCCATCCAACCCAGAACTGGATCAAGCCCCCACCCAGTACCCTGGGAAATTGACCCACCACCCCTGGGTGCCTCAGAGAGACACTTCTTCCCCATTCCCACGCATAGAGTCTTTGTGTAGAAAGCAAACATTTAATAAAAGGGGAGAAGTAACTTGGCAGTAATTTGGGAAAACCCCACAAACAGGCTCATAGACGGAGCCGCGAGTAACAGTCCCACCCCAGGCCGGTTGGTCACAGCTGGGCAGCGCCTTTTCCTACTCAGGTTCTGAAGTCCAGCAACCGAAACGTCCCCTTCACGTGCCCAGCCCTTCCCTGCCCCCACGCGCAGACCCAGAGCTCAGAGATGCAGCCGCAGAGCTCACGTCCCATCCTGAGCAGGGGAGGCAAAGGGGCAACTCACTCGCCCTGACAGCTGCTCAGTGGCCCCCTGTCCCTTGCCCCCTGCTCTCTGCCGCTGACTGCAGGATGCTTATGGCGCCTCTCTGCTGCTCCCTGCTGGACGTCAGTCCGGTCTGCTTCCATCCGCCTCTCGGCTGTCACCTCTGCCCAGCCGTCTCTCAGTCACTTTGCTGGCTGGACGGGAACACGGCCGCGGTTCAAGTGCCATCAGCTCCCCATGACTTAGCTCCCAGCAGGCGGGGTAGAAGAATCCCAGCTCGGCTGCAATTAATCTAACAGTGTTTGTCTACTCTACCACCCTAGTTCGAACTAGGGTGGTTAATGTAGGCAACCGAAGTTGCAAATGAAGCCCTGGATTTGAATTTCCCGGGCTTCATTTGCATCTTGTCGGGCGCCGCCATTTTTAAATGACCGCTAGTTCGGACTCCGGGCCCGCGGCTACACGCGGCACGGACTCGGTAGTTCGGACTAGGCTTCCTATTCCGAACTACCATTACTCCTCAGGAATAGGAAGCCTAATCCGAACTAGCTAGTCCGTGCCGCATGTAGCCGGGGGCCCGGAGTCCAAACTAGCTGGGATTTAAAAATGGCGACGCCCAGCAAGATGCAAATGAAGCCCGGGAAATTCAAATCCCGGGCTTCATTTGCAACTTCGGTTGCCTACATTAACCATCCTAGTTCGAACTAGGGTGGTAGTGTAGACATACCCACAGGGAGGCTCCTAATGAAGCTGATTTGATTCTATTGGTTGAACAGTGGGGGAACAGGTTACATGAGGCCGGGCCGTACCCTTGAAAAGGGAGCAGCTGCTTGGCCAGAACAGCTGCCTCCACCCTTCTGGCCGAGTCTCGGCCAGTCCAGCCCTGCTGAGTCCTGTCGGCTACACACCAGCCCTTTCCTTGGCTTGGGAACAGGTAAAGCACGGGCCTGTTTTCCTGTAGTCCCACAATAATGGACAGAGGGGATGAGAGGGGGGCACAGGAGGGCACCTGCCTCCCCAAACACTGGGCGGGAGGGGCAAGAGGCCAGAGTCTCTGAAGCGCATGGGGAACTAACAGGGTGGCTTGGCCCCAGCAGCAAGTGGAGGGTGGGCAGCAGAGTTCAGGGAAGGAACCATCCTCCACACAGGCTGTTGGGAGCCGGGAGAGCCGCAGGCAGTGCAGGGTGGAAGGGGAACCGCTGCCGCCAGGCCACAACCAGGCCCCTGCCCTGATCCCAAAGCCATGTGGTTGAGGACATGGTGTCATGGGGAGAGGAGGAGCAATGGCGGGAAGGGTGGGAAAGTTCCCCATCTCGCTGGGTGACCCAAGCCAGACGGCACAATTGCTCCAGCTGGGGCTGGCCCAGGAGCTGGGGTTTAGACTGAAACAAGCAAACCCGGCCCTTCAGTTCTCAGTCTCGCAGCCCTAAATAGAGAGGCTGCGGTCGGGACAAGGAAGGGGGGCGGCGTAGGGCAGGAAATGGGGACCGATGATGAGTATCAGACCCAAGGAGGGGACAGAGCAGGGCAGAGAGAGGCTGCGGCATCTCTGATACCTCAGGCCTGCAGTCCCCTGAGGAGTCAGCGGGTAGGAGAGGGGTTGACCGGAGCATCCAACCCAGGGGAGCCAACGTGAGCAGACTGGAGAAGAGAGACCAGACATTCCCTTCTCCAGAAGTCAGACAGGGCAGAGGACGAAGGTCAGAGCAGGGAGAGACTGTGGATTGCGGCCTCCTGACCACGTCAGCAGCTGAAGCTGCTGGGCTGTTCCCATCCCGACAGGTTCCCACAACCTCCTCCATGCTCCTGCCTCTGTGCCTCTTGCTGCCTGGTGAGTACGTGGGGATCCTGGGCTAGTGCCCAGCATGTTGGGAAGAAATGAAACCAAGAGCAGCCCTTGGCCCAGACTGTTGGCAAATTCCCATCAGTGGGGAGCAATGGGAACCAGGGTGAACACTGCGAGTGAGAGTTACTGGGTCAGATCCCCAGCTGGTGTAAATTCTGGTTTGCACCAGCTGAGGATCTGGTCCTCTAGAGAGCTGAAGGGAAAGGTGACCCCAGTTCACCCAAGGTCTGTGCGCACATGAGGGATCTGCCCTGCCATAGATCTAATGCCCTGCCTGGTTTGCTTCTCTGTCAGAGACGACTTTTGTCCATCAAAGTGGTCATTAGAATAGGGAAGATTTTATCTCCTACACTAACCACCCGGCACTTTTCTGTTCCCAGTGCTGAGTCCCAGCAGCCAGGAGATCTGCTCAGTACCTGGTGAGTCCGTCTGTCTGTCTGTCTGTCCCCAACCTGCCCTGGGCATTTACCCTTCTCCCTCCAGGGTGTCCAGTCAGGACCATTCGAGCTGCTCAGTGCGGGGCCAGGAGCAACGGCATGGGAAGGGGAGCAGGACTGAGATCAGAGCAGGTCTCCTGTTGACCCCTCTCAGTCCTCCTGCCGCTCAGCTCTGCTCGGGTCCATAGCCAGCGTGAGAGGTGCATGGCAGCACCACCTCCACAGCCCCCCTCACCCAGGGCACTGGGCATGGGAAGCAGAGATCGCCCAGCTCTGAGCCAAGGGGATTTTGCTTCTCACAGCGCCAGCTCCCAGGTCTCTGCCCTGGAGCTCACCCCCACAGGGACTCAGCCTGCACCTCATCCTGAAACATCAGCAGCGCCGTGAGTAGCCAGTAGTGACCTGCATCCAGCCCTATGAAGGCTGGTTTGGCTGAGATGTGGCTTATGGGCATGGCCAGCCATGGCTCTCTGCTGGCTGCCTGGGCAGCAGGGGCAGGGGATGCTGCCGGACGAGGCACCGCAGGGATGGGGAAGGTGCCAGGCCCACCTGTGAGTTCAGAGCTGGGTCCCATCACCCTGGTGATTCCTGAAAAAGGGGGATTCTCTCCCGGCCACTGGTGCAGAACCTTCCCTTAGCCTGGAACTGCCTCTGGTGCCCCCTGAGCCAGCTGGGAGGCAAGCAGGGCACAAGGGCAGGGAGGTTATCAGAGTAGATGGCAAAGGGGTAGGAAAGTGGACCCAGCCCCTTGGCTGTCAGATGGCAAGGTCCCTGGGGCAGCGACTGGCCATCACTGCATGGAATGGGAGGGCAGGCCGAGGTGTTGGGGCATGGGCTAGACAGCCCCCAATCGCCAAGGATGAGCCATGCTGAGGGGTCACCTGTCTCCCAGCCATACTGCCCCAGGGCCTGCACTGGGAACCCAGCCCGGCTGAGCCGCCAGGCTCTTCCATAGCAGAAATAATCCCAGAAACTAAATTTTCTAGTCACCAGAAAGAGCTTGTGCGACGGCGCGTTGGGGTCCCCCGCCTCCTGCACCCCCGTAATGGCACGAACAGACTCCCCCAGCCAGTAGAATGGAGGTAGTTTATTGCTTCTCCAGTATACAGCACAGCACAGATGTCATCAGGCTACAGGGCAGGCCTAGGATGCCTCAGCCCCCCTTGATATAGGGAAGGGGATCTCGGCTTCTAAACCCCCCAGCCTGTAGCTGAGGCTGCTTCCTCCATGCTCCCAGACACAAACTAACTAATTCTCCTCCAGCCCTGCCCCCCAGCCAGGGCAGACTTCCACCTTCCTTTGTTCCTCTCCATGGGGGATGGCTGGTCAGACCAGTTTGGAACCACCTTTGCATAATGACTCCCCCTTTCCCTGCTGGGTCTTGCTACAGACAGGAGAGGTCGCCACAGCCCTAGCAAGGTCGCCACAGCCCTAGCAAGGCACCCCCACTATGTCAAAGCTTGTGCACCCTCTGCCCAGCTGGGCTGGGATCAAAGCCTCCATCTGAGACATGGCCCAGCCCCCCCTTCCAGGGACCTCTTGCCCCACTGACTGCACCAGACACCACCCACATCCACTGACAGCTCCGACTCATCCCGTTCCACAGGTGCTCTCCGTACCCCCATCCTCTACCTCAGCCAGACGTCAGCCTGGCCAGGGGACTCCGTGCGGCTCCAGTGCTCTGTGCTCTCCCAGTTCCCGGCCACCCGTGTCGTCTTCTGCAAGGACGGGGAGGAGATTTCATCCCAGAGGGCTTTGGAGGAGAAGATCACCTACAACTATGACCACGTGGTGTCCGGGGGCAGCTTCGGGAATTACTCCTGTGGGTACGAGATTAAGGCCAGTGACAACCAGGTGACCAGATCCCAGCTCAGCTCCGCCCAGCACCTCAGCCGTAAAGGTGTGTGAGGGTGTGTGGTGGGAGACGGAGGCATCACAGAAATGTCAGGTTCAAAAGCATCTGAAAATGGCATCAAGTCCATACCCATGCAGTGAGGCAGGACCAAGTAACCCTGGACCAGCTCCGTCAGGGATGTGTCCCCTCTCTTTTGAAAGCTCTGCAGTGACAGGGGGTCCACAACCTCCCTTAGACACCTGTTCCAGAGCTTCACTAAAAAGCTTTTCCTGCCATCTCACCTAACCCTGCCTCACTGCGAATCAAGCCCGTTACTGCATGTCCTACCTGCAGAGAACCATTGATCCCCACTTTCTTTGGCTACGTCTGGACTGCAAGCCTCTTTCGAAAAAGAGCGTCTAGACTGCAAGCAGTACTTTTGAAAAGCAAGCCGCTTTTTCGAAAGAGAGCACCCAGGCAGTCTGGATGCACTCTTTCGAAAAAGCCCTGTTTGCATTCAAGAATGCCTCAAGAGTACCGCCGTCGAAAGAAAAGCTGCGTTCTTTCGATTTAATTTCAAAAGAACGCGGTTGTAGTCTAGATGCAGGGGACGTTTTTTTCGAAAAAAGGCTACTTTTTTCAAAAAAAACTCTGCAGTCTAGACACAGCGTTTGTTATAGCCCTGAGCTTCTTTGGAGACAGTTTTCAGGTTCCTCCCTCTGGCTTCTGTTCTCAACCCTAACCATGCCCCGTCTTCTAACCTTTCTGCCTAGCTCAGGCGTGCTAAACCTTTGATCATTTTTGTTGTTCTCCTCTGGACTCTCTCCGATTTGTTGACCACTTTGCTAAAGTGTCACACCCAGAGCTGGCCTTTGTACTCCAGGGCCGTGTCCAGACTCAGGGGTTCTTTCGAAAAAAGTAGCCTTTTTTCGAAAGAACTTCCCCTGCGTCCAGACTCAAGCCGCGTTCTTTCGAAATTATTTCGAAAGAACGCGGCTTTTCTTTCGATGGCGGTAAACCTCAATTTACGAGGAAGAACGCCTTCCTTCGAAAGTTCCTCTTTCGAAAGAAGGCGTTCTTCAATGTAAAGAGGCCGTCTTTGAAAGAGAGCATCCAGACTCGCTGGGTGCTCTCTTTCGAAAAAGCGGATTTCTCTTTCGAAAGATCCGCCTGCAGTCTAGACGCGATCTTTCGAAAGAGGCTCTTTCGAAAGAAGCCTGCAGTCTAGACATAGCCCAGGTGAGGCCTCATCAGTGCTGAGCAAAGCAGGACTGGGACCTCCTGTGTTTTACATAGAAAGTTGGTTGGCCCTTTGCACAACCAACTCCCACCCTGAGCCCAGAACCCTTCCAGCAGCCCTGCCCCCAGCCAGTAAGAGCCCATGGTAAGTTGTGCTGGGATAGTGTATGGGCCTGGAGTGGGCCACGGCCTGCTCTGATCTCTTGTGTGTTTGTTGCCTAGGTGATGGCTCCAGCAGTGGTGGTGTTGGAGGCACCTCCCCCCCAGGTAAATGCTTCTGACGTGTTTCTTTATACGGGGTCAATGTTGCCTGTAAGCTGGGTGCTTGTATGGCTGCCCAGCAGATTAGCAAAGTGCCCACAGCTAGGTTTTGTTTCTCCTGTGGTGCACATTCACACACACCTTAGTGCGCATAATACATTATTCCACACATAGATGGAAAAGACTTAGAGGGGACATTGGTCCTGGGCAAGGCACCCCCAGTCTGAGTGTGATCGCTGTGACCATGGCTCTTGCATATTTGTTGCCTAGGTGATAACTCCAGCAGCGGTGGTGCTGGACATTCCCCCACCCAAGGTAAATCCTTCTGATGCGTTATTCAGGGGACTGTATTTAGGGAAAGGTTCCCTGAGCCCCTCTGCTACCCCGGCAGTCAGTGAATTGCTTCCACCCTCTGCACTCTCTGTGCTTGTTGTGTTTGTAGTTGCTCTGGTAGGAGGCACCAGACACATCATCACAGGGTTTGTTTCTCTGTGTCATTAGCTAGTTACGCTCTGTGCTCCAGTCCTGGCACTGAGGTGTCACACCCGGCCTGTGGGCAAACCCCTCTGCTAGAAATCTCTGCCCAGCACCAGTGTCCGGTTCCCAGGGAGCAACCGAGCCCCAGAGACTGACCTTAGCAGAGCTCAAACCTGGCTGTTTGCAACAGCTCCCCTCAAAGAACCAACCTCAGCAAACCCCTGGCCAGCATTTCTGCAAGGGCTCTGTGCAGTGCTTGCAGGGTAAGGAAAAGATGGAGTCAGAGGGTGTGTAACAGCGCCTCCTAGTGCCCCTGCCAGGGTGATACTTTAGCAGAAATGCAGAAACATTTTGATTCTATAGAACCTCATGAAAAGGGTTTGATTTTGAAGAAACGTTTTCTGATGGAAAATTCTTCCGCTGGGTATTTTTTGACAAGCTTTACGCATGTCTGCACTCGTGGAGGTCTGTGGCCCCAACCCAGGAAATGAACACGTGCTCCAGTCTAACTCTATCCAGGGCAACACCTCTGTATCTGCAGCTCCTGCTGCAGTTCCATTGCTGGCTGCTTGAAGTTAAATTTGTACCTGGCTGCTGTACTGAATTGTGATACTTCCCTGAAACACGGATGTTTCCTGCCGCCAGGAGCTCACAGTTATAGCTGAGGGAAAATCAAGGTTTATTGCCACAGAAACTTGCGAACAAAACTATTTTATTGTTTTTAACGTGCCACCAGACTCCCTGTTGTTTTAGGTGAAAAAGATCAGCATGGCTACCTCTCAGATTCTACTCAAAACTGGCTATCGAAAACTCCAGTGTTTGTTGAAAATTTGTTGAAAAATTTAATTTGGCCTCATGTTGACTTGATAGTTTCTTTGGAGAGGAGGGGATTAGAACCAAAGCGAGACAAAACTGTCCGTTACAAACAAAGGGATTCATTTTGTTTCGTTTCAAAGTAAATGGACGTTTTCCTTCCATTTCTGGATTTTGAAAATGAAAACAACACAAACCTGCCAATTCAAACCAAACCAAACCAAACTGGAGTCTCACATTTCAGAATTGTTTTTGTGGAAAGATGAATTGTTTGGGAGGAAGAATTTTTTTTTTTTAAGTTTGGCAACAAAAATATGGATAAACTTCGGCAACTTTACTCACAAAGAACATCCAATAATGTCACTGTGCAGATAACTGGAGGGTGATCTCCCAGGTAAGTTCATAATGACAGGGAGGGTCACTTATCACAGTACTCACTCAGCAAGCTCCACCCTGTAGGGACTTGCCAGTAGCTGTTTGGAGAGGCCATTCACAGCGAGGTTCTTTCCTAGGGCCGTATCTAAAGCTCCTGCTGGGAATTGCAGTCCCTGCCATCCTGATGCTGGCTGTGGTGCTTTATCTGCTGGGGAAGAAAGGTGGGTATGAAAGAGAGGCCAAGCTGTATTAGCAAATTTATGACAGACATGGCAGAGACACCCCTGAGATCCTCTGTCTGGGATGTAGGGAGAGAGATGATCAAAGGCACAGTGAAATGGATCCTTTGGTTTTCAGGAGGCTTCCTGGGGCATAGATCAAAGAAATGATGAAATGGATTGTCCTTGTGATTAGTTATTTGTATTTCAGTAGCACCTGGTGCCCCAGTCAGGTATCGGAGTCCCACTGTGCTAGGTGCTGTACATTATTTATTAGGTATGTTACTGTAGTGCCCCGGCACTCAAATTAAGGATCAGAAGCCACCTACATCCAGTGCTGCACAGACCATCCCCGGTCTCAGAGGGTCCCAATCTAGGCCTCATCCAGGGGGATATGGAATAGCAACAGGTCACTTAGGGCTGCAGGTCAGGGAGGCATCCCCTAGTTAGGAAAGGCCCTTATGCCCATGCCCATGGTAAGAGCTTCCTGTATCAGGGCCTAACATCCCTGCAGCCTTTCCTCACAGTGCCCCCACCTCCAACTCGTACAGCCTCCAGTCACCTTGACCATTTTGAGACTGGCTCAGAACTCATGGGACTGCTAACAAGTCACCCATGTGGGGGTTTTGTGTTTGCCTGGGGGACTTGATCATTAGGAGCCTTTGGTTCACAGCCTCAAGGTTTTCCCCCCAAACATGAGGGTTATAAACTTCTGAAGCACGTGACTCTCAAATCTGGGGCTTTCTGTGGAACATCAAACGCCATCAGACTGACTAACGCTGTCAGATGTGACCTCACCAGTGCCAGGGGCAGTCAGTGGGGCGGGTGGAGGGGAGCGCTGGGCTGTGCCGTGAGGGTGGGACTTTGTGTCAATGTGATGATGAATTAGAGGGGCATATTGCTCAGTTTCTCTCTCTCTCTCTCTCTCTCTCTCTCTGCCTCCATGAGGAAACACACCCACGTCTCTGATCACTCTGTCTCGCTGCTTCCAGTTGTGTCTCTAGGAAGGGATCAAAGGTAGGGGGGGATTATTCCTTCTCCCCTCTCGTTTCCTTTTGGGGTCCCTTCTGTGGGACATGGGAGCTGGTTAGCAGACTGGGCCAGAAAGGGGGCTCTCTAGCTTCATTTCCATATTATCCAAGGACATTACAGTTGACCCTTTAAGGAGACCAGTCAACCTTTCTACATTGTGAGCCTGAGCGAAATATTGAAGTTATATTTGTGTGGAAACATTTCAGAAAGAAAACTGTGTTGAAAATATTTCACTAAAAGGGGGGTGGGGAGCGGTGGACAAAAAAATCCAAAGTAAAACAAAACAAGATTCCCATTGGAAAGAACAAAATGAACATTTTGTTTACGATTTTTTTTTCAATAAAATTGCAATTAAGCCTTACAGTTTTGGCCAAACATTTGACTTGGCCAGAAATATTGTTCATTAAAAACATTTTTGTTGAAATATGCCACCTAGACTTAATGTCCCCAACAGGACTGAAAGCAAACAGCATCACTGATACGGACTGTCCTTATTACTCCCAATAGGGAACAAGTCCAGCACAACACTAGCGACGTTCCTGAAGATCAGATTCAATGTAAGAGCTTTTACAGAGCATTGGAGTTACTGGGTCACCTGTACATGGAGAAATGCAGGAGCTGGGGGGTAATTGCATTACTTGATGGAGGGAGGACAGATCCCAGATCAGACCATCTAGGCAAGAGATACAACAATCTGCCTTTGATCAAAGTGAGTGAGGAGCAGATGTTCTCAGAGTCCCAGGGCTCGGGCATCTGAGTCCCTGAGGTTCCTTTGTCTCACCCATTTACTGTAACCCCTAGCCCTTCATTGCCAGGGCTTAGGGGACTGAGGTGAAGTGTTACTTCTTCCCTTCCTTCATGGAAAGGCACAACCCAGGGAAAGCTGCCACTGGAAACTGTCTCACCCCATCACTGGGAAGACATGAAAATTAGATACTCATGCTCCTGGTCTCTGCTTTGATCCAGACTCTCTGATTCTCCCACGATGCACCATTTTCTCCCCTCTTCATGATGGGAAGAAGTACATCATGGGAGTTCTCAGTTGCAGTGCATCCTGGGAGATGAAGTGGAGCCAGCCAGCCCAGACTGTAGAAGAGAATATGAGCACGAGGCAACTGAATTACGAGTCCCCTGCAGCACCAGAGTGATATTCTGAATCAATATTTCTGGGTTTGGCCAAACTATTTCAGGTTTTGGGCACTCACAAATGTTGACATTTTCTGCCAAAAGCCGACTCTGTGACAAACTAGAATACACAGACAGTTTCCACTGACCATCTTCACCAGCCACATGAAATCCTCCCGCTTCCATATCACCTACTGATCCTGATCAGAACCATGTTCCATGGCGCTCAGTGCTGCCAATGGGGAAACCCTGCCCTGGGGAAGGGAGGAGTAGGAGCCATATTGTCATCATTTGTTCTCAAGGAGGTGCCTTCCTTTAAGGGCACTTACACCCCAATGATGACATGAAACTGTCCTTCTCTCCGCAGATGCCTCGGTGAATTTGCCAAGAAGCACCAGGGTGAGTCACAGCTTTAATTAATGACAAACTGAAGCAAAAGGAAAGAGCAATTGGTTTGCCTGTTCTAGCTCAACTTGGAACATGGATTTACTCAGGAGTCCCCAGCACCTGGTGGTCTCACTCCTGCTGCTCCAGAGCTCCACCCAAGAGCTACACTTGCTGTTGGCCTGGCCAATCAGGCCCTGCCCCTCACGGACACCAGACACAGTTCCAGAGGAGAGGGAAACATCTTTTTCCAAACTCCACACCACAGCGACAGGGGAGACTCCCTCATGGCCTGGAAATGGAACACATTTGCAGGGAGAGCCATGAAGGTGCAGTGCTAGGGTGCATCTAACAAAGTACTTCCAGTAGGGACAAGGAGGCATGATTACCAGTATATGAATGATCAGGACAGTCCCTTCTGCCTTAAAGTCTCTGAGTCTGCACTGACACCTCATCGCAGGTAGACCCGGCACTATCTCAAGGGCTGGCTGGCACGGAGAGAAGAATGGCTCCTATGTCCAGCTGGCAGGTGTTAGGCCAAAGCCCAACTGTCCTAACTGGGGAGCATAAAAGGGCCAACCCCAGGATGCGGAGGGACATCTGAGCTGCCTGCTTCAGAAGGGTTGATGTAGGAAGTGGGGTCATTGGTGTTTCCCAGCTTAGATGCCCAGAGACCTTTTTTTTTTTAAAAAAGTATGGAGATATTCCTGTCTCATAGAGCTGGAAGGGACCTTGAGAGGTCATCAAGTCCAGTCCCCTGCCCTCACTGCAGGACCAAGTACCATCCCTCACAGATTTGCCCCAGATCCCCTAAATGGCCCCCTCAAGGATTGAATTCACACTGCTCGGTTCAACAAGACAATGTTCAAACCACTGAGCTATCCCTCTCCGCCTAGACTACTCCTGATGTATGTGCTGCCAGGTCCGCCAGCGCGGGGGTGGGGGTGGGGGACAAAAAGAGCCGTTGCCCCAACAATTCAAATGGGGCAGCTGAAGGACCAGGCCCTTTTGAATCCTGCTCGAGAGCCACCACTGGGCATTGCGAGACTCAGAGGGCTGGGAGGGGTGTGTGCAACGGTCCAAGCGGCACCAAGGGCTGGCAGCCTACAACCCCATGTGGGGCTCAGAGGACTGGGAGGGGGATGTGCCGTGGTCCGGGTGGCACTGAGGGCTGGTTACCCTCATTCCCACCCCTTCTGCCTGTGGCCCTGCCCCTACCAGGCTTTGGATCTGCCCCCATGGCCCATGATGGCCATTGGCCCTGATGTGTACAGCAGTGCTGTCAGACAGCTATTTTCTGACTTCTGTTCTCTGGCTTTAGATGGGCTAAGCAGAAAAGTTACATTATTGTGTTTCATTTGAAAGCATCCACAGCCCCAGAGAGAAGAGACTCCGACGTACGCAACCATCGTGCTGCAGCAGGACAGGTGTCGTTAATGCTCCAGTTGCTGAGATGCAGGACTCATCAGTGCGCAGCCGTGTCACAGAACCTCCCCAGATCAGAGGCAACTGTGGGGGACCTTCTCTGGGAGCACAGCAGGACAATGCCCAGCGCCCAAAGTGCTGTAGGACATTGGAATAGGTTTTAGGCAAGAGCTGCCTATTTGTCTTTTATGATAAGTTTCTCATTAATAAAATTTGGAAAATCCCCAAAGTCTGTGTTCCTCCCCCCAGACACTTTGTATCAGTAGCTCAGCTCCCAAGACCTCTCAGCTTTGTGTAGCGATTCCATTGCCAACCCAAAGAGCACAAAAATCATAAGGCAGCACCTCCCCCTACCCCCGCAAAATCCCATGATTAGGAATTCATGAGATGGTTTTTAACGTATGCATTTTGCTTCCTTTTATTTGACGTTTGGTGTTTAGCCGTTTGGGGGCAGGTTTTCCCACCGTTCTTCACAATCAGCAGGGCTAGAAACGAACTTACTTCAACAAACCCCAAGAATCTCACATAATCCCAGCCCTGCGTAGTTGGGCTTTAAGAAAAACAGCAAATGATATGAGATGTGCTCTGAAATCATGAGAACTGACACCAGCCTCAGCAAGTCAGCTTGGTATCATGTATGTTTTTGGGTTGAGATCAGATGAGTCAGGAGAGTCAGGGTGGAGGGGATGCGCCCTCCTCTAGCCTGGCCACTGGAGGTTGGCCTGATTGCATAGGAGTTTACATGTTACCTCTGTCAGCCCCGGTGGCTTTGTGTCCCACCTGGGTTATGGCCCTGGTCCTAGCACATGCTCGAATCCACTCTCTCCATGTCCCTCCTCTCCTTTGCAGTCCTTTTTGCCATGCTACATTTTTTGTGATCACATTAAAACTCAGCAGCGTCAGACTGGCACACACATTTAATGTTAAAAAACAACAAATGGTCTGGTAGCATTTATAGACTAACAAAACATGTAGATGGCATCATGAGCTTTCATGGGCACAGCCCACTTCTTCAGATCACTCTACCGGGTCGCTGCCGCGTATAGACAGTTAGTCCAGACTTTTAAATTTCAAAAAGTGGCGACCGGCCGGGAAGATGCAAATCAAGCGCGGGATATTTAAATCCCGGACTTGATTTGCAACTTCAAATGCCTACATTAGCCTCCCTAGTTCGAACTAGGGGGCTAGTGTAGACATACCCTTAGAGACTAACAAAAAATGTAAGTGGTATCATGAGCTTTCGTGAACTGGGCTGTGCCCACAAAAGCTCATGATAGTACCTACATGTTTTGTTCGTCTTTAAAGTGCTGCAAGACTATTTGTTGTTTCAGTTTCATCATAGCCTAAAGATTTTAACCTGAGTTTCATTTCATTAAAGCTGGCTCAAAACATACAATATTCACCATGCTTTCCACTGTTAAAGCATACATGTCTATAACACAACCCTTGCTATTGTGTAACTATCACTGCAACCTATTACAGACAGCTGGCTGGCTTTTGCTTCCATGCCCAGTGGTATCATTTCCATGCACTGACTAAACATGAGACTGACCATTGTAAGAACACTCAGGAGGGGGCTAAAGTCCAGGACTTTGTGAATTCTTGGTTTTCATTTCTAGCTGTGCCACTAACTCATTATATAATCTCCAGTAAGTCCCCTTCTGTCAGGGTGCTTTGGGTTGCCTCTGGAAAAGCCAGGGTAAATTACACCTGTGTGTTTCATCAGTGTATTAACGATGGCAAAGCTGAAAGCAAACATGAAAATGACCACACACTAATTTGTGTGTAACCCACACACGGGGCTACAGCTACACTGCAGGCTTCTTGCGCAAGAACTTTTTGTGAAAGATCTTCTGCAAAAAGTTCTTGCCCAAGAGCTTGTGCACACTGCCATGTGCTGTTGCACAAGATATGTGCTGTTGCACAAGAGAGCGTCCATACAGACATGGACGCTCTTGCACAAGAAAGCTCTGGTTGCTATTCACAGACTGGGCATCAGAGCACTTGTGCTTTTTCCAATAGGGGTTTCTTGTGCAAGACACCCCTGGGCTATGTCTACACGGCCCCTGTTTTGCACAAAAATATGCAAATGAGGCAAAGCATGGAATATCTCTGCACTTCGTTTGCATAATTAATGAGGCTCCATTTTTGTGCAAGAGGCTTTTGTGCAAAAAAGGAGCCGTCTACACAGCTCCTTTTTGCACAAAGACCCTCTCTTGCACAAGAGCCGTTCTTCCATGTTTTTGTCTACACTGCTCTTTTTTGCTCAAAAGCATCTTGTGAAAAAATGGCTGTCCATTAATTATGCAAATGAAGCACAGGGATATTCCATGCCAAGCTTCATTTGCATAAGCTTTTCTGCAAGAAGGCTACAGTATAGACATAGCCCTAGTTTGATTCTGTCAGCTTTGGCATCAGAGCTCGCAATATTGGAAAGAAATGGGTTAAATACACATTTGATTGATATGGCTGCCATTTTGGTTGACTCTCCATCTTAAATTGGCAAAAGGACAACCTGGCCTCCATCTTGGGGCCCCTTCTTCTCCAGACTTTTGGCACCAAAATAGAGGAAAGGGAGGGAACATGGAGAGTCATGTGACTCTGCCCAGCAAGTGGAAAACAGCTAGGGGAGTGTCTGTCACTCTGGCAGGGCTCTGTGTCTCTGGGTGCTGTGTGAGCAGGTCATCCCAGGGGGCACAGAGACCTTCCACAGGGAGCCAGCCCTGCTGAGAGCCAGGGGACAGAACATCTAGAAGGGACCCTTTAACATACATCCCTGCACAAACCCCGACAGGGAGGAGGGATAGACTAGTGGTTTGAGCATTGGCCTACTAAACCCAGGGCTGTAAGTTCAATCCTTGTGGAGGCCATTTGGGGCAAAAATTTGTCAGGGATGGCACTTGGTCCTGTTGTGAAGGCAGGGGACTGGACTCAATGACCTTTCAAGGTCCCTTCCAGCTCTAGGAGATAGGCAATCTAGTCTCCCTTATAAGAAATTCACATCCACCAGTCTTACATTTGTCCAAACACTGTTGTAACTGCTTTTGCTCCAGTTCCTGCCTTCCCTTTACCATTTCGGCCATGTCCAGACATGCATAAAACAATGTCCATGCAGCAGCTGCATCTTTCGCATTACCTCGTGGTTTAATGGTTGTGCAGTATTGTTCAAAGCTCAAACTTGCTTCAAGCAGGGGATCCTCACCCTTAAAGCACCCCCTTTCCCAGGGACATTTCCCCTTCTTCATTACCCATCTCTCTAACCTATTGGTGTTCTCCTCTCTCAAGCGAGCAGCCAAAGGGGTTCTCTCAGACATCTCGGCTTTCCTTATTTCACTAGTTATCTTTACTTGAAGTCAATATAACTCTAAAACATTTACTTTCAAGCCCACTATTTAACTTTCAATTGCACAGTCCCATAATAATTCCAAGCACAATTCAGAACTTTACCACATTAATTCCTATTCACACAGTTCTACAAAAATTCCAAGCACAATTCAGAACTGTTACCACATCAATTCCTAGTTCCAGTTCTACAATTCCTAAATGCACAGTTCTACAATAATTCCAAGCCTAGTTCAGCTACAAAAATTCCAAGCACAATTCAGAACTGTTACCACGTTAAATCCTAGTCCCAGTTCTACAATAACTCCTAAATGCACAGTTCTACAATAATTCCAAGCATAGTTCAGCTACAAAAATTCCAAGCACAGTTCAGGACTTTTTCAAGTATTCTATGTGAATGACAGAAGGAGCTCAATAAAAGGCTTTAAAAAAAAAAAGACAGAAAAAACTGACAGAAAAACCCCTGATGCCCTCTCCCATGAGGCCCAACACCTTCATTGCACTGATGGGAAAGTGAGGCACAGACGGGCTCAATGACTTGCTCAGAGTCGCACAGGGACCTGCGGAGAAGCAGGGAAGTGAACCCAGGTCTCTGCCTGGTATCCTAACCTGCCTTCTACATCTGTCGACATCAGAGAAAAAGCCCCGTACTGGAAACGGAGCTGGAGTTTGTGCAGCTGACGAGTGATTCTGTCAGCTTTGGCATCAGAGCTCGCAATATTGGAAAGAAATGGGTTAAATACACATTTGATTGATATGGCTGCCATTTTGGTTGAATCTCCATCTTGAATTGGCAAAAGGACAACCTGGCCTCCATCTTGGGGCCCCTTCTTCTCCAGACTTTTGGTGCCAAAACAGAGGAAAGGGAGGGAACATGGAGAGTCATGTGACTCTGCCCAGCAACTGGAAAACAGCTAAGGGAGTGTCTGTCACTCTGGCAGGGCTCTGTGTCTCTGGGTGCTGTGTGAGCAGGTCATCCCAGGGGGCACAGAGACCTTCCACAGGGAGCCAGCCCTGCTGAGAGCCAGGGGAGAGAACATGTAGAAGGGACCCTTTAACATACATCCCTGCACAAACCCAGACAGGGAGGGCCCGCATGCCACACACAGGGCGGGGTGGGACAGAGGATTGAGGGAAGCCCAACTACCTGTTCCAGAGGTTGCTGGTAGGAAATCTACTAGTAGAATGGCACTGGTGTAAATAATCCCTGCAGTTGTCTCCGAGTGACTCCCTGTGGCCACATCGTCATTCCAGTATGAGAGAGCCTCCATTTTTACCATGAAGTAAGCATGGCCCCATGGGGAGTTAGCCTGGGACAGCTGTAGTGGATCCAGCTAGACCAGTAGAGTTCTGCTGGTAGGTTTCCCATCCCGACCAGATGTTTCTGCATCACACCCAACACAAAGGGGCCCGACCTTGGCTGGGGTCTCCTGGAGTTGCTTTAACTTACGTCATCATAGTCAGGGGCTCAGTGGGCAGGAGCTAAGGAACCAAGTCTCTGTTTTGATTTGCTGTTCTGCGCTGTGAATGAACTGTAAAGTCAGTGGCTTGATAGCACCCTGGTTCGTTATTAAATGTATTCAAGAGCCCAAATAGCCAATAGCAGTTTAATTGCTCTAAGTCAGCAATAGTTCACTGTATGGAAAAGGTTGCAGACGATACCAGGCTCTGGGAAGCCCTTCCCTGCAGTGTTCTTACATTCCCCTGACAGAAAAGGTGGCTCCCAAGTGACAGCACTGAAGTCATCCTTTATAACCTGCCTGTTGGTAGGTCCAAGGCGCTGTGTACAGCACTTCATCTGAGACTAGATTTAACCAGCCCGCTTCCTACCTTTATGGAACCATGCTGTGCCCCTTATGTCTTTGTGCTGTACACGTGGTACAAAAGGGCATGACAGCACTGCCTACGTCTCTACTAGGGATGCAAACATACAGAACAGTAACTGTAGAAGTGATCCAATTGCCATTGGTGACTCAGTTCGACATTTTACCAGGGACTAGGGGTAGGAAGGGAAGGGCGCTGGAGGAGTCGCCCCCAACCCAGGCTCCTGCTTGCTGGCCCTGTGCTGTGGGCTCTTGGCTGCCAACTCTGCACCACAGACTCTGCCCATCTCCTGGCGTGCTGGCAACTGGTCCCATGCCAGAGGCTCTGCCTCCAGTGGGGTCCCAGCAGCTGGCCCTCTCCCAAGGTCCTGGGGGGAAGGAGGGTGAGAGGGAGGCTGGACTGGGCTGGGCAGGGCCCCAGAACAAGGATGGCAGGAGGCCTGGCCATGGAGACGTGAGAGGGAGGGGAGCCTGGGGAGCAGCCAGCAGGCAGGAGCCCAGAATGGGGCTGAAAGACCTTGGAGAGCCAGAGAGTGTCCCCCAGTCTGGCACAGATAACTCAGGGAGCAGAGATGGGGGTAAAGTGGGGGGCCTCCGACCCAGGCAGCTCCTCCCCCATGTCTCCTGTTAGTTCTTGGCACCAGGCTGTGTGGGGCTGTAGTGTGCAGTGGTGGGATTCTCCCTCCCTCCCCGGGACTCTGGGGCCAAACGTTTGCCTGGGCTCGATCGAAGCGCGTCCCGTCCCACCACTGATTTGGGGAAGCTAGCTAAAGGATTACACAGCCTCCATCGCCATAGCAACTGATCCCCCCATCAGTTAATATCTTTAACCCCTGATGCCCTCTCCCATGAGGCCCAACATCTTCATTGCACTGATGGGAAACTGAGGCACAGACAGGCTCAATGACTTGCCCAGAGTCGCACAGGGCACCTGCGGAGAAGCAGGGAAGTGAATCCAGGTCTCTGCCTGGTATCCTAACCTGCCTCCTACATCTCCCATAGACATCAGAGAAAAAGCCCCGTGCTGGAAACGGCGCTGGAGTTTGCGCAGCTGACGAGTGATTCTGTCAGCTTTGGCATCAGAGCTCGCAATATTGGAAAGAAATGGGTTAAATACACATTTGATTGATATGGCTGCCATTTTGGTTGAATCTCCATCTTGAATTGGCAAAAGGACAACCTGGCCTCCATCTTGGGGTCCCTTCTTCTCCAGACTTTTGGTGCCAAAACAGAGGAAAGGGAGGGAATATGGAGAGTCATGTGACTCTGCCCAGCAACTGGAAAACAGCTAGGGGAGTGTCTGTCACTCTGGCAGCGCTCTGTGTCTCTGGGTGCTGTGTGAGCAGGTCATCCCAGGGAGCACAGAGACCTTCCACAGGGAGCCAGCCCTGCTGAGAGCCAGGGGAGAGAATGTCTAGAAGGGACCCTTTAACATACATCCCTGCACAAACCCAGACAGGGAGGGTCTTCATGCCACACACAGGACGGGGTGGGACAGAGGATTGAGGGAAGCCCAACTACCTGTTCCAGAAGTTTCCATAGGATAGTCCTTCCCTATTGTCTTGTTCCACTATTGTAAGCATCTGGGCTCTGGAGTTCATCCCCTAAGATAACATCTGTGCCAAAGTCTGTGCCATTATTGCTCTGTTGCAGGGAGTCCTGGTTTGTTTATTTGTATGATCTAATAAAAATCTTGTTATTTTATCAGACCTGCTGGTGTCTCAGTGGCAGTAAACATTGATGACAGATGTAGAGGGTTAGGATGCTGCATACAGCCCGTCTTCTGATCAATAAAATCATAGATCTAAGGCTACGTCTACACTGGCCCTAAATTCTGGAAAAGGGATGCTAAGCAGGTATGTTAGAATAGGGAAATCCTACTTTCAGGTAGGAATAAGAGATCCTCCAGAAAAGGGCTTTATTCCGGAGGATCGTGCCAGTCTAGATGCTTTTTTCCGGCTTTTCCCCAAGCCGGAAAAAAAGCGGCGGACATGTTTATTTAAATCCGTGGGGGATATTTAAATCCCCCGCGGATTTCCCTATTCTGACTTACCTGCTTTGCATCCCTTTTCCGGAATTTGGGGCCAGTGTAGACGTAGCTAAGTGTTTCTGGCTAACAACAGGGGCAAGAAACTGAGCCAACCAAATCCTCTGCTGGGACTCAGACATGGGGGAGCAGGACGGGAGGGGGGTGCAGCGTCCTATGGCGTGTGCAGGAAGGGTGGCGTGAGCTTGGTTGTCGCAAATCCAGAAGTGTCCAGGGCGGAGTGCATTGAGCTTTGAAAAAGTCGGTGTGTTTGGCTTTTGGTGGTCCATTAGAAAGGTTGTGAGGTCGTACTCGTCCTCATTGCCCCAATACCAGGGAATGGGAACCGGGTCGCTGTATTCACGGCCGTTGGTTTCCGTATGAATGCAAGAAATAGACAGGTTAACAAGTTCCCTAAATATGGTGTTAGCAGAGATAAAGGGATATGCCCATGAGGCGTTTTCCTCAGGGGAAATAAAGGCAATGGAAGTAAGGTTGGGTGGGAAACTGTGGTCCAGGACATTAACAAACCGAGAAGTGACGTTACTGCCGGAGCTGTTAAATAGTCCATACGGACTAAGGATCCAGGTGCAGCCTGACTGATTACCAACAAAAACAGGCTGGTGCTTAGGATCTTCGGGGCAACGAAATGAAGCTACCACTGGGGGAGGGAACTCCCAACAGAACGTGCCTGGTGGGGCTAAGGTGGGGTGAATCGAGAGGGTGGTAAGGGTGGGAGCCCGGGAAATAGGGTGCAGCTATTGGCGCGCATCCAAGCCCCAGTCGGTCCCATTAAGCAGGTCCGACATATTTAGGAAAATGGGCTGGACTAAAAACGGCGCATCAGCGGCTGAGAGTATGGGGCGGGTGCAGACGATGCAATCGGTGAGGTTGCTGGTCACCGCATATGCAGTGGCCCAAAGCTCCACGGTGTTGGTGACACTTTTCTGGCCCTCTCCGGATGGCAGGGTTGCAAACAGCATCTACGATAAAACACATGGTGGCTCAGTTACCGCGGAACTGGCCCAAGTCAGTTAATTGCGTCTGCTTAACCAGTTATGGTGAGCCAGCAGGTGGCGCCCAGAGTCACTAACCAGCACCCAATACGTATTGGGGTACTTGGCAGGACCCTGGATGACAGCCTGCTGTGGATGCCGTTTCCCATCGTGAGCAGCGATGCAGACCCATTCTGGGTCATCTGCTTTGAATTGGGGTGTCCATGGCCCTTGAGGCTGGGCCTTAAGGTCCGGCCACCGGCTGCACTGCTCATTAAGGTTAATTAGCGTAGGCTGTAGGTGGAGATGCCAGCTCTTAAAGTCGCTTCCTTTCAAGGAAGTGCGGAGGGTAGTCTTTAGGATTCCGATTTTACGCTCCACCACGCCATTACTTTGGGGATGATACTGCAAGTGGACATGGTGAGCAATGTTAAACTGTAGGAAAAACTGCTGTAGTGCATTTGACTGGAACGGGGGGCCCCCATCAGTTTGAACTTGTCTGGGCACTCCCCAGGCAGCCAAGAGCTCCAGCAAGGCATTAGTAAGCGTGCTGGCCATGGCACGACGTAAAGGCTTGCACCACGTTTGGCGGGACTCAAGGTCTACGACCACAACGCCCTTTGGGTACTGCTTGGCGCTGGGAAGGGGTCCTGAAATTATGGTGGCTACCGCTCCCGCCGATGGTTCGGGTTGGCGGGTTGGAATGTGTATCTTATCTATTATGATGTACAAGCTAGTTAATGGTTGGTCAACAACAGTGCGTAACCACATTATTTGGCCAGCATCTGGATGCCCTGTGGCCTCACAAACTGCATCTATTGCTATTCCCGCAATCGGGATTTGTGAGATGTCATTGACAAATCTATGTGGCTGCCCCCCGATCTGTTGGGCCGGTGTCAGGTTGAGGGGGTGCCTTGCAGGTCTCCAAACAACTATAGAGAGTCCAGCTATGCCATACATTAGATCTTGCGGAGCTTTTACAGCTCCACGAGGGATGTTAAATGAGGCTAGCGTGGTGCCCATGAGCTGGGTGATCACAGAGGGGAGAGGGATTGGCCAACCATTATTGCGTTGGACGATGATGGGGTTTCCTGCCCTGCCATGCCAACTGGCGTTGCGCACCAAATTGGTGCACTCCTCCAAGTCTACAATTTCGCTACCATTTTCTAAAGAGACGCGCCCCAACCAAATGACTACCGGTTCTCCGGGGCGTCTACGGGTGGCTTCAGCCAGTTCCCTCCTTTCCGATGCAGTGCGGGTGCGGACGATGGATTGAGTCGTGGTGTTCCCTTGTTGGTCCACCAGGTGCTTGGTGACCACCACGGGGCAAACCTCCCGGGGCCGGTTATCTTCTTCAGCGGGGGCGGGAGATTTTTCGGGCAGGAGTGGGGCAGACGGGTGGGGGGGGGAGGGGGTGGTTCGGGTAAAGGTGGTTTTGGTTCCTCAATGGGGTTTTGTGTGCCGCCAGCTCTAGCGCTGTTTGTGGGGCACATTTGCTGTGTGACTGTTCGTGCAGTAACTTCGTACTGGTCTATTAGACGCAATGCGGTTATGAACTGGCCATATAGTGCTCCTAAAAGGTGGTGAGGTTCATAAGTATCAGGTTTTAACTTATGGCGCGTTCGTGCATTTACGAGGGTGGCGGCTACGTTGGCAGCTAAGGTGTGTGCTCGGCCCCCAGTCTCTACATCGGGGTAGAATGTCGAGGGAGAGACAGAGGCTCCTGCCTTTTTTATGCAGGCCTCCATAGGCTTAAGGGCATGATGGGGGGTCGCTGCTGGATCTAGTGGCTTTTTAAGCCCTGCTAGTTTTACCTGCTTTACCTCCAGCAATGGGAAAAAGCGACTAGTGGGGTGTATGCGGAGGACGCAACCCATTGACGGGCCGTCAAGGCGTACCTCCCATTTTTGATCCCCAGTAGCAATACTCAGGTGTCCCAGTATGCTGTCACCTGTGTTGGTGATATGGTGATATTGGGCATGGAAGCGTAAATCTTCCGGGGTTAAATTAGTTCTATCTTCCCACGGGCATCCTGTTCGTGACGCCATGTCGCGAGAATCACAGGTCCGATAATGAATACCCAAGGGGGGGAAGGACAGAGCCTGGCCAAACTTTTTTACTGGGGGGGGGGCAGTTTCTTTTCTCTGACACTGTGCATTTCAAAGTGGCAGCTGCCACGGAGCCCAGGGTCAGCTAGGGACTCCCAGCTGACTCCGGGCTCCTCCTGGCATTTCCCCAGAACCCAGGATCAGCCGGGGACCCCGGGGAAGTGCTGCGTAGAACTGGGGGAGACTGAACGGCCTGAGATTCCCCCAGAGAGCCCACTGGCTTTCAGGCCCCAAAAGTCAGTGCTGTCTGCTGCTTTTCGACAGGCTGAGGCCTGGGCACTGCTCCCCAAGGGCGTCTGCTCTGCAGATGAACAAGGAAGGGGAAAGACAGGCTCCCCCTTGCATTGAGGGCAGAAGCCGCCCACTGCAGGCTCAGATGTGCAGAACCCCACTGGCATAATTCCTGCCTGGCAACTGTCAGTCAAGCGGGCAATGGCCAGTTGCACACTCGCCCCCTGACCCCGCAGTGTGCGCGCAAACAACCCACCTGCCGGGGGCTGCCTAAAATAGAGCAGGCTGCAGTCCTCACCTTCAGGCTGGCGGTGGCAGCTGGAGCCTTGCAACGGCTGTCCAGCCTGAGTGGATGCAGGCCCCGCACCCTGGCTTCCCAGAGAAGGTTCACACGGTTCCTTTCAGCCCCTTCCCAGGCACTTCGCTTCCCCGCGTCAGGCGCTGACCCAGGACGGCCCCAGGCTTTGTGGGCAATACAGCTGTGCGCTGGTCTCTGGCGTACTCCCTAAGGCAGCCAAGGGACCGGGGCCCCTATAAGGGCCAGGAACGGAGCTTGGCTTGGAACCCTGCAAGCCCCTACTTGCTGCACCACAGCGTGACCTCGCAGGGGCACCCCACAGACACTGAGCAGGGGCATGGATCCCCGCCAGTACCCGGCCCAAGCCAGGCAAGCGAACGGCCAGCGGAGGCGTGTGGCGCACACTAAGAAATGGGACAAGGGGGCTGGAGAGAACCTCGCGGAGGCAGGTCCTGTACCAAGACCAGCCAGGAGAGGGGGCTGTCCGACTGCTCTTCTAACCTCCAGGGCTGGGGATCCCAGACCCGCCCTGCTCTGGTGCTTAGCTCCCCTTGTCCTTACAAAGCTTTTCCTAGGAGCTAACCTGGCTGCAGATTAAGCCCATTGCTGATTCTCCTGTCTCCACTGAACAAGAGGAGCAAGTGGGCACCAGCCCCACTCTAACAGCCCTTGACTGAACCAGGCCCCCAGCAGCGCTCCCTGTAACCTGGGCACGTGTGTGGCTGCTCAGCAGAGAGCCCAAGCCACGCAGCTGATCTGCGGGGTGCCCACAGCTCCTTCTGTGTTGCTACTGGCGGTGCACATCCGCACATGCCTCAGGGTAGCAACAATTTATTCCGCACATGGATGGAAAAATTAGAGGGAACATTGCCGCCCAGCCTCCTTTTCTCACGACTAAAGCGGCAATTTTTTGACCTTTTCCCACAGGTCTGTTTTTCTAACCCTTTCATCGCTGTATTGCTGTGCTGCAGAGCAGAGTCACTTTCCTACCGTGGGGTGCCCAGGACTGGACACAGCACTCCAGCTGAGGCCTCCCCCGTGCTGGGCAGAGACAGTGAACTAACATGAGCTATCTGCTGCAGACAGTTCCCTCCTGGGTCTTACTGTCACACCCCCAGGGACCCAAACAAGAGCTGCTTCCTGACACTTAGCACTCCACCTGCTCAGTCTCTGTAGCCAGAGCACCTGCAAAGTCTCCCTTCCTGCCAGCCTAGACAAACCCCCTGTCTCATCCAGCATGTGGCAGAGTGGCTGTGGGACCCCAGGCCTGCATGCCGAAGCACCTACAGTGTCTGCCTCGGAGTTGTGGTACACAAACAGCAGCCTGCGGGCTTGGGGTATGGGGCAGCCACGATCATCACGGACTCAGCATGCGCATGGCATCCACAGAAAGCAAATCCGAGCGAGCCATGCGCTGGCCTGGGGGAAGGCCCTGGGCAGCTGCCACCCAGACTTATCTGGCTCCTCCCTGGTCCTGGGAGGCCGAGGTGACACCTGAGGAGCACGAGGGAACAGGCTGCAGAGAACGGTGTGGAGGAAACTCACCTGTGTTTTCGCTTTTTCTTTCTCGGGGTTTTCTCTGCCTCGCCATCTTCTGTCACTTGCTCATCCAGATTGATCAGAGACAGCCGGCAGGAGATCACGTTTCCCTCTCGAGCCGCACTGGCTCTTCTGCCCTAGGCACGGCTCCTCTGCCTCGAAAGCTCCCTCCAGGGGCTGGGCAGCCTGCCGCGCCGCCTGACCTCCCCCACCCAGGCTCTTACTGTGTTCATTGGCAGACTCTTCTTCCTCCTCTTCCTCAGTCTCATTCTCCAATTCGCTGCTCCTGGCATGCCCCGCGCGGGGGGGGGGGGGGGGTGGATCAGGCCCTGCACTGAGGGGACGATGCTCCCGGCATGCCCCGTGCGGGAGGAGGGGCGGATCAGGCCCTGCACTGAGGGGACGATGCTCTGTCCACCTGCTGACTATATGACCTATTGCAGTGGTCCCCAACGCGGTGCCCACGGGCGCCATGGCGCCTGCCGGGGCATTTGTGTACACCTGCCGACAACCTGGGCTGGCCCAGCCCCCTGCGCACGGTGCACGGGAGGCGCCGGCCTCAGGCGCGTGACACGCACCAGCCTGGTGCGCGGCGCTCGGGCGGCCTCAGCCCCGGGGCACATGCGGGCGTGCGGCACCGGTGCCGGCCCCAGGCATGCGGCTCGGGCGGCAGCGCCGGCCCTGGGCACCACGGCACAAGGCACTCGGGTGGCCCTGGGCCTGGGCCACATGCCGGCACCGGGTGCAAGGGCATCCGCACCCCCGGCGTGCCCACGGGCACCCGGCGCGCGAGTGGTCCCGCCCCCGGAGCCCGGGAGCCTCTATATGTTGGGGACCACTGACCTATTGTGTTGTGTTAATTAACCAGTGTTCACCAGGGTAAC
This sequence comes from Pelodiscus sinensis, assembly GCF_049634645.1. Lineage (NCBI taxonomy): Eukaryota > Metazoa > Chordata > Testudines > Trionychidae > Pelodiscus > Pelodiscus sinensis. The sequence goes on from NW_027465849.1 coordinate 1,776,077, forward strand.
CCGAGTGTCACTCCATCAGCCGCTTGTCTTCACCTGCATCCAGAGTGTCCTGGATTATTTCCAACAGGGGTCAACCGGAGACCTGCTCTCCCTGCCCAGATCTCACAGAGTCCTGCTCCCCTTCCCATGCCCTTGCTTCTGGCTCCGCAGGGAGCAGCCGGAATAGTCCTGGAAGGGGAGGAGTAAATGCCATGGGCACATTGGGGACAGTCAGACAGAGGGACTCACCGGGAGCTGAGCAGGTCTCCTGGCTGCTGGGACTCAGCGCTGGGAACAGAAACGGCCGGTGTAGTTAGTGCTGGCGGCAAATTCCCCCCTTCTCTGACCTCGGTCTTGAGGGACAAAAACTGCTTGTGACAGACGGAAATAATTTCCTGATCTGCATTGCTGGGTAGGCAAAGCCGGCAGGACGTTAACCCTGGGGCAGGGCAGGTTCCTCGCACACAGACCTCAGCCGGGCTTTCCCTGCAGCTCTCTAGAGGGCCAGATGCTCCGCTGGTGTAAACCCGCATTGACTCCTGTGGGACGATACTGATTTGCACCAGCTGGGGATCTGGCCCAGCAGCAGCTCCCACACTCAGGGTATGTCTACACTACCCCGCTAGTTCGAACTAGCGAGGAGTAACGGTAGTTCGGAATAGGACCCTAGTCCGAACTACCTAGTTCGAGCCCCGTGTAGCCGCGCTACACGGGGTTCGAAGCAGCGGGGATTTAAAAATGGCGGCTCCCCGCTTATGCTAATGAAGCCCGGGAAATTCAAATCCCGGGCTTCATTAGCAAGTGCGGTATGCATACATTACCCTCCTAGTTCGAACTAGGAGGGTAGTGTAGACATACCCTCAGTGTTTACCCTGGTTCCCATTTCTCCCCACTAAGGGAATTTGCCAAGAGTGTGGCCCACGTACTCACCAGGCAGCAAGAGGCACAGAGACAGGAGCATGGAGGAGGCTGGGGAACCTGTGGGGATGGAGACAGGACTTAGGAGGCCACAATCCGCAATCTCTCCCTGCTCTGACCTGCACCCTCTGCCCTGTCTGACTTCAGCCAAGGGAAGCTCCGGTGTCCCTCTCTGCTCTGACCTACCCAGGGCTGGATGCTCCAGCCCCTCTCCCTGCTCCCAGGCCCCTGGGGACTGCGGGGCTGAGGTAGCAGAGATGCTGCAGCCTCTCTCTGCCCTGCTCTGTCCCCTCCATGGGTCAGATACTCGTCACCGCTCCCCATTTCCTGCCCCGCATGGTCCCCCGTCCTTGCCCTGACCACAGGCTCTCTCTTTAGGGCTGCGAGACTGAGAACCGAAGGGGCCTGGTTTGCTTGTTTCAGTCTATAGCAGGGGCCTCAAACCCCAGCTCGCAGGCCAGCCCCAGCTGGGGCGATTGTGCCGTCTGGCCTGGGACACCCAGCGAGATGGGGAAACCTTTCCACCCTTCCCACCGTCGCCTCGCCCCTCCCTTCCCCACGGCACCATGTCCCTGAGGACGTGGCTTTGGGATCGCGGGGGAAGGGGAGGCTGGTACGGCCGGCGGCAGCGGTTCCCCCTCCACCCCGCACTGCCCGCAGCTCTCCCGGCTCCCAGTCACGTCGCTCTGCTTCCCACCAGCCTGCAGGAGGGGGGTTCCTCCCCAGAGTTCTGCTGCCCCCCTTGCTGCTGGGGCCAGGCCACCCCGCTAGTTCCCCGTGATCCACAGAGACTCTGGCCCCTCCCGCCTAGTGTTTGGGGAGGCAGGTGCCCTCCTGTGCCCCCCTCTCATCACCTCTGTCCAGTTATTGTGGGACTACAGGAAAACAGGCCCGTGCTTCACCTGTTCCCAAGGAAAGGGCTGGTGTGTAGCCGACAGGACTCAGCAGGGCTGGACTGTTTGAGCCTCCTGAGCGTAAGAAGGGTGGAGGCAGCTGTTCTGGCCAAGCGGCTGCTCCCTTCCCAAGGGCCCGGCCCGGCCTGGCCTGTCCTCCCCCAGTATCAGCCGGGGACCCGGGGAAGTGCTGCGCAGAACCCAGGGTCAGCTGGGAACTCCCCAGCTGACCCCAGGCTCCATGGCTTTGAAATGCACAAGAGCTCCTGCTGGGGACCCGTGTGCAGCCCGGAGTCAGCAGGACTTCCCACTGGCCCTGGAGGAATGCGGAAGTGCCTTTCGACTAGTCAATTAACCACATTTTAACACCCTTAATTTCTTTAAGTTGTTAAGTAAAGGTGTGTTGATTCTAATTGCATCAATGAGATGTGTATTATTCATAATTGTTGTCTTGGAGTTAGATCCAGATTACTGTTGGAATAACGGTATTCCTGGAGGCTCCCAAGGCACACCAGGAAGTGTGCACAGGGCCAGCCAAGTGGAGGCGCTGCCATTGTATATTCTTTAGGAGCAAGGGGGTGGAGAGGGAATCCCCAACTAAACAACATCACCCATGGAGCACTTGGGAGCTCCTTTTCTGTTAAAACATCAGGCACCCAGGCACGCCTGTGAGTGTGACCTGCTCCCGAGTAACCTGGGGAGGAAAAAGGGGCTACACAAGGAAAGCCCGTGTCGGGGCCCAGGGTCGGCAGCAGATCCCCAGAAAGTGGTCCCACTCTCAGAGCCAGTGTCTGGCTGGCAGAGCGGGCACTCACTCAGCAGGCAGGCACCAGCTGCGGGGGAAGATGTTGTACTCCTTGGGGAAGAGTTTGAGCATGCGGTTGAGGTTGCGGGCCAGCAGGTCCTTCCGGCAGATCTCCGTCATACCTGGGAAATGGTTGATTTTCTGAAAGACGTGCAGCAGAAAGGACAAGTCAGCCACAGGAGCGGGAGCGACAGCCCTTGGGAGCAAAGGGGAAGCAGCTGTCCCGCCTGCGGGGCACTCTTGAGCCCATCAGCACGGACTCAGTGCAGCTGCCGTTCCCAAGGAACGCCTGTGCCCCTGCGCTATAGGGCAGCGCCCGGGACGGCCATGCTGCCGTGTTTCTTTGGGAGCTCTCCATACCAGAGGCCTGCTGCCCTCAGGGTTTCCCATGCCAGCGCCTTCTGCCAGCACAGGACGCCCTCCGCACACCTGGCCCTGGCCCAGGACAGGGCAGGCAGGCCGGCAGCGAGGAGGGGAAGGAGGGGTCCCACTTGGAATTCCACACTGGGGGAGACTGAACGGCCTGAGATTCCCCCAGAGAGCCCACTGGCTTTCAGGCCCCAAAAGTCTGCTGCTTTTCGACAGGCTGAGGCCTGGGCACTGCTCCCCAAGGGCATCTGCTCTGCGGATGAACAAGGAACGGGAAAGACAGGCTTCCCCTTGCATTGAGGGCAGAAGCCGCCCACTGCAGGCTCAGATGTGCAGAACCCCACAGGCATAATTCATGCCTGGCAACTGTCAGTCAATGTCCTCAATGTCCTCCCAGAGCTCAGTGGTGTCGTAGCTGTTGTCCATCATCCAGGCGCTCAAGGTGGAGAGCTTCCTGTTTGGGCAGCGAAGAGGTGAGCCAAGCCAAAGGGATTCTGCAGCTGAAGCAGCCTCACCAGGCTGGCCGCAGGGGCTGGGCAGGTGTGGGGGGTAGGAGGCTGAGCCCTAGTGCTGCTTCTGAGCAAGTCCCATGGTACCCGAGCACAGGCCCACACGGAGGGGGCGTCTTGGTTCAGGGGGTCCAGAAGCAGACCTCGGAGCTCAAGACGCTGACTTGGGGGCCCTCCACCTCACCCACCTTACAGAAGAGCCCCAGGGAAGGAAGCCCCAGGGACACTCCCGGCAGGAAGTGGGTGGGGGCAGGGTGTGACGTAGTGGGGGTACCTGGCTGGTTTCTATGCTGCTGGCTCTGGGGTAACCTCCACTGGCTGCCGTGGGTACCACGACCCAGCAAAACAGGATGAGTCACTATGCAAACCAGTGGCCAGACACCCCCCATGGAGAGGAACAAAGGAAGGTGGATGCTGCCCTGGCTGGGGGGCAGGGCTGGAAGAGAGTTAGGGAGTTGCTGTCTGAGAGCATGGAGGAGAAAGCCTAGGGAGAGGGGCTGGAGTTTAGGGGCCCAGTCTCCCCCATCTCAAGGGGGCCTGAGGCAGCCTAGCCCAGCTCTGTGACCAGACTACATCTGTGCTGTGCTGTAACCTGGAGAGGCAATAAACTCCTGCTTTTCCACTGGCTGGTGCAGTCTGTTTGTGCCATTTCGGGGTGCAGGAGGCGGGGGACCCCAACGCGCCGTCACACTGGTGTCAGAAGTGGGATGCACTGCACCCCGTGGATGGAGCTTCCAGCGGCGAGCGACAAGGCGCAGTAGAAGCAAGAGCCCTGGAGCCAGGCGTGCTGGAGACAGAGCGAAGCGGTTCCTGGGGATCGTGGGGCGCTGCAGCACTAGACTGGTGAGTCTGCACCGAGGGGACCAGCGGGCAGATGGCCTACGCCCGACTCTTGAAGGCAGAGCTGGTGGAGCTGTGCAGAGAGAGGGGCTTGCCTGCGCAGAAAGCAACCAAGGCCCAGCTGATTGCCCAGCTGGAAGAGAATGACCAGCCACAGGGCCAGGATCTTGTCCCCAGGGGAAGCAGCCAGACCCCCCCTGAGAGTGTGTCAGGCTCAGAAAGGGGGAGGAGCGCTGGAACCCACCGGAGAGATGAGACAGCGTCTCCCGGGAGGGGCCAGCCCAGCGGAGCTACGGCGGCTGGAGATCCAGCTGCGGATCAAGGAATTGGAAGTAGAGGACCGAGAGAGGGACTGCCAGGACCGAGAGAGGCAGCGGCAGCATGAGCTGGCCATGGCAGAGCGGAGAACCGACGGGGCACCGGCTGCGCCAAGTGCGGATGGGTCCCAGGACTGCCAGACGCTTGGAGAGGCTCGTGGTGGCCCAATTGAAGGACGTGGGTGACATAGACGGGTTCCTCAGCTCCTTTGAGAGGGCCTGTGGACTGCAACGGGTTCCCCCAGCTGACTGGCTGCAGGAGCTCCTCCCCGCACTGAACCAGGAGGCGGCCGGAGTGCTCAGTCAGCTGGAGGACCTACAGCCAGGGGATTACAACCGAGTCAAGGAGGCCCTGCTGCACAAGTTCGGGCTGACCCCCGAGATGTACAGGAAGAAGTTCCGGGGGGTACAGAAAGGGCCATGGGAGACCTATGTGGATCTGGCCTCCCGCCTGTCGCAATACGGCCGCAAGTGGGTGTCTGGAGTCGGAGCCCAGACCGCAGAGGAGCTGCTCAAGCTGGTCCTGATGGAGCAGTTCTATGAAGCGTGCCCACCCAAACTGAGGCTGTGGCTCAAGGACCGGAGACCAGAGAACACCCAGGAGGCCGGGAGGCTGGCGGACGAGTTCACGGAGAGCCGGTCCGGGTGTGAACGGGAGTCCCGGAGAGAAAGGGAATCGTGCAGTGACCGTATCTCGGCTGAGCGACGAAGGGAGTCAACTACGGGGCGAGACCAAGGAACAGCTGCTGTATTTGGCCCACGATGTCCCTGTTGGGGGCCACCGGGGGATCCGGAGCACCCGGCTGAGGCTGCTCCAGCACTTCTATTGGCCGGGAATCTTTACAGCCGTGCAGCGGTACTGCCGGTCCTGTGACTCCTGCCAGAGGGGCGGGAAGGCCCAAGACAGTAGGAAAGCAGCTTGGGGGTCTCTACCCCAGATAGAGGACCCTCTGGGTTTGCTGAGAGAGTTATGGGAGGGGAAGACCTCCCTGGATGGAGCATCGGGGATGGAAGCCGCCCTGGCTGTCCAGAGAAGGCTCGCTGGGCTCATGGCCCCGGCCCGAGAGACCCTGGCCAGAGATCAAGGCCAGCGGAAGGGTGGGTGTGACCCCCGAGGACAGGCCTGTGCCAGTCGCCCTGGAGCGGGGCGGCGAGTGGACAGAGGGAAGCCAGCTCATGTGGGGCCTCGCCACTGCCGGCCCGAGTCAAGGGGAGCACCCATGTCCCCAGGGCGGGTTCCCACGCAGAGGACCCGAACTTCCCTAGGTCACGAGCGGAGTGACCCTGCTCAGTTCGCTCTCGGAGGGGGGAGAACTGTGACATAGTGGGGGTACCTGGCTGGTTTCTATGCTGCTGGCTCTGGGGTAACCCCCACTGGTTGCCGTGGGTACCACGACCCAGCAAAACAGGATGAGTCACTATGCAAACCAGTATGGCCAGACACCCCCCATGGAGAGGAACAAAGGAAGGTGGATGCTGCCCTGGCTGGGGGGCAGGGCTGGCAGAGAGTTAGGGAGTTGCTGTCTGAGAGCATGGAGGAGACAGCCTAGAGAAAGGGGCTGTAGTTTAGGGGCCCAGTCTCCCCCATCTCAAGGGGGCCTGAGGCATCCTAGCCCAGCTCTGTGACCAGATTACATCTGTGCTGTGCTGTATCCTGGAGAGGCAATAAACTTCCTCTATTCCAACCGCTGGTGCAGTCTGTTTGTGCCATTTCGGGGTGCAGGAGATGGAGAACCCCCAACGCGCCGTCACACAGGGCTGCATGTACCTCTTGCTGCCCATCATGTCGTCTCGGATGAAGTTTTCATGGTGCTTGTTGATGGCGTAGTTGGTCAGGTGCATGCAGATGTCATCCTGAGGGAGGGACAGCATGAGACCGGACACTCAACCTTGCAGTCCACGGCAGCCAGCAGCGCTTCACCTTCTAATCTGCCCGGCCACTCCGTCGGCCCAGTCCTAAGTTCTTCAGCCTATCCGCTCGGCTGCCCAACTCCGGTCAGTAGCAAACCTGCCCACACAGCCACCCAGCTCCAGTCAGCAGCAAACCCGTGCGCCTGGCTCCAGTCAGCAACTGACCCGCCCGCTCGGCCACCCGGCTCCGGTCAGCAGCAAGCCCGCTCGCCTGTCTCTGGTCAGCAGCAAACCCGCTCTCCCGTCTCAGGTCAGCAGCAAACCCGCTCGCCCGTCTCCGGTCAGCAGCAAACCCGCTCGCCCGCCTCCGGTCAGCAGCAAACCCGCTCGCCCGTCTCCGGTCAGCAGCAAACCCACCCACTCGGCAGCCCAGCTCTGGTCAGCAGCAAACCCGCCCACTCAGCAGCCCAGCTCTGGTCAGCAGCAAACCCATGCACCAGTGAGCGGGTGGCCAGACCGCTGAGGCTGAACCCTGCTGCCCACTCTCCGTCCACCCGCCCCAGCATGGAGAGCGGCATGGGCGCTACTGGCATCGAAGCCACAGGCAATGGCTTTTGAGCAACCATCTGCTAGCTGGGAACAGCAGAACGAGCCCCCTCCCTCTGCGCACCGCATGTGCCAGGCCATGGGAGACAGGAGTGGGCTACCTGGAGCTATGCCCAGGGGCCTTCCCCATGCTGGGAATCCTCAGCACAGGAGGTGCCGACAGTTTCTGCAAGTGGAACAGACCGGACAATCTGCCCCTTTTCTTCAGTCATCCAAGAAAGGACCCTCGGGTCCTAGAGGAAGGGGCTGTGCCTGCAGGGGGAGTGCAGAGCCTGTCAATGTGCAGCTCCCCGTGGGCCGTGGATGTGGGTGGCAGGTCAGAGGCAGAGACAAAGTGTGTATCCGTTCAGGCTCTAGGTGCACGGGGCTGATTAGCTGGAGGGCCACCAGCAGAGGCAAGAGAACTCGGTGGTGGCCTCGATCATGAGTCCATACCCGTCATTTGTGCAAATTACCCCTTTATTTGGTTATACGCGCCCCCACGCCCCCAGATAGTCCATGGCCAACCTACTGGCAGGTCGCCCCATGTCCAGCCGACCACCATGACTGGACTCCATGTGTCGTCTCCAGACGGCGGAGAGGGGGCCTGGGCTCAGAGGGGGCCTGGGCCGACCCACTGACCCAGGCCCTGGCCCAGGGCCCTGACGCAGGGAGCTAAGCTCCCTAGTGTAGCAAACGGGGGTGTTGCCCCTAAACACGTTTGCTCGCGGGTTCCATGACCCCGCCCTGGGCCACTGCTCAGCTCCGCCACCTTGACTCAGGTCACAGGTGTCTAGCGCGCTCGTTGCACCCCCGCCCTTGAGTTCCCTCGTACCTCCTCTTCTTGTGTCTCCGTTTCCGCACACCCCTGCTCCTGCTCTTCATCCTCCCCCTTCTGCCTGACCGTCCTTTTATGAGCCGATCTGTGCTCCGCAGATGATGCCCACTCCCTCCCCAGCCTTAACCCCTCCCCTACAGGGTCTTCTGGGCATCCGGCTGACATCACACTCCCAGAGGGTGTGACGTCGTTTTCCTGCACCGGGCACAGGACGGCTTGCAGGGTCCGCGCTCCCTGCGCGATTCCTCTTCCTTCCCCATCCGGTGTCTCCGGAGCCGGCCCTGCTGCTTTCCCTGTGGCGCGGACACCGGCGCTTTCACCGTTCGGGGCTTCTCCCGGCTCAGGAGCATGGCGGGGTTGCTCCACCCCACTGCAAGCTGCTTCTCCCGCTCCCTTTCCAAACACCCATTCTCTCCATCTTTCCTCTTCCTGGCCGGAGCCCGCACTGCTCCTGTGCACAAGGGAGAGTTGCTCCCTGGGAGCCTGGCAAAGCTGGGGAGCAGCGCCTCAGGGCGTACGGCTGGGAAACAGCCCCATGGGACTAAGCACCCTGACAGGGAGTAAAGGGACTGGGGGAGGAGCAGCCAGAGCAGGAGAGGGAATGAGACCTGAGCTCCCCGGGGTCTGCAGCCCACCCTAGTCCGACTGATGCTACACAGTTACTTGGAAACATCCCTTCTTTACCAGGTTGCTGCTGCTGGGCTCGATGTACCTCGTGATGGCAAAGCAGGCCAGCCCTTCCTCGTAGACAAAAATCTTCAGGGGGTCACAGGATGTGACCAGGACATAGATGCGCATGTCAAATTTGAAGCCATCAATAAGGAAGGGCTGTGAGAGACAAGGGCGGCGTGGCTGTGAGCTGCAGACATGTGGCTTTCGCAGCAGCTCATGGGAGGGAAGAAGGCACGGCAGCCTGGCCCCGCCGCTGGCTGAGCGGTCGCAGAGGGAGCTGGCAGCAGGAGTGCAGGGCACGGCTGGCCAGATGCTCACGCCTTGCCCGGCCCCTGGGTGCCCCATTACCTTGGAGATGTTCTGCTGGCAGGTCAGGTGCTCCCCGTGTTTAATCTCCTTGGGGTTGCGGGTGATGAAGATGCCCCTCCCTTGACAGCCGCTGTCCGGCTTGCAGATGTATCTCCTGTTCTTCCGCATGCGCCCGTAGGCCTGGAAGCCCCCATAGCTATGTGACAAGAAGTGCTGGTTTCCCGATTTCCGTATTGGAATGGACAGGAGCAAGCACTTGAAGAAAAATGGAAAATTCTGGTGAGTAATCCAGAATTTCCCCAGACCTTCTCGGGCTTATCTGTCACTAAGTTCTTTCATTTCATTTTCAGCACTTGCCACAAAAATGTTCCTTGTCTCGATTTACACGAGACTGTAAAGAGCTCTAACTAGAAAAAGATACATGAGAAAGTCACCAAACCTTGTCTTGTCTTTGCTGCTTTTTAGGTTTTCACATAATAGATTTTCTTTTGAATGTCAAAAAGTAAGAAAGACTCCTTTACGAGTACCCCAGTGATGCACTACCATCATTAGCATGCTGGTTTTCAGGTTAAGTTCTGTGTCATTCCCAGTGCTACTATGAAGCTATTTATAATTATAGCAGTCTGAAAAATGGTAAGTCTGTTTCGCAAAACAGGTGGAATTTTTTGTTTGTTTGTTTTCTTGATTTTCAATGCCACAAACAAAAAGTGAAAAACTAAAACCATTTTTCAGTTCTTTGTTTTCTCCTTTTCTTACCCCTCATCACCATCCCTTTTTCCCCTCTTCCATTTTCTGATTGAAAAGAGGATAAAAAAAGAAATAAACAGGAAAACAACTGAAAAAAACCCCCACCCGTTTAAAAAAAACGAAATATTTTCTGTTTGGGTTGGGGTTGTTTTGTTTTTGGTCGAAAGATAACACAAAATAAAAAGTTTCCATGAAAATGTTTTTGAAAAAAAAAAACCATATTTCATCAAACAAACATTGCAAATAAAATGATTTGTCCCACTCTGCTAATAATGAATAATTTATAATTAATTCTTTCCCAGCTGATACATTTGGGCTCAGGGATGTATACTAATACATCTGAAAGTCATCCCGTACCTGAAGCAGCATGTGCTCCCACTGTTCGCGGTTCAGAGAATTCTCTGTGTTTCCTATAAAGCAGGAGGCAAAACAACAGTGTAATTTACAACAGCAAGAATAGCTGTCCCCAATATACCCTCTGCAGTCAATCTTCTTAAAACTATCTGAGTTTTCAATGATAAAAGGGACCGATGCCAATGTAACATACCTGGGATTTCAATGATAAAAGGGACCGATGCCAATGTAACATACCTGGGATTTCAATGATAAAAGGGACCTATGCCAATGTAACATACCTGGGATTTCAATGATAAAAGGGACTGATGCCAATGTAACATACCTGGGATTTCAGTGATAAAAGGGACCGATGCCAATGTAACATACCTGGGATTTCAATGATAAAAGGGACCGATGCCAATGTAACATACCTGGGATTTCAATGATAAAAGGGACTGATGCCAATGTAACATACCTGGGATTTCAGTGATAAAAGGGACCTATGCCAATGTAACATACCTGGGATTTCAATGATAAAAGGGACCGATGCCAAAGTTCTCTACTGGGCTAAGAAAAAGTATCACGTTATACATTTTTATTCGGAGTCAGTCAACCCACGAGGAGCGAGATGCTGGACACTCCATAGGATACTTTGGGGTTGCCACCCCAGCTCCTACTTTGGGAGAGCCCATGGTGGCCACCTCAGTTGTCCTATGGATGGGTCCAAGACAGACCCAGCAGCCTGCACTGCCCTGCCTCACCCTGCCACACTGCCCTCTCCCAGCCCGCTGTGTGCATTGTATCTGTGGCAGTAGGAAGCAAAGTGCCCTGGTTCCAAGGCAATGAGCTTCCCATGGCCACGGCGATGCTGGGAGAGGGCTGTGGGGCAAGGTGCAGAAAAGCGGGCTGCCGAGCCATTGTCACTCCTGTTGCTTTGGTGATTGCGAAGGCAGGAGCCCATCCTACTGCCATCCTGCACCAGGACCCCCCAGTAATCCCTCAGCTCAGAAGAGGGGGCTTCAGCAGCAGGGCAGAGCAGGGGCAGGAAGGGATAGGGTAGGGCAAAACAGGGGCAGAGTTTGGAGAAAAGGTGAAGCAGAGGCAAGGTGGAGCCTGGGGCTGGTGGGCTGCCCTAAGCCTCGCCCCTGGGGAGTGCCCCAAGCCCCACAACCCCTGACAGCCCTGCTCCTAATTACTTTTGACTTTAATGGGAGCTGAGGGCACTTGGCGTCTCATCAAACTATTTAGCACTAGGGACATTAAATATAGTTTAATCAACTAATCGACTAGTTGATGAATTTTCCATCGACTAGTTGATTAGTCAATAAGCAGGGGAGCCGCAGCAGGGTTAGCTCTCAGTCCCGGCAGCTAACCCTGCTGCGGCTCTACCTTTAAAGTGTATTAAGAGCTGACAGGCTCTTAATACATATAAAAGGCTGAAGCGCAAGCCGGGATACCTGACTGCTGGCTCACGCTAGCTCTCCCCTGCTGAGCTTCTGATTTTTTAATGTATTAAGAGATGGCAGGCTCTTAATACATTTAAAAAGCAGAGTCGCAGCATCTGGGATGGAGCACAAGTCAGGGAATGCAGGATGGTCTTGGGATTAAAACATGGCAATGGGAGGGAGCTAGAAATTGGGGGTTCTGGTTCCAGATCACCACCAAAATTCTGATATAACATTGGGGAAATCACTTGCTCTCTCTCAGCTTTCCCACTTGTGAAATTGAGGACTAATTAATGCCAGTTTCTTAGAGGTGCTATGAGGAGGAATTAACTCATGTTTGTAAAACACTTTTGAGATGCTCTGCCTGAAAACACTATGGAAATGCAAATATTATCAGCTGCATGCAACATTGGTGGGCACATTGGAAATGGCTAGGTGACCAACATCAGCAGGATTCTCCAAAGTCTGGCATAATTAATGATCTTCTATTTCTTTTCCCAGGGAAACTCCCTACACCTCAGGGATTGCTGGCACGACTCCTGGTAAGAGACCACGGAGAACAGGTTTTCTGATAAATGTGAAGTGGAACAGTTAAGTATAAAAATCAGTTTTCCAGCTAAATGCTTTAGGCTGAAGAATGTGTATGATTGGGTCTCTCTCCACCCTCCCCTGATCAGACAGAGACACACTGTTCTACACCCTCATGCTAGTTAGAATACTTTCTTCTTTAGGAAGTCACTGCAGTAGAAGCAGCAGCTCTACAGTGTGTAGTCTCCACAGTGAGAGAATCTGAAATATTTCCTCCTTCAGGAACAAGCTGGTATCTTGCTGCAGAACTTAGCTTTCTCCCTCGTTGACAGGTTGTAGCCTCAGCTCCTTATGAAAGAGAAGGACACGGATATTCTGTCTTGCAGCTGCTAAAAGCCTTGCACCAAAATATCCATGCAGCAGTGGGTGAGATGTGGGGAGTAAAGATTCCAGCTCTGCTGCAGTACCTTGAAGGTAAAATGCTAGTTGGGAGTGACGTGGTCCATGGAGGATAGAAGAGAAAGCAGAAAATGCAGATTCCTATTGACATGTGTGGTGCCATCCATGTTGCAGTACGTGGGAATAGTGTGGAATTGAAACTGGGGTTCTAGACACCTCACTTTTTCTACAATTGTGAACCAGTGAGCTAACTCCAGTGTCAAACCAGGGGCCAACCACTTAGGATGGAATCAGGCCAGGAAGGTTTCAGTTGAATGACCATTTTACAGCAGTATCTTCCTGATCTTAGCTAGGTGGTTATTTAGGAAGGTCAATACACATGAAACTGGAGGTTTGTGAAACTCTTATGCACTGTTTTTGTGGTCACGATTACAGTCTGATTTTTGCAAACTGAATTTTTCTGAAAAATTAAACCCTAGGGCTACGTCTAGACTGGCATGACTTCCTTTTAGTCTCTTGACTGAAGATGAGAGAATTGGAACAGGCTGAATCTGGTCATTTTATAGTGGCTGGTGAGAATAAATGAAAGAGTTTCTGTTATAAACCTTGTCCACTGTAGTCCAGGCAAGCAGCTTCTCCTCCTTCTTGCATCTTTTTCTCAGCCATTTCCTGGAGGCATCTGCAGAGAGGCTTCAAAGTGCCAGTGTACTAAGATGGCACCACATTCGTTAGAAGCCTTGGCCATAACACCTGCACAGAAGAGCAAGACTGTTCAACACTTGGCTATTTTCATTCCCCCACCTCCTACTGGCTGAATCCTTCTGTCATGCACCTTCTCCTTTTAGTCATCACTGACCCTTCCCTATCTCGTTACCTTATCTCTATCTCACTTTCTCCTCCCCTCCGCCATCATCTCACTCTACCTGTCCCAGTGATCCCTCTCTCTACATTTTAAGTACACTGCCTTGTTTGGTGAGCATTAGCAATCTGGTTCTCATCCGGAGATGAATCATCTTTCCCTGCATTATAAAGCTACTTAGACAGCACCATAAATTCATCCTGCACTTTTCAGACATACAGAAGGCACAATCACGGCCCCAATAACTGTTTAAATACAGGATCACCAAGTCTACATTTCCAAGGTATTCATGGGGAATCTAAGGAGACGTGCACTCAGGCAATGGTGGTAATTAACAGAAGAACACTGCATTATGGTTCCTTCCAGTGAAGTTCCTTTTTATCTTGTCTGTACTGTGAATAGCTTCCTCCATGATACAGAGGTCCCATCATCTCTGACATGAACTTGACCTGCTGTACCTCCATTATCCTGACTGGCAAGAAGCTTCCTTATGGAGAGGTACAGTAGATATACGGAAGAATGTCTTTATTTCACGAAGCAGTAGCAACATGTCACTTACTTGGGTCATTCCAGTGACTGATATGTCCAGGCCTTGCAGGATGTGAATGCACATAGTTTGGATAGTGCTTTCTACCTGAACATCCTGGGAGGGAAGTTTTGTCCCCTGCTATGAGATAGATACATAGAATTTTCTAGCTAGTGGGAAAACACTGGCTGTAGAATCAGTGTCTATTTCTTACAAAGCCTTTCTGAATATTGATCTGAGAGCTTTTCCATTGCATTAGGAGTGCACAAATCATAAAATCATGGATTAAGGATGGAAGGGACCTCAGGAGGTCATATAGTCCAACCCCCTGCTCAAAGCAGGGCCAGCCCCAACTAAATTATTCCAGCCATGGCTTTGCCAAGCCTGACATTAAAAACCTCTAATGATGGAGATTCTTAAGGGAAGACAATAACAGAAACACCTAACTGGTGGGTCAGAACCCAGGCTTAGGAAAACCCCAGCACAAGGGGACACAAAGAAGATGGAGAGAGGCTGTTCTCAGTAGTGACAGATGACAGAACAAGAAGCAGTGGTCTCAAGTTGTGTGTGGGGGGGTGGATCTTAGGAAAAACGATTTCACAAGGAGGGTGGTGAAGCACTGGAATGGGTTACTGAGGGAGGTGGTGAGATCTCCATCCCTAGAGGTTCTTCAGTCCCAGCTTGACAAAGCCCTGGCTGAGATGATTTAGTTGGAATTGGTTCTGCTTTTAGCAGGGGGTTGGACTCGATGACTTCCTGAATTCTCTTCAAGCCCTATCGTTCTATGATTCTATAAAAGAGGTCCCTGAACAGTATTCATTTCTTCTTTTTATCTCTGAGGAGAGCCACTCAGACTCTGCCCAGTGGAAATAAATATGCAGAACCTAGAGGGAGCCATTCTGTTTGTTCTGATGCCCCAAGCAGCTTGATCATTCTGTGCATAGTGAATGTGAGTCTATCTATAGGCTAAATTCTGTTCTTCCTTACACCAGACTAAATATTGATCAGCTCTACTGATTTCAGTTTAAATAAGAGCAAATGTGGCCCGATGAGAAAGAGTTGCCTCCTACTTTCTTTGAGATGGGTAGGATGAAAAAGAGGCAGTTGGTGAGTACTGCCATAAGCTCCCACTTCGTAGCTAAAGGGCCAGGCAGAGCTAAGATCCTCAACAGCTTACTGTAAAGTTAATGTATATCATGGATCCCATTATGGAACTCTGTGTCTGGAGTCCATGACTCTGCCCATAGCTGGAAATACCCATTGAAAAGATTTTGAACTAGTACACATAGAACAGAGTATGAAGTGTGCAGCAAACTTTTCCAGGTTCTAGACATCTTGATGTAGGCTGCATAACCTCAGTGTTTTGCTAATAGTTTATGTATGCTTCAGCAGCCACAGGATTGGGCACCATTGTGTTCTTTGGAGAGTCTATTTATAAAAAAGATGTGCTTCCTTATACAAGAGCATTTCACTGAAAGATTGTGTTGTCAGAATTTTCACTGACTTGCCCGAGGTCTAAGTAATGTAGGTCGCACTGTCAGATGTAAATATCCAGAATCATATTCTGGTCTCTGTTACACTTGTGTAAATCCAAAATAATGCCACTGAAGTCAGGGGCATTACCCTGGCTTTACACGAATATCACTGATCAGATTCTAGCTCTAATCCTTCAGTCCAGCTGCATCCTTGAGCATCCAAAGCTCCCACTGAAGTCAAGGGGAACAATCAGCATGCCAGAATGGCAGAACTGAGTCCTAAGTGTTAAGAACTCTCCTTACCAGATTTCTGGTGGACACATTGAACTCGCTGAAAACATATGCGACCATATCCCATGCTGCACAATTCTCCACACTTCCTGAACTGAGCAGCTTCCTGACAAAATGGAGAGCTGCCATCCTCACCTGCAAGGGTAGAGATTATGCACAAGTTATTATTATCCCTTCTGCATGCAATATGAGACAGGATATGAGAGTCCTTTTGCTTTTGCTTTTATCTCTTTGGAATGGTGGCTGAAGTACAAATGATTAACACTTCTGTTATGTAAATTCCTTGCAACACTGGCTACAGAAGTACTATGCAAATGCCAGTTTTCACTTTCAGGTGACACTGTAATTAGGAAAAAGGCAGCATTTTCTCCTATAAATGTAAACAAACTTGTTTGTCTTAGTGTCTGGCTGAACAAGAAGTAGGTCTGAATGGACTTGTAGACTCTAAAGTTTTACATTGTTTTGTTACAGTTAACAAAAAATATCTACATTTGTAAGTTGCATTTTCACGCTAAAGAGATTGCTCTACATCACTGGTATGAGATGAATTGAAAAATATTATTTCTTTTGTCATTTTTAAAATGCAAATGTTTGTTATAAAAATAATATAAAGTGCATAGTACACACTTGTCATTGTGTTGTAATTGAAATCAATATATTTGAAAATGTAAAAAACCACAAAAATATTTAATAAATTTCAATTTTTAATCGCATTAATTTTTAGTTAACTGTGATTAATTGAAACCCTATTAATAATCTCAGCCTAAAAATGTGTCTCATTGCCAGACTCTCCACTGAGTGAAATACTTCCCAGATATTAACAGCAATACCACTATTCCACACACAATCTTACCTTAGCACTCTGATCACTGAGAGCAGATTTCACTGCCTTCACAATCAGAAACTTTCTAACTCTTGTCTCAGGCACTGAAAGATAAGGAGAAGTGTGCAATATAGTATATCTTTGTTCCAAACACTCATGCTCCACATTAGAATGTGTCCTGGGCCCTATTTAAGAGTACTACCAAACTTCACTCATATACAGAATCAGCGGGGAAAATATAGGACCAGACTCTGATGTCAGTTACACCAGTCTAAGTCTGAAGTATTTCCACTTCTGCAAATAGCACCATCATACTATCCTGATGGAAATATTGTAAGAGAGTTAGACAAATGGATGTCAGTGAAGTTAGTCTGTGTTTACCACCAGTATAGCAGAATTCGGAATCTATTCTAGAGTGTCTAATACTTATTCAGTCAGGAGTACTATTTTGTTTTTATCTCATTATTATTAACATGCATCCACCACAAGATTACATTTGTATTTGTACCTTGAAAATATCTTAGGCTACATTCAGCACTTAATTAACCCTGTTGATTTCTGTGTGACCACATGGGAGTAACTTAGAGCAGCACTGGGTCCCTTTAGTGAATTTCCAACCCTCTGGTGAGCATGCATCTAAAAGGGTGTCGCAAGGAGAAGGGAGAAAAATTGTTCTCTTTGGCCTCTGATGATAGGACAAGAAACAATGGGCTTAAATTGTAGCAAGGGAGGTTTAGGTTGGACATTAGGAAAAACGTCCCAACTATTAGGTTGGTTAAACACTGTGAAAAATTGCCCAGGGAAGTTGTGGAATCTCCACCACTGGAGATATTTAAGAGCAGATTGGATAGACACCTATCAGGGATGATCTAGACAGTGCTTGGTCCTGCCATGAGGGCAGGGGACTGGACTTGATGACCTCTCAAGGTCCCTTCCAGTTCTAATAATCTATGACTATATGACTCTATGTGTTGCAGCAGGGGCAGATGACCGTTTTGCGGGGTCCCGGGCAGCATAATTCCGCGGGGCCCCCCCTTTGCCACGGCGCATGCACAGTGACACCATGCGCATGCGCGGTGGTGCCATGGCTCATGCGCGGGACTTTTTGAAGCGCGGGACCCGGGGTGGCCACCCCGCTCGCCCTGCCCTATATCCGCCCATGTTACAGATCCTCTGTGCCCCATTTGCAGAGATGATGAGTATGTTATAGCCCTACCATGCCTGCAAAGCCTTGGTTCTTTAGATCAACCTATAGCAGCTCATGCTTTTAGCTCTGGATGTCCCCAACTCAACCCCCAGCACAATGGCGATGATCGCAGCAGTCACAGTTACTCCTGTGTTACTTACAGTCAGCACCAATAATAGCTGTGAGCAGATTCAGGGATGCCACACGAACAGTCTCATTCTCAATCTTCAGCTGCGAGTGCAGAAATGCTATGAGGTCATCAGGAGAAGAATGGGCTGCAAAGGAAGAAATCACATCCTCACTAACAACTGAAAGCTCATTCTTACCACACCTACAAAAGAAGGAAGTTACAAGGAAACTACTGTGTAATTTGGAGTCTCTTCCCCTACCTAGCAGTAGGATACAATAGAACAGCTCCATATGATTTTCCATGATGAGCTGCTGAGTTTGAGAACAGATCTGTGGGAAGAAGAGAAGTGATCAAAGGAAAACTAATCAGAATAAGCAACTGAAAAGAAGATGCTCAATTAATTTCTAAGCACTCACTTCTTACCTTTCCAAATAGAGCTCTGAACCCAAAATAAATGGTACTGACTGCACAACAAGAATCAGAAACAATGACCGATACATTGGATAACAGAAGTTCCTGCTTTCAAAGTGTTTTTAGCAGCAGAGCTAATTGAATCAAGACTTGACCCTTGGTAACTGGTTCAAATGGTTAATTATTCCACCATAAACATGAGGAGTTTATTTATAATCGAAAAGAGAGACACAGAGTTGATAGGATGTACCAGTAAATCACAAGGAGGGAGTATCTTATCGGGGGGGAGGGGGAGGGTAGGTGTTTTGTTTCTTACCTCCTTATCATCTCCAGGAAACAGAAGATACTTTTCATGAGAGGCTTTTACCTACAAAACTTGTCACCTGGGTCACCATGTCTATAAAATCAAGACTTGTGTGTTTATCTATTATCTAACAAGTCACTATGTAGACCAGGAAATGCCACTGGTAGCAGCTAGTGCAGTTCACCTATGCGCACACGTTGATAGTTATTTTAATAAGTATCTCACCTTGGTGACATGAAAAACATTAACATCCTCTTTATATTGCTCAAGGAGCCATGAGATCTATTTGAACACCTGATCTTGATGCTCTTCTTTATGCAGGAGGAGGCTCATCATGGGACCAAGGGCTTTGATGATGGCCTGCTTGAGCTACATAGAGACACAGAATTTATGTTCCTACAAATTCATTCAATATCATGCAATGGGCCCATCTTTTCTACTTCTGATGAGTGCAATTTCCCTTTTTCCACTGTTGAAACAGCCCTATCTCAATATTTCCTGGTAAAGAATTAAAACTCATGGGCTACGTCTACACTGGCATGATTTTCTGAAAATGCTTTTAACGGAAAAGTTTTCCGTTAAAAGCATTTTCGGAAAAGCACGCCTAGATTGGCAGGATGCTTTTCCACAAAAGCACTTTTTGCGGAAAAGCATCCATGGCCAATCTAGACATGCTTTTTCGCAAAAAAGCCCCAATCGCCATTTTCGCGATCGGGGCTTTTTTGCTGAAAACAGTACTGTGCTGTCTACACTGGCCCTTTTGCGCAAAAGTCTTTCGGGAAAGGACTTTTGCCTGAACGGGAGCAGCATAGTATTTCCGGAAAAGCACTGACGATCTTACATGAGATTGTCAGTGCTTTTCCGGAAATTCAAGCAGCCAGTGTAGACAGCTGGCAAGTTTTTCCAGTCTAGACACAGCTATGGTGTTGGTTTCAGAATTATATTCTACTGCACCTCACAACTTTCCCAAGTGGGATATTTCCCCAGATTAGTATGCACACTAAACCAACTCATTCCTGCTGTAACTCTACTGGAACTGAATAGACATCTGCCAGGAATGAATTTAGCCCATTCTCCTATATTCATCTGCATGTCAGGTGACAAAACTGGAATCTATGAACACTATGTACAGACAGAATTTCCATGAGATTGTGACATTATAATCTTTTTTAAATGTTTTACATCATACTCTGTTCTATCCCAAAGGACCTGCCATTGAACTCCATCATCACAAAGAGTGCCATACACAGAGAATTTAACAATACAATTTCTCATAAAGGTTTAGAAAGCCTACAATTCTCACCTCCAAATCTTCACATGTGGTCCATTTGCTTGTCACATGACGATAGAGGGGAAGAATTTTATCACAGAATTGAGATTTACCCATTCTGGGAAATGGGCACTTTTTCAAGTTACTAAAATATACATTTACTGCCCTTGACCATTTTTCCAGAACTGCATGGAAGGAAAAAAGACAGGCAATATGAAAAGGATGCAATAGTAATAAGGATACGTTGCTTTATCAGTGAAGACACCCAGGCTTCTAGTTTATTGCAATTCCATGCCCAATTCAGGAACAGCTGATGAAATCCAATAACAGTTTTGAATTATTTCTCTTCCCTCCTTTCCGTTTCTTGTTTCTCAAAAGGCTTTCTTCTCTTTTGTCTCTCTCCATCTCTTTTTAATTCCCATCATTTGAAAACATATTTTTTTCTCCCTTGTTACCTCTTAATTAGAGCTGATTGAAAAGGTAGTTTAAATTAAATTAAAAATGTTTACTCTTGTTTTTTTCAAAATTTCAAATTACAAAGATCATTCACATGTTTCAAAAATCAACAAATTTCAGCCACCTTTTTAGCTGCACAAAAACACTGAACATATCCTGATTAAAACTGTCATTGACATTTTTTCAGTTTAATATTCTATCAAATTGGAAAAAAATATGAAAAATATAATAAAAAAAGAAAATATTTTGACCAGCTGTTTTCTGAATGATTCATGTCCTCTGCAGTTATTGCTTATTTAGCCCTAAAACTGTATGATTTCCTATTGGGTTACAGTTTGTCTGAAAGATGTTTAGTGCCCCTAACTCCTATTAGCTATATTGAGATTTGACAGCATTTTGCCCTAAAATTAGATGCACCCGCTGCTCTTGAAAGGAAAATTAAGGCTCAATCCCATGTTCTATGAAGCTGATGGCAAAATTCCCATTTATCTCAAAGGTGCAGGATTAGTCCCTTAGGCCTGATCTACACTAAAGGGGAAAGTTGACTTAAGGTACGCAACTCCAGCTATGTTAATTATGTAGCTGGAGTTGACGTATCTTAAATCGTGTTTTCAGACTGTCCACACAGTGGAAGGTTGACAGGAGTGTTATTCCTCATGAGAAGCAGCACTACCGGTGCCAACGGGAGCACCCACTCAGTTCGAATTAGTGGGTCTTCACTAGACCTGCTAAGCTGGACCCTGGTGATCAACTGCAGCAGCGTTGATCTTCTGCATAGTGTAGACGTGGCCTTACTTGAGCATCAACCAAAAAGCAAAGGAAGAGAGAAGTGGAGAAGACCAGAGGACAGAGAAAGAGGGTGAAAGGAGATGATAATTAAGAAACTAAAGAGGAGGAATGGGTGGAGGGATGGAAAAGGGGAAATTTTTAAATGTAATTCAATCTGTTGCCTGCACATTCTCCCCCAGGAGTTTCCTGGCACATGGGCAGCATCAGCTTTTGTTTATTTTTAAAATATCCACAAGTCATAAAGGGCCTGAACTTACAAATGCTCAGCACCTCCAGCAAAGTAAGGAGCACTCTCAACTCCACTGAGTGCCACAGGAGCATGAGGACTCAGCCCCTGGTACAATCCAGTTCAGAGCCTGTTTGTAACGATCAGTCACTTAACTCTGTACCAAGGCCCCTAAATATCCATTTTGGACATCTACAATAAGTGCTGGCACTTACCACCACAAAATGCTTGCCTCAGCCTGCTCTCGTCGACTAACATCGGCTTGTAGCTCATGCTGTACAGGGTCATTCCCACAAAAGGAATGCACTTGAGTGCTGAAAAGAAGGGCCAGAAGAAAAGGTAGAGAGACAATTGACTGTTATCTGCCTTCTTACTATCGCATTTAGAAACACCGCTGGGTCGGATGCTATGGGCTCTTAGGTCATTTTGTGCTGCGTACACAAATGATAAGGCAGAAGTAAAACATCAGTGGGGGATTTACCCTGACGAGGAGCATTCTCCACCAATGTGCAGCTGTGCCAGATGCCCAATCCTCTCCCAGAGTAGGAGAGAGAGCACTGGGGAGGGATGAGAAATGGAATGGAGAAGAGCTCCACTAGACCTGATTTTCCTCAATCCTGTCCTTTAAGAACTTCAAATGGGGCATAAGAGCTTGCACCTTGGTGTGGATAGCTCATGGTCTTGCAACTAGAACCAGCCACAGCAGTTCATCTCATGCCCCCCAAATAGCACTCTGTGTAGCTGTACAGAGCGTGAACCTCTGTCCTTAAATGGAAGACAATAACTTTGAAACAAAAGATGGAAGTTGACATCCTATAGGCTGATGATAGGTTGCCCAGTGTAATCTAAGTGAACTCCTCAGGCAGCTCCAGTGGTTTCAGATGACATTGAAGCTCATACATCACCTCACTGAAATAGCAGCGTGCCAGAGCCACGAATGTGTTGCTTGCTGCCACTTTTAGTTCATTTGTTGCTTCCTTAAAAAATACAAAAAGAGAGAGACTGAAGTGATTAAAGCCAACTACACCAGCCAATGCTGCTCAAATGAATCAAGTTCTTATTTCTGTTTTCCACCCAACTTTCTGAGAACAGAATCATGAGTCATAAATAATCATTGAATCGTTTGGCTAAACACTTGTCAGCCTTTCAGTTGTTTGCAAGCTGCTTAGACTATTCGCTATTAGCTATTTGTGGTGGATGATTGGCTATCATAGTGACATGATATTTTTCCCTCAGAGGAGGTGGGCAGCTTCAAGATATTCAGAGAATTTTCCTGAATAAACTATACCCTAAATCCAAATACTGCTTCTTTTGGAAATAGCTCAGATTCTGTTTTAAGGTTTCATCCTGCTGCTTAACACCATAGTATCAGAGCACCTTCCACACAAAATCAGTATCAATAATAAAATCCCTAGTAGACTTCACAAAAAACTTGCTTGTTAAGAAACGGTAGGCCTCTCTGCATCTGATATATGTCACAATATCCTGACCTTACAAAGCACTTAAGCACATGTGTAACTTGAACAAGATGAAACTAGTCACATGCTGCTTAGGACCTGGGATTTCTGGAGGACGGTGTGGGGATCTGTGGGCCCCTAGCAGTCATTAATCCTGGAGAATACATTTTAGTTTCAGTATATAGTTTACAAAAAATGTTTTAATTAGTTTAAGCTTTCATTCCTGTCATTAGCATATAGGGAAAACTAACTTACCTGAGTATCAGAGGGGTAGCCGTGTTAGTCTGAATCTGCAAAAGCAGTGAAGTGGGTCTTTGACCACGAAAGCTTATGCTCCAACACTTCCGTTAGTCTAACTTACCTGAGTCTCTCTCATGTGGTTTGAGGCAAGTGTTATTATTTTGCTCAGTAGCCTTCTCTCTAGGACCTGGGCATCCTGCTGTAATACTTTCTCCAGGATACAGTATTGTCTACTCTGTTTTTCTGGGGACAAAACATAAAAGAACAATTGGGGAAAATGTTTCCTTGATGACAATATAGTAATGCTATAAGCTAATATAGTAACGCAATATAGTAACACTTACGCTAATAAGCTTCTGCCCGAAAGAGTTTACAATCTAAACATGAAACAACTAGCCCAGGCTAAAAGAGCAGATCAATAGCCAGGAAAATAATTCAAGTCTTCTGATTCACTATCTGGAGTCCTCTCCACTAGACCACACTGATTCCACAGCCTGCATACTCACTCAAGTAACCCCTTGTCTTCATTTGTGTAAAACTTGCTATGCCCTCCACAATCACCCCAGCTAGCAGCATTTCAGAAGAAGCTGAGCAATTTACAAATTTTTTAATCAGAATAAGGGCCCTGCACTGCCCCCTTATCTAATTTTGTTTATTATTATTATTGTTATTATTATTATTGTTATTGTTGTTGTTATTATTATTAGCATCTTGCCCTTTTTTATCCACTCCAGACAGAATTTGTAAATACAATTATAAAATACCCAACTCCTGCAGTAAATCTTCTGCAGCTTTTAGGGAAAATTAGCTCAGGAGTTACCTCTACATTGACAGTAGCACACTTGAAGGTCTCTTTTATGGGGTCCATCAAAGTTGAAATTCACAGATGATACTAAATATGGAGGAGTTGTAGGTATGAGTTGTGACAGAGAAATAATAAAGAGCGGCACAGAGAAATTAGAAACCTGAGCAGAACAAGACTGATTTCAGAGAACTGCAAACTAGCGCACCTAGAGAGGGGGTCAATATAACTGACATAATGAGAGAGAGAAAAGTGGGAAACAACAAGTGACCTGGAGTGACAGTGAAAAAAAAAGTCAGCCATCTGGGTTGGGTTTGTTACATACAGGAATCTTGTCATAAAGCAGGAAGACAACAGTTTCTCATTGTTCATCTGAGGTGTGACTGCTTCTGGCTTATTTCACTTTTTTGGCACCACATTCCCCAGAAAAGATCAACAGCTTGGAAGTAATTCATGAGAAAATTTTAAAAAGTGCAGGGAGGCCAGCAGAACTGACTTTTAAATAGAGACCTGCAACCTCTATGGGATCTGACCTCATGCATCAGGGTGAGGTTGGGTGGGTGTAGGGGAGCCTGCCTTGACAATAAATGGCCACGTCTCCCTTTAACACGTGCGGATCTCTAACAAGCAAAACCCAGGCCTGTCTCAAGTCTGGTGCACATAAGCATGCAGGCAAGGTCATGGGAGAAGCTGTGAGAGGAAGGAATGTTTTGCATAACAATGCAGATGAAGCATGGTACGTGAGACCATGTCAAGAACACATGGCAAGCAATCTTGTACAGGTACTTCTGTTTCTGATAACCACAAATTACAGATGCAGCCATACAACTGTCAACTATGCACATAGCAGCAACATCCTGAGTGACAGGATGTACTCCAGATAGGGTATTGGGCATGTTCCATATCCTACACAATACGTAATCAATTGGTAAATATTATTAGAACAACCGAGTCTCGCTTTGCTATAAAATGGGCTTAGTAAGAACAATCAGTGGGAGGGAATGAGCAGGATTGACCCACAGGTCCTGCTCGATGTAACTAGAAGTAAATAGGCCCTTCACACCGGTGATCCAGTGCACGGTGTTCCAATGCATGGGAAGAAAAGGAACCATGACCTCCTTCCTGCTACTGTAGGTAGCATACAGGTGATGTGTAAGTGAACTAGTCTTTATTATTGTATTATAGTAGCTCTTTTATTAATTGCTTTTGCATTGCTTTGCACTATATTATTGCTTTAGAATGTATGGCATTTAAGGTTTAAATTGTGTAGTAATTGTTTTTAAGGCTTGTAAAACTTAAACAACTGTAATAACTGCTTAAAGCTTGCAATAAATAAGAAAGTGGTTAAGTATCCCTGGAGTGTCCCGGTTTCTCTTGAATCTAAAATAAATCAAATCACATCACAGTGGGAAAACAACTGGACTCCCTTGGGCTCAGATCAGGTCAGCTCTCCTCCACAGAGTCAGCACAACCGTGACTGCATACTCCTGCCAGCCACCACTCACCTTCACATCTGTCTCCTGTGAGTCTATAACTCTGAACTGCCTGCTAAGGTGTGAACTGCCTGCTAAGGTCATAAAGCACTTTGGAATGTTCAAAGCCAATGGTTGGCTACACATTCCAGTGGTTGTGCTTTTAAAGGATGCTGCTGCAAACTGCTATCACTGCTCTAGTGGGGAGAGGCTCTGCCTCTTTCCATTCATTTTTAAATGTAAGGAGGATTTTTTAATTGAAAATCATAATTGATAACTTATGAATACATGAGCCCCACACTATTCAAGTGAGCCAGAAATGAACTGCTTGTCTTGGCTTCCTGGTACTTGAAACTAAAATGCCTTCTGTGTTGACCCTTAATAGAGAAATGGACTTTGCTGGATGCGAGTATTAATAAAGGAAAAAGGGGTTTGGATTATTTAAGAACCCTTCAAAGCTATATCCCAATCATATGTCATTATAATTAAGAAGTGTTGTCTTGGGTTTAGAGCAGAGAGTCAGTTCACATGGGTTTTATTCACCATTCTTCTACTAACTCACTATGTGGTGTTGAGCAAGTTATTTAATTCCCCATGACACAGCCCATCAGTAAATGGGGATGTTTATCACTCTCCCAAAGGTGCTGTAAAACCTAATTCATGAGTAAGTAGGTAAGTGCTTTGAGGTTTTTGGATGAAGATGCTAAAGGAGGACAAAATACTGCTATAAGAGATTATAGATACCCCTACAGTGCACTTTTATAATATACAGCCCATGTACTCCAGTGTGTACAAAAGGACAGTGCTCCTCTGAGTGTCTCTTTATTATATCACCCTGATCTGTAACAGAATTTTGCATTATGAGTTTTGCATGAAGACAGAAGGGTAAATACTGATTACACTGAAGGTGGGCTGAGCCAAGTTCTGTATTGAATTACTTCCATGAAGTCAAACAGAATTTGGAGTGGAAACATGGAAAACAGATGTGATTTGATGAAACTGCCCTACCTCATCCTGCTGAAGTTTTTCTAGCAGAACAGTCACAACGACAGCCAGTTTGGTCTCAGCTATCTTGACAATCTGAAGGGCAATAGTGGCCTTATCTTGATCGTCCATATGGTCCAGGAGGAAAACAACCTCGCTGTAAACAGCTGAAATTAAAGGAAAGGATTCTGCTGGTTATCATTGATACTGGGATTCGGTGCTTGTGTCTTTAATTCACTATCTAGTAAAGACTCTGTAGGAGACCAGACATGGTGATAAGTGGACCTGGGAATCATGCAAATCCTTTTCTTCCCTCATGGTGACCATGTCTGTTTGCAGAACTATTATGGGGGGACGGATTATAATAAGGAAAAGCTGCTCCTTTTAAATAAGATCCCCACATAAAATAATCTTTTCCACCTTTACTATTAATTTAGGCATTTTGATAGCACACAGAATAATTTATAGCCAAGATTTTTAAAACTGGGTGCCTAAACTAAAACTCCTAAATCCATATTAACACGCCTACATCCTGATTCAGCAACTTAATCACATGCCTAACTCTATGCCAACAAATAAATCTAAAGTTAAACACATGCTGAAGTGTTTTGCTTAGTCAGGGTGTCATTTCCAAAAGTGCTGAGCACCCAGAATTACCTATGGATAGTGCAAAGAACTTCTAGGGGTTCAGTACCTCTTGAAAATCAAGCCACTTTTTAAAGGCCCCACTGTATGAATTTAGAAGTCAAACTTTATGCACTCCGTTTTGAAAAAAGGCTTCAGTTTTATTTTATGGTAATTTAAATACTTGCAGAGAAGACACATGGAATAGGTATTTGTCCAGTTGCCTCTAGAGACCCTAAAAGATTTTCCCTCAATGCACAACATAAGAACATAAGAACGGCCGTACTGGGTCAGACCAAAGGTCCATCTAGCCCAGTATTCTGTCTGCCGACAGTGGCCAGCACCAGGTGCCCCAGAGAGGGTGGACCAAAGACAATGATCAAGCGATTTATCTCCTGCCATCCCTCTCCAGCCTCTGACAAACAGAGGCCAAGGACACCATTTTATTCCCTGGCTAATAGCCTTTTATGGACCTAACCTCCATGAAATTATCTAGCTAGGTGTTTTCCATGGGTAGGGTGATTGCCCCATACCTTTATGTGAAGCCTCAGAGATTAAGTCTTGGTAAGTCTTGCTCACATAGTCAGGATCAGTGTTACTTGTAAACTGAGCACTTGGGTGGCAGACGTGTGTTTCTAATGGTTGTACACATCCGTACATGCCTCAATGCACATAAAATGTATTCTACACGTAGAATTGGAGAGAACATTGGTCAGGATGCAATTGATCTCCAGATTTGAGGGTGGGGAGGAATTTTCCCTGGGTCAGACTAGCAGGGATTATTGTTTGGGAGGTTGGGAATTTGTCTTCTTCAGGAGTATGGGGCACTGATCAACCACCAGGATCATCAGAGCATTTCTGACCTAATCATTTCTCTACCATTGCAAAGGCCTCAGGCATTGGTAGCATTTCAGTTTCTCCTATCCTCTGTCTGCAGCACACAGCATCTTAGTCTCCTAGGCCTTGGGCACATCTACACAGCAGGGCTAAAGCAGAAATAAGCTACACAACTTGAGCTATCAATTGTGCAGCTTAAGTTGAAATAGTTTATTTCAGCTTTTGGCGCTGTCTACACAGCAGGAAGTCGGGGAAAGAGCACTCTTCCTCCTACTTCCTTTACTCCCCATAAAATGCGGGTTATAGGAGTCGGAGAAAGAAGTCCTCCAGCTTGACATTATTTGACATTATGTTGAAATAATGGCTTGCTGTGTAGATGCGGACTATGTTATTTTGCAATAACATCAGTTATTCCAAATTAACACTGCTGTGTTGACATACCCTTCAAGAGTGACAATTTTTAGTCCAAGACAAGTTTTGGTTTCAGCATAGGGTTGCTAGGTGAAACGTAATGGTTTGTGACATACAGAAGATTAAAGTACATGATCTAATGACCTACCAGCCTTAAACTCCATGAAACTGTGAAATAGTTGATGTATTAATAAAATCAGGATTTTATCTCCCATGTGTCTCTCAGCAGAAATTCTCCTGGAGACTTAATATTTAACAAGAAATCTGAAATGCCATATTTATCTGTCTCCATTGTAACAGCATTCCAAGGCATGGAGGAGGAATTGATCAGAATTTACCCTTCCCATGAAAGATTGCTCAAGATTAGGCGATTACCCATCCTTACCCTTCGATTCCAACACCCAGATGCAGATGGAATCAGAACTGTAACTTACATTGCCCATGCAGTTGCAATAGTAATGGTGTAGGATTAAGAGCACTAGTGTTGCTAAGAAACGCTTTGTTATCCTCCATTTAATATGCTAGCTATCCACTTAATATCTTAAGTAGACAGCAGGTACAGCTAGACTGCAGAGTTTTTCCAGGATACCAGAGATATCCCAGAAAAGCTCTGCCACGTCCAAGGAATGCGTCTGCTTTTCCAAAAAAATATTGGAAAAGCAGACATGTTTTTTCAGCATCTCTGTAAACCTCCTTCTACGAGGAAGAAGGGATGTTCTGAAAGAGGCTTTTTTTCTGACATTTGGCCCAGTGTAGACGGGCCAACTGTCAGAAAAGCCTCTTTCAGAAGAAAAGTGATAGAACTTTGTAGTCTAGACACAGTCAGCTAGAAGAGAAGTCCTTCTGTGTTTTCTGTTCTAATTTCTCCCATCTCTGATGGCTTGCACCACAAGATTTTGGCTCCAGGGATGCAGAAGTCATAAAATAAGGACCCATATTAAACATAAAACAACTGGAGAAAGGAAAGAAGACCTTCCCCATAACATCCAATAGTGACACAGGTTGTCAGGAAAGTTTCCAGGTTCAGAGGCTGTAGGCCAGTCCTTCAACTCAAGTCAATTAAAAGGGAAGTCAGTAGAGGCTCACTGGATTTACAGCAGCTAATGATCTGGTCATATAAATGGAGAATATTATACGTTTCTATGCACCCATGCTCTTGAATGTGTATGTGTGGATACAGGTTGGATATAAAAAAATACAATAGTGACCCTTACCTCTATCAATTACCTCCTGTTCACTCACAAATTTATTCATGGTTTAGTCTTTCCTCAACACCTTTTCTCAATCCTTTCTCCAACTAGCTCCAGTACTGAGAGATAGATGGCCTCTCAGTCTGTCAACCAGAACTTCCAGTTAAAATTACACAAGCACTATTGTGACATCCTTGTGACCAAAGCAAATTCCATAAACTGTTGATGACCAGGTAGGTACACAGGGACTCTGTCACTTTGCTGGAGAGAACTATGGTTAAGATGACCTGTCATCTGTCCATGACTTTTACTAAAAATGGCCCTAAATAAATTTTAGGTGCTGGGGAAAGGCAGCGCTCCAGCAGACTCCACTGCTCTGAGAGCAGGCTGGGGTGCCACTACTACTTCCACTCCAGGTGGGGGAACTGCCCAGGGTACCCTGACTGCTCTCCAACCAATGCTCCAGCACAGCATCTGGCCCCAGGGATGCCCTGAGATGTACCACGCCAACTACTGTGGAAGTCACAAAGGTCCCAGAAAGTCACAGAATCCATGATTTCTGTGATAGAAATGTAGCCGTGTTAGTCTCATGTAGCTGAAACAAAAAACAGGACTATGTAGAACTTTAAAGACTAACAAGATGGTTTATTAGGTGATGAGCTTTCGTGGGCCAGACCCACTTCCTCAGATCAAATAGTGGAAGAAAATTGGCACAACCATATATACCAAAGGATACAATCAAAAAAATGAACACATGAAATTTGATTTGTCCTTTTCATGTGTGTACATTTTTTTGATTGTATCCTTTGGTATATATGGTTGTGTCAATTTTCTTCCACTATTTGATCTGAGGAAGTGGGTCTGGCCCACGAAAGCTCATCACCTAATAAACCATCTTGTTAGTCTTTAAAGTGCTACACAGTCCTGGTTTTTGTTTCATGATTTCTGTGACCTCCATGAATGATTCACAGCCTTATTCATAATCACTTTCACCCAAATAGGCCTCTACCTACAGGTTCACAACCATCTCCTCCCTGTTGGTCAGAATCAATTCTTAAATACCTGTGCCCTGGGTTACTTCCTTCCAGTTTCTGAAACAAAGCATTGTCCCCATGACATTCCAAGAACTTATTGGATATTTTGTGTTTTACCGTATTACTTTTCCCACTGATGTCTAGGTAGGTAAAGTCCCTCATTACTATAAGGGCCTGTGTTCTGGATATTTGTTTTATTTGTTCTAGAAATGCCTCATCTCCCTCCTCCTCCTGGTTTGGATGTGTTTTCCCCACTTCGTCTTTACCCAGAGAATTTCAACTGGTCTGCCTCTTGCCTCCTTCTGGAACTCAGAACAAGTGTACAATACAACAACACCTCCCTTTTATTCCTACATGCTCCTCTATGCCAATACTGCAGTTATGAGATTTATCCCATCAAGTATCTGAGATGCCACTTAAGCTCAGTTATGACTTGTCTATTAGCACTCCCAATTCTGACTGCTTAGTCCTGTTATTCCTTGAATTTGTGAGTAGACGTCTAAAGCAGTGATACTCAAAATGGTCCATGAAACCACTTTGAGAAAACTGCTAACTGGCTACACTGGTGTGTTTATTTACTGGTGCCGCAGCCACAAAGCCTCGTGGCTCCCATTGGATCCGATTTGCTGTTTGCAGCCAAAGGGAGCCATGGGAAGCAGCAGCCACAGCTCCTTTTGCTATGACTGGCTAACCAGAGCCAAAGGGACCTGCAAGGCTCCGTGGCCTCAGTGCTGGTAAATAAACATACCGGCGCGGCCAGTTAGCAACTTTCTCAAAGTGGTTTCACGGATCACTTTGAGAAACACTGATCTAAGGTATTGATCAGATTCCCCCCAGGGATTTCCCTCTTGTTGCTCCTGTAATTCTACTCTAATTTTCCATATCTGATTCTCCCCAAAGAACTAGTCCTCTATTAAAGATACCTTTTGAACCTAGTTGCCTTTTGTCACCTGCCCCTACTCAGCTTAGTTTAAAGCCCTTCTAATAAGATTGGCGAGTCACTGCATTAAGATGTCCTTCCCTTTTGTGGTCAGATCGACCCCATCTCTTCCCAGCAAACCTCCTTCCTGCAACAGTATGCCATGACTGAGGAAGTCAAAACCTCCCATCCATCCATCTTCATCACACTATTATGTGGACATGCTTACCATTTAGTGTAAAGAGCAGAAAAACCACTCAGTGCAGGAAACAAGGGGACTCAAACTGAAGCTGTCAAGTTCACATGCTTCCATTTTCAGTAACTGATACATCTGGATCTCTCAAGCTAGTGGGGATGTCCAAGGCAGAAAAATATTTCTGTAGATCAGCATGTGATTATTTGTATTGCGGTACTGCCTCATAGTCCCAGTCATAGGCCAGAATCTCATTGCCTTAGGACCTGTACAAACTCAGAATAAGATGGTCCTTAACTGTCATTAAGTAATATTTATTCACAGCACAACAGAGAAGATAATTAAGCAAGAAGATAAGCCTACTTTGACCAGGTACCAACATGAAACTAGTGTAATAATACTACATATTTAGGAAACTTTCTCCCTGATTCAGGGTCTGTTGTGGCTAAGCCCCAGTTCCATACCATTGTGCAAACTGGGGTCTTATACAACTGCGCTAGATAGAAAGTGTACAGCAGTACAGTTCAAGAGTACTCCATATTTAATACATGCACAGGAGGCCACTTCCACAAGAAGCTAAGGGCATGGTCAGCACAGAGAGACTTCCTGTCTCTGCTAGTTTTACGCATCCCTCACTGTCTACACCTGCTCCATAAATTCAGGCCTTTCAAAAACACAGCATCATGTACAGGTAACTGTAACAATGCTTGTTCGTTGTATCTGTTCACATGAGGGCAAGGCATCCAATATCAGTCCACTATGGGTGATCAGCAATAGGAATAATGTTTGTGCATGTGACAAATAACCCCAGGACCACAGAACAGATTAAGGACACCAATGTGTGTGGCAAAGTCATCACAAACACCGTGCAGACGTCAGGGAACTCATAAGTTAGCATATAACCTTAATTCAGATCTTGGTGCAATAGTATATCCTCAAAAGGAAACTTTACTTATTAATTGGTTGTATTTTACTTATCAGTTGGTTGTATTTTACAAGATAAAAAGCTGAATCATTGAATGTTAGTTTATTTGCCCCAGGGCCAGATTTTTACAAAAACAAGTCATGTGCACATACACAACTAAGAGTTCTGCAGCAACGCACACTGTCCTGCAGCAATTAGTAGTGGGATCCTGCCCTTAGCAAGTCCTGGGCTTACAATTCACATGCTTATCTCACTAATGAGTATCAATTGATCAGCCTGTACTGAATATGGCTTGACAATTTGCCATCACTCAAAACACATTACAGTCAGAGAGGATGATAAATATACCATATATTCACCATTATGTACAAAGTCCAACATGTCCAAGGAGGCAAGAAAACAAAACTGGTGAATACAGAAAAAACATTACAGCCTCTCTCCGAGTTACGAACGAGTTACAGACCAAACACTTGGCTGTAACTCGATCAGTTCGTAACTTGGACCCCATTGAGTTACACGTGACCACGCTGTTTGTAAGCGCGGGTCACATTCGTAACACGGGGACCGCCTTTACGACTGCTTCATGGGAGCTTTGGTCGTAAGTGCGAACGGTCATAACTCGACCATTCACAACTCGGGGAGCAGCTGTACTGCAAAAAATAGACTGATAGCAAGAAGCTTTTGTACAATGTGCAGTAAAATGCACACCTTAATCCCGCTCAGTGTTTGACTGACTCTAATTCAACCTAAGTTTTGTCAGAGTAGGGTATGAGGCCCAGATCCTCAAAGGTATTTAGACTAATTTCCATTGAAACCAATGGGAGCCAGGAACCTCAATACCTGGGAGGATCTGAGCAAGGAGGGCAGAATTTGATGCAACAACAATATGCATTTCTAGAGAGATTTTCTTTTTTAAATAATTTTACTAACTCTCTGATTCAAATATAAGCCATTATTAGCAAATAATTATCTTTTTTCTATCCCTCTTAGAGCACAGACAAATAGGAGAGTGGAAATAACATTATTTAAAAGATTTTAACCAGGTTCTTTCATGGAAAAAAATTAAAGATCCAGCACTGTACAGATCTGCTGAGATGTGAGCCAAATGACTTAAAGCAGAATTCCAATATTACTTCTCTTTTTTGAAAGTTTTCTCACAAACTCCTCAAAATATCTGCCTCCACCTAGTGGTGTAGGTTTGCATAACTTTTGTTATTTATATTCCCTGTTGTAGAAATACATCAAATTATACTCCGCATTATTCTATGATTCTTTCTGTAGGGACAGGGACAGGGACAGGGACAGGGATAATCCTGGGAAGAGGCTCTTTTTTCCTTCACTACTCTATAGAGGTTCTTATACTGCTTGTTGTCAGCAAGACATGAGAAGTCATTCTTCCACTCTACTCTGCACTGGTTAGGCCTCAGTTGGAGTATTGTGTCCAGTTCTGGGCACCTCATTTCAAGAAAGATGTGGAGAAACTGGAGAGGGTCCAGAGAAGAGCAACAAGAATGATGAAAGGTCTAGAGAACATGACCTATGAGGGAAGGCTGAAAGAATTGGGTTTGTTTAGTTTGGAAAAGAGAAGACTGAGGGGGAACATGATAGCCGTTTTCAGGTATCTAAAAGGGTGTCATAAGGAGGAGGGAGAAAACTTGTTCATCTTGGCTTCTGAGGATAGAACAAGAAGCAATGGGCTTAAACTGCAGCAAGGGAGATTTAGGTTGGACATTAGGAAAAAGTTCCTAACTATCAGGGTAGTCAAACACTAGGGCTGTGTCTAGAATGCATCCTTTTTCCGTAAAAGGGATGCAAATTAGACACATCACAATTGCAAATGAAGTGGGGATTTAAATCCCCCCCGCTTCATTTGCATAAACATGGCTGCACCCCTTACAGCTGCCATCAGGCGCCCCTCATCGGTTGGCGCCTTGGGCAGCTGCCCGGCTCACCCATGCCTCCATCCGGCCCTGTCCCCAGGGTCCTGTTCACGGGCTCTGGGGAGGCCACACACACATCTGACCCTGGGGGAGATGGGGAGATGCCCTCCCACCACTAACCACTGCTGGAAGCAGGCTGGGGACAAGGGCACACACATGGCTGCACACAGACTTAGGAGTGCCGCACACGACACATGGGAATGCCTGCACACTTGAGGCACCACCCACTTCCACGGACAGCGCTCCAGGCCCCTCTCCTGCCCATGGCATCCCACTGTGGCCGACCACTTCCCTTGCCCTGCCTGTCTGTGGGACGAGGATGGGGGGGAGCAAGAAGTATGGTCCCCTGGGCACCTCAGGGCCTCTGTGAGGCAGGGCCGATGTCCAGGCCACACATAGCCTTGCTCCTGGAACATCCCTGCCCTCTAGCCTGAGGACTCTTGTTCTCAGCTCACATAGGAGGGCACGGACTCAGGGACAGTGTCTGCATGGATGACTGACCGCCTCTTCCTCTTTATTCTCCACAGCCGGACTAGCGTCACTAATGGGCAATCACCGACAGCTGAGGCAGCCGCCTGACCCTGGGGGAGCCACAAGTGCAGGACGGTCCAGGGGGACCTGATGAGACAGCACGTGGTCATCCTCCAAGGCATGCAACGGATCCTGGCCCAGAAGGACCAGGAGGACGCTCAGGGGCTGTGTCTACATTTGCAAGATTTTGCGCAAAAACTTGCCGCCTGTCTACACTGGCCACGAGTTCTTGCACAAGAACTATGATGTGCCCGCTCAGGAATAAGCCCTCTTGAAGAAGTGTTCTTCCGCAAGAGGCCAGTGCAGACAGGCAACATGAATTTCTTGTGCAAGAAAGCTCGATGGCTAAAATGGCCATCGGAGCTTTCTTGCGCAAGAGAGCATCTACACCGGCACGGATGCTTTTGCGCAAAAGCACATCTCTTGCACAAAAGTACATGCCAGTGTAGACGCTCTCTTGCACAAATACATTAACGCAAAAACTCTTGCGTTAAAAGTATTTGTGCAAAATCTTGCCAATGTAGACATAGCCAGGGTGTGTCTAGACTACAGGGTTTTTTCAAAAAAAGTGGCCTTTTTTTGAAAAAACTTCCCCTGCATCTAAACTGCTGCCATGTTCTTTTGAAAGTAAATCGAAAGACCATGGCTGGTTTTTTAACTATGGAAAACCTCGTTTTACGAGGAATAACGCCTTTTTTCAAAAGTGCTCTTTCAAAAAAAGGCACTATGTATTGCAAACTGTGCTTTTTCGAAAGCGAGCATCCAGACTGTCTCGGTGCTCTCTTTTGAAAAAGTGGCTTGCTTTTTCCAAAGTACCGGTTGTAGTCTAGATGCTCTTTCGAAAGAGGCTTGCAGTCTAGATGGGACCCAAATATGGGCTCAGATGGTGCAGCAGAGCCAAAACATGTGTGCTACCATATACGAAATGATGGCACACCCAGCTCCTGTCCCTGTCCCTGTCCCCGCTGCCCCCACTGCCCTCCCTGCTCATGCTTCTCCTGTAGTCCCAGGCCCCACCCACCCCCCGAGGTTGCCGAGGTCCTGAGACCTGAGGTGGCACTTCCAGCTGCACCACGCACCACTCCCAGCCCTGAGTCCCCCTCCTCCTTGGCCCTATCCAGGGAAGAAAAGGAGGAGTTGCACTATATGTAAGAGAGCACTAGGACTGCTCTGAACTCCAGTATAAAGAGGGAGAAAAACCTGTTGAGAGTCTATGGGTTAAGTTTAAAGGAGCAAACAACAGCAGTGATGTTGTGGTTGGTGTCTGCTACAAGCCACCGAATCAGGTGGATGAGGTAGATGAGGCTTTCTTCGGACACCTAAGAGAAGCTTCCAGATCGCAGGCCCTGGTTCTTGTGGGGGACTTTAATCACCCTGACATCTGTTGGGAAACCAATATGGCAGTACACAGGCAATCCAGGAAGTTTTTGGAGAATATTGGGGATAGCTTCTTGACACAAGTGCTGAAGGATCCAACCAGGAGCCATGCGCAGCTTGACCGTCTGCTCACAAACAGGGAGGAACTAGTAGGGGAAGTAGAGGTGGGTGACAACCTTGGAGGCAGTGATCATGAGATGGTAGATTTCAGGATCCTGACCAAAGGAAGAAAAGAGAGTAGTAAAATACACACCTTGGACTTCAAAAAAGCAGATTTTGACTCCCTCAGAGACCTGATGGGCAGAATCCCCTGGGATGCTAACATGAAGGGGAAAGGAGTCCAGGACAGCTGGCTGTATTTTAAAGAAGCCTTATTGAAGGCACAGAAAGTAACCATCCCAACACGTAGCAAGAGAGGCAAACATGGTAGGAGACCGGATTGGCTTACAGGGGAAATCCTTGGTAAACTTAAGCACAAAAAGGAAGCTTACAAAAAGTGGAAACTTGGACAAATGACCAGGGAGAGCTATAAATGTATAGCTCAAGAATGCCGGAGGGTTATCAGGAAGGCGAAAGCGCAAATGGAAATGCGATTGGCTAAGGATGTGAAGGATAACAAGAAAGGTTTCTACAGGCATGTTAATAATACGAAAGTGATCAGACAGGGTGTGCGGCCCCTACTGGATGAAGGAGGTAACCTAGTGACAGATGATGTGGGGAAAGCTGAAGTACTCAATGCTTTCTTTGCCTCTGTATTCACGGACAAGGTGGGCTCCCGGACTAATGCACTAAATGACACAAGATGGGATGAAGATGGACAGCCCTTGGTGGGTAAAGAACAGGTTAGGAACTATTTAGAAAAGCTAAACGTACACAAATCCATGGGTCCGGACTTAATGCATCCGAGGGTACCGAAGGAGTTGGCAAATGTCATTGAGGAGCCTTTGGCCATTATCTTTGAAAAGTCGTGGAGGTCGGGAGAAATCCTGGATGATTGGAAAAAGGCAAATGTAGTGCCCATCTTCAAAAAAGGGAAGAAGGACGATCCAGGGAACTATAGGCCGGTCAGTCCTGGAAAAATCATGGAAGGGATCCTTAAGGAATCCATTTTGAGATACTTGGAAGAGAGGAAACTGATTAGGAATAGTCAGCATGGATTCACAAAGGGCAAGTCATGCCTGACCAATCTGATTAGCTTCTATGATGAGGTAACTGGCTCTGTGGACGTGGGAAAGTCAGTGGATGTGATATACTTGACTTTAGCAAGGCTTTTGATACCGTCTCCCACAATATTCTTGCCAGCAAGTTAAGGGAATGTGGATTGGATAAATGGACGGTAAGATGGATAGAAAGATGGCTAGAAGGCCGGGCCCAGCGGGTAGTGATCAATGGCTCAATGTCAGGATGGTGGTTGGTTTCTAGCGGAGTGCCCCAAGGTTTGGTTCTAGGACCGGTTTTGTTCAATATCCTTATTAATGACCTGGATGAGGGGATGGATTGCACCCTCAGCAAGTTTGCAGATGATACTAAGCTAGGGGGAGAAGTAGATACGCTTGAGGGCAGAGATAGGGTCCAGAGTGACCTAGACAAATTGGAGGATTGGGCCACAAGAAATCTGATGAGGTTCAACAAGACGGAAGAATCCAAAACATAGTTACAAGCTGGGGACCAACCAGTTAAGTAGTAGTGCTGCAGAAAAGGACCTGGGGGTTACAGTGGATGAGAAGCTGGATATGAGTCAACAGTGTTCCCTTGTAGCCAAAAAGGCTAATGGCATATTAGGTTGCAATAAGAGGAGCATTGCCAGCAGATTCAGAGATGTCATTATTCCCCTTTATTCGGCTTTGGTGAGGCCACATCTGGAGTATTGTGTCCAGTTCTGGGCACCCCACTACAAAAAGGATGTGGACACATTGGAGAGAGTCCAGCAGAGGGCAACCAAAATGATTAGGGGGCTGGAGCATATGACTTATGAGGAGAGGCTGAGGGAGTTGGGTCTGTTTAGTCTGCAGAAGAGAGGAGTGAGGGGGGATTTGATAGCAGCCTTCAACTTCCTGAAGGGAGGTTCCAAAGAGGATGGAGAGAGGCTGTTCTCAGTAGTGACAGATGGCAGAACAAGGAGCAATGGTCTCAAGTTGTGGTGGGAGAGGTCCAGGTTGGATATTAGGAAAAACTATTTCACTAGGAGGGCAGTGAAGCACTGGAATGGGTTATCTAGAGAAGTAGTGGAGTCTCCATCCCTAGAGGTGTTTAAGTCTTGGCTTGACAAAGTCCTGGCCGGGTTGATTTAGTTGGGATTGGTCCTGCCTAGAGCAGGGGGCTGGACTTGATGACCTCCTGAGGTCTTTTCCAGCTCTATGGTTCTATGATTCTATGATTCTAGGTTCTGAATCCTGCTCCTCCCTAGTTACTTTTATTATGGACAAAATACAAAGTTCTTGGTTTTCAACACAAAACTGGTATCTGTATTGATACCAAGGAAGGGGAGAAGGGAAAGATTGTTGTGGGAAAGGCAGAGAGGGACAAGGCACAGGCCTCTAGTGGGGGGGTCGTGGGGAGAGTTGGTGGGGTCTTTCAAAGAAACTCTCCCTCAGAGCTTCCCAGATGTGCACCCTCATTTGATGGGCCTGGTGGATGGTAGCTGTGCACGGCGCATTCCACATGGAAACAGGCCCTGTTTAGGTGGGTATTAAATTGGTCCCTGCTGAGGTCCAGGTGGCAGGTGTATAGCTTCATCAGCCATGGCATGAGGAGTAGGCCACATCCCCCATGATGCACAGTGGCATCTGCACATCCCCAACCTGACAGTCACGCTGGGGGAAGAATGTGCCAACCTCCAGCTAGTGGTAGAGGCTGGAATTCCTGAAAATGTGTGCATCGTGAGCTCTGCCCAACCACCCAACAAAAATGTCCATGAACTGTCCATGGTGGTAGACCAGGGCCTGCAGCACCATGCAGAAATAGCCCTTGCAGTTGATGTATTGGGCGGCTCGATGCTGTGGTGCATGCATGGGAATATGGGTTCCATCTATGGCCCCACTGCAGGTGGGGAAGCCCAGGGTGGCAAATCTGGCCATGATGGGGTCCAGGTCTCCCAAGCAGATGACCCTGTATAGCAGGATGGAGTTAGGCCTTCACCACCTGCAGAAGGAGACAAAGAAATACAGAAAACAGAGAATGAGAGGGGGTGCCTGAGGCCTTGGGAGGTTCCGGAGTCCCTCTTCCTCCTTTCCCCCTCAAACACCGCAGGAGCCACCCCCTATGAGTCGTCCCCCACCCCCTGCAGGGCTGTGTGAGGGCGGGATGGCACATCCCCCCCAGGGATGGGACTTTCCCTCCACTCCCAGCCCACCCCCACAGCCTCACACTCCTTTCCCTAGGGCCCCTTTTTCCAAGACTTCCCCCCCCCCCCCAGAGATTCTGAGAACACCTTACTTCCATGAGGAGGGCCTGGACAGTGGACTTTCCCATGCCAAACTACTTGCCCATAGACCACTAACTGTCTGGGGTGGCGAGCTTCCAGACAGCGATGGTGACCCACTTGTCCAGGGGGATGGCCAAGAATTTCTTGCGCAAGAAAGCCCGATGGCTAAAATGGCCATCAGAGCTTTCTTGCACAATAGAACATCTACACTGGCATGGATGCTCTTGTGCAAAGGCACATGCCAGTGTAGATGCTGAATAAAGGGAAAGAAACACTTCCCTAGATCTACTGGAAATGCTCCTCCTAATGCATCCCAATTATCCTGCTTGGCACCATGGGCACATTCTTGACTAGTATCAGCTTCTTATCCACTGTAATCCTAAGGTGTTTCCCTGCATAACTTCTGCTTAGCCAGTTGGTTTCCAACTTAGGGTATGTCTACATTGCATTCCTCTTTCGAGAGAGGAATGCAAATGCAGACTAATGAAATTGCAAATGAAGCACGTATTTGAATTTCCTGCGCTTCATTTGCATAATCGCACCTGGCTGCTTTTTCAAAATACCCTATTTTGAAAAAAGAAATGCTGTCTAAACGTGGTTATTTTGAAAGAAAACCCTTCTTTCGAAATAATCCTTACTCCTAAAAAAATGAGGTTTCACAGTTATTTTGAAAGAAGGGTTTTCTTTTGAAATAACCGTTTCTAGACAGCGTTTCTTTTTTTGAAATAGGGTATTTCGAAAAAGTGGCCAAATGCAATTATGCAAATGAAATGAGGGAAATTCAAATCCATGCTTCATTTGCAATTTTGTTCATCTGCATTTGCATTCCTTTCTTGAAAGAGGAATGCAATGTAAACATACCCTTACAGAGTCTATGGGATTCTTACATCCCAAGTACAGAACTCTATATTTGCCCTTATCAGATTTCTTCTGGCCAATCATCCAATTCATCTGAGTACAGTCGCCATTTTAACTTTTTCTGTTCAAACGCTGTTGGAACTGCTTTTTCTCCAGCTCCAGTTTCTGCCTTCTCTTTACCATTTCAGTCATGTCCAGACATTAATAAAATAATGCCCATTCAGTGACCACATCCTTTGCACTACCTCATGGCTTAATGGTTTTGCAATATTGTTCAAACCTCAGACTTGTTTCAAGCAGGCGATTCTCACCCTCAAAGCATCCTCTTTCCCAAGGGCATTTCCCCTTCTTCATTACCCATCTCTCTAATCTGTTGGTTTTCTTCTGTCTCAAGTGATCAAAGGGGTTTTCTCGGACATCTCTACTTCCCTTATTTCATTCGTAATCTTTACTCACAGATACAATATAGCTTTCAAAAGTTTACTATCAAGGAACAATATTTAACTTCTTATTACACAGGTCAACAATAATTACAAGCAAACTTCTTAATGTAAACATTACAGAACTCTACCAAATATTCTGTGAGAAAGATAAATGGACCTCACTAAAGGAGTTTGGGCTACAAAAAAAACAGGACAATAGAAAATGTTCACAGGTTTGTGCCTCAATTTCCACACTCTGTGGCAACTACTCAACAAGTACCCCATAATAAGGATCATGTGTTGCCCACATTTTCCACCAATTTGTTAAAAGATTTGCCTATTACACTTGGGTATACTCATTTATTAGGGTTACTCTTATGGGGGAGGTTAATAAATCTATCAGGGTCCATCTACACTGCAGGCTAAAATCAATTAAGATAAGCAACATCAGCTACATTAATTACAT
Source organism: Pelodiscus sinensis (assembly GCF_049634645.1). Classification (NCBI taxonomy): domain Eukaryota; kingdom Metazoa; phylum Chordata; order Testudines; family Trionychidae; genus Pelodiscus; species Pelodiscus sinensis. Next base: position 1,817,269 of record NW_027465849.1, read on the forward strand.
AGCTGAAGTTGAGCTACCTTAACTTGACTTTTGGCTCCATCTATACAGCAGGAAGTTGAAGGAAGACTCTTTCTTCGACTTCCCTTACTCCTCATGAAATGAGGGTTACAGAAGTACAATCCTATATCTTGTTATTACACACAGTCATGCTTTACCAACATAGACAATAACAAACTCATCTTCCTGGATAACACTGAAGGAATAAAAGCTTTCTTTGTGTGGGAGAATTAAATCAGGAGTTGAGAGATACAGAATGATTTAAACCCAGGCAGGACTACCATGCCTACAGGAAATTTGGGGCATGAAAGTGGCCTAAACCAAGAAAAGATTGGAAGTAAGAAAAGGGGAAAAAGTTAATCTAGTTGCGATCAGGTTATTTTCTTTATTTTGTGGTTTGATTTGAACTATTCTGTGTGGATCTATGCCTCCCCTCCCCATATACCATCTAAGCATTGTTTCCAGAGATTTTCTCTGATTTTTTTTATTTGTTTTCCTTAGTTGCTCTGTAACATCTAGCAGCCAAGCATGCTTTATCAAGTATGTCTTTTGTTTTGTAATAAAAATCACTTTGTAAGGTGATTATTTGATTCGTGAGTCCTGGAAGGCAGAGGAGGTCTGTGTGTGTGTGTGTCTGTGTCTGTGTCTGTGTGTCCGCATGTCTCAGTCTGAGGGGTCATCTACTAGACACTGCAGCTTGTTTTTCTCTTTCCTTTTTTTAAAACTCTCTTGTGGCAAAAGAGCTTGGGGTACCCTGGGAGTGGGTTCAAGTGTTTGCCCCCAGTTTTGGAGATAAAAATCACTTGATGGAGGCAGTGACCCCTCCAAAATCTGTATATTGTGATTCTGGGGGAAGTTTTGGTAAACAGTGCTTGTAGTGGCAAGGTACATTTAAAGTCTTTGCGGGCGCCCTTCTTCTGCACTTGGAGTGCTGGAGTGTGGAACGGCCCTGAAAGGGACTCATTCCTCACTGAGGCAGTGGACCAAAGTGGTTTCCTTCATTAAGTGTGTTCTCTGCTGATCTGACAAAGTATTAATCAGCTGAGGGGCTGACGATCATATTTCCTCATACCATCCCCTAACCTCACCAGCTCCTTCCAAATCATGTTCCTAAGGCTGTCCTTGGATCGGCACTACCCATGGTTGTGAGACTTAGAGAGACTATAATTAGGAGAGTAACTGGCAGAATGAGAGCCATTATTTGCAAATGTAATCAACTATACTGGCTTTGCTGATTTGTCGGTTTTAGACACCCATCTTGTTTTACAAATCCCCTGCCTGTTTGATTTTTGCCACTAGTCCATTCCAGATGAGGTGCTTTATATCCACAGACCCTATGGTCATTTGTGTCTGAGAATTTAGCCCTGCATAAGTGCCCCATACTAATAGGCCACTGACATGTCCCTGATACTGGAAAGTGATAATCCCATTCTCTTCTCCCTGGGGTAATGAATCAGCGAGAGCTGCAAGCATCTTTTTCCAAATTAGGTAAGCTTCATGGGTCTCTTCTGGTTTCTGTTCTTCCATGATATAGATATATATGGGTATGTCTACACTACAAAGTTAGTTTGAACTAACGGACGTTAGTTCGAACTAACTTTAATAGGTGCTACACTAGCGCTCTGCTAGTTCGAATTTGAATCGAACTAGCGGAGCGCTTAGTTCGAACTAGGTAAACCTCATTTTACGAGGACTAACGCCTAGTTCGAACTAGCTAGTTCGAACTAAGGGCTGTGTAGCCCTTTAGTTCGAACTAGTGGGAGGCTAGCCCTCCCCAGGTTTCCCTGGTGGCCACTCTGGCCAACACCAGGGAAACTCTATGCGCCCCCCCCCCCCCCGGCCCCGGACCCCTTAAAGGGGCACGGGCTGGCTACGGTGCCCGTGCCAGGTGCAAGCCTGCCAGCACCCAGCTAGCAGACCCTGCACCTGGCATGGCACAGAGCCACCCACCCGATGCCCCCCAGCCCACCCCCTCTTGCCGGGACCAGGCTGGCGGCTCCCGGGAGTTTGCCCTGGACCGCAAGAGGCGGGCACCTTCCTGGGCTAGTGCGGACATCGTGGACCTCGTCCACGATCTCCGCACTAGGCACAGGAAAGTGGCCGTCTAGGGCAGGAGAGCTGCCAGCCTGGCCACCCAGGAGCAGGTGTGCATGAAAATCAAGGGGGTCCACTGAGACCCCCGACACTGAGCCCTGAGCTTACAATGGCCGTACTGGGTCAGACCAAAGGTCCATCTAGCCCAGTAGCCTGTCTGCCAACAGCGGCCAACCCTAGGGACCCTGGAGGGGATGGACCGAAGACAATGACCAAGCCATTTGTCTCGTGCCATCCCTCTCCAGCCTTCCACAAACTTTGGGCAGGGACACCACTCCTACCCTCTGGCTAATAGGACTCCATGGACCCAACCTCCATGACTTGATCTCACTTCCCTTTAAACTCTGTTCTAGTTCTAGCCTTCACAGCCTCCTGCAGCAAGGAGTTCCACAGGTTAACTATTTGCTTTGTCAAGAAGAACAACTTTCTCTTACTAGTTTCAAGCCTGCTACCCAGTCCTTTCCTTTGGTGTCCTCTAGTCCTTCTTTATGGGAACTCAGGAAGAACTTTTCTGAATGCACCCTCTCCACCCAACCCCTTCTTTTAGAGACCTCTATCCTGTCCCCCTCCGTCTCCTCTTTTCTAAGTTGAACAGTCCCAGTCTCTGTAGCCTCTCTTCATCTGGGACCTGTTCCCAACCCCTGATCATGTTAGTTGCCCTCCCCTCTCCCAGCCTTTCTCTTCCCCTCTCCCACCTCCTTTTCCCAGTCTCCCCCAGTTTTTTTTCAATAAAGACAGAGTCAATGTTGGAAGAAACGTTATCTTTATTTTGTACATCAATAAGAAGGGGGGCTAAGGAAGGGTAAGTGGAAGGAGGTGAGGGAGGAATGGGGTACGAGCCCCCGATGGGGAGGACTGGGCTGGCTCTGCGGGCTTCTGGGGGTGGAAGCTCTCCTGCAGCCCCCCAATTACTCCCTCTCCCCAGATGGCAGCCTGCGGCAAGTGCAGCTGGGCTGATGGCCGAGTGGTGTGATGTGCCCAGTGTGGGCACTCAGGGCACTCCAAGCCAGAACTTCTTTGCAAGCGGGGCACCCCTTAGAACTGTGTGTCCGGGGTGGGGGTCGGGACCCTTTAAGCGCAGCCCTCGGCTAGCCTGAGACAGCATCTCCATGCTCTAAGTCCTCCTTTTATGCCCTGCCGGCACTGCTTCCGGCCATCCTTAAGCCCTGTTCAGAGTCCACTCAATGTGGACTTGCTAGTTCGAACTAGCAAAACGCTAGTTCGAACTAGTTTTTAGTTCTAGATGCGTTAGTTCGAACTAGCTTAGTTCGAATTAACTAATTCGAACTAAGTTAGTTCGAACTAGCGCTGTAGTGTAGACGTACCCTATGAGTGAAGAAGCAGGGAGTAATGTTTTGAGAGCATTTATCATCCGTTCCTGGGGACCAGGGCAGTCCACTCCCAAGAACTTATGCCTATGACCAGAGCACCTGCATCACAAAGAGAGGCACATAACTGAGCCAGTTGGGTTAGGTCCATGCCATCAGCAGAGTGGTACATTTGCCAACTGCAAGCCAGCCATGCCACAGCCATATCACAACTCAGTGGACCCAATCTCTCAGCAATAGCCGTGGCCTGACTAGGACACCATCTTATTACATCTGTGATCAGCTCTGCTGAGAGAAGATTAGCTCCTGAAACTATGTGTTTAACCTCCCTTTTGGTAACAAGGGCAACATTATGCACGTGTGGCCAATTGGGGTTAATTGAGGTTTGGGGTTCAGCATCGAGGAATATTTCTATTTTTGCAGGGGGCTTGCAATCACAATTCTCTCTTAACCTTACAGTCACTACCATCTGCTTATGGGCACTAAATTGGGCATGCAATTTACTGATCTCTGCCTCACACTTCTGGGGGTCAGCTGCTCTCTTGGCTGCCTTATTTGCATCTGCCAGGAAGCAAGTTGCTGCTGTGCTTCCTCTAACAAAATGTTTGTGAGAGATAACTCTTTCCTTCTTCTTTCCTTCTCCTTTCTACCAATTCCCTCCCGATGGAGCTCTCCTGTAGGAACTATGTTCCCCAGAAATGGGTTCTTCTCACACTAGAATCAGATGAACACAGACACTCACATCCACTAACAGAGTACGTCTGAGAGGACCAGTTAATCAACACTCACAAGCTGAACCTTCTTTGTCCCTAGAGTCAGTAGGATGGGTTGCATAGCAATGCCAAACTGTGGCCTTCATGTGATGCCACTTTAAGCTACTATCCTCATATGCCCCCAGGTTCGGTACCCTGCCCATTCCCACTTTCACACAGCAACCTTTCTGCTAGTGTCCCACTTGATGAACAAACCCCACAAGATTTTTGGGTGCTACAGGGATCGTTAGCTTAGGTACAAGGAGCTTTGCTGCAGAGTGAATGCGGAAGCCAACTCTCGAGGGGCAGAGAAAGACAGAGGAAAAGAGAAAAAAAGCAACCCGTTTAACCATGAAAGTTATTTATTTCTAGATAGTAACCATACAAAGGGGGCCAAACAAATACAAGAGTTACAATATTAAATCTAACTTAAATCCGATTACAAATCCTGGGGAGGGGGATCCACAAAATCCACAAATCCCAGAAGAATAAATCTGGCTTTTGGGAAGCCCTGAACCTCAGGCCTCCCTGTCCCTCTCCCTCACCCCATGGGTCTGGCATGTCAGAGGAGTTGGGTTTGGTCCTGCCCTGGGCAGGGGGCTGGATTTGATGACCTCCTGAGATCTCTTCCAGCTCTATGATTCTATGACTCTAGGAGTAAGGTGTCTCAGTTGGGAGCCACATAAGTGAGGGTTGGGAGTTTTGGAAGAGTTTTTTGCTTCTGACTTGTGTGGTCCCCAACTTATTTTTCTGTGGGTTTGCAGCCCACAACCCAAAAAAGGCTCCTTACCTCTGCCATAAATAAAGAAAACATTGAAACCTTTTGTGTTGCACATAAATTAATAGTTTACTTTATTTAAAATGATGGTTGATAAACTAACATAAGAAAGTTAAAATGCTTAATTTGCTTAATAATTTAAATTAAACCTTTCTCCCTACCTGCAGCTCTAGCAAAATGGCTCAGGCATAATTATGTAATGAATGGTGACTGGTGATCCATGGAAAGTTTTGCATTGAGCCAGGTGGGCCACAGCCAAAAAGTTTGAGAACCACTGCTCTAGCTCAATAAGAAGTTATGTGATTGGTGCAGGAATCACTGGGGGAAACTCTATGGCCTGTGTTCTGCAGGAGGTTGGACTAGATGACCACAATGGTCCCCTCTGGCCTTAAAATTTATTAATCTGATAAACCCTATAATTTGTCAGTAGAAAGCACAGATGAAGAAACAGATCCTCGGTGAATAGTGAAAGACTTTTTCTTATGAACAAAGCTATCTTCAAGAGCAACTGTTCAGAGTTTCAAGACTCTCAGGTTGGAAGGTACTGACCTTCTGCAGCGGACCCCCAAACTGAATGTGGGTCTGTACACCCAGTAATAATAATAGAGCAGGTTTTCACACTGTGAGGGTATGTCTACACTACAAAGTTAGTTCGAACTAACGGACGTTAGTTCGAACTAACTTTAATAGGCGCTACACTAGCGCTCCGCTAGTTCGAATTTGAATCGAACTAGCGGAGCGCTTAGTTCGAACTAGGTAAACCTCATTTTACGAGGATTAAGCCTAGTTCGAACTAGCTAGTTCGAATTAAGGGCTGTGTAGCCCCTTAATTCGAACTAGTGGGAGGCTAGCCCTCCCCAGGTTTCCCTGGTGGCCACTCTGGCCAACACCAGGGAAACTTGTCTGCCCCCCTCCCGGCCCCGGACCCCTTAAAGAGGCACGGGCTGGCTACGGTGCCCGTGCCAGGTGCAAGCCTGCCAGCACCCAGCCAGCAGACTCTGCACCTGGCACGGATCGAGCCAGCCACCCGCTGCCACCCAGCCCTCCCCCTCTTCCTGGGACCAGGCTGGCGGCTCCCGGGAGCTTACCCTGGACTGCAAGAGGCTGGCACCCGCCTGGGCTAGTGCGGACATCGTGGACCTCGTCCATGATCTCCGCACTAGGCACAGGAGCGTGGAGCTGCTGTCTCAGGCTAGCCGAGGGCTGTGCTTAAAGGGACCCGACCCCCACCCTGGACAGACAGTTCTCAGGGGTTCCCCGCTCACTTGTCTAACTCGATGAGGGACAGCAAAGCAGTCCTGGCTTGGAGTGCCCTGAATGCTCACACTCGGCACATCACAGCACTCGGCCATCAGCCTGGCTGCACTTGCCGCAGGCTGCCATCCAGGTGGGGAGGTCAATCGGGGGTCTGCAGGAGAGTTTCCACCCCGAGGAGCCTGCAGAGCCACCCCAGTCCTCCCCATCGGGGGCTCGTACCTCATTCCTCCCTCACCTCCTTCCACTTACCCCTCCCTAGCCCCCCTTCCTGATGTACAAAATAAAGGACATGTGTGGTCAAAAATAGAAACTCTCATTATTGAATAAAACTCGGGGAGACTGGGAAAAGGAGGTGGGAGAGGGGAAGAGAGAGGGTGGAAGAGGGAAGGGCAGCTAAAATGATCAGGGGTTTGGAACAGGTCCCATATGAAGAGAGGCTAAAGAGAATGGGACTTTTCAGCTTAGAAAAGAGGAGACTGAGGGGGGATATGATAGAGGTCTATAAAATCATGAGTGGTATGGAGAAGGTACATAAAGAAAAGTTCTTCATTAGTTCCCATAATAGAAGGACTAGTGGACACAAAATGAAAGGAACAGTTAGCAGGCTTCAAACTAACAACAGAAAGTTCTTCTTCACAAAGCAAATAGTCAACCTGTGGAACTCCTTGCTGCAGGAGGCTGTGAAGGCTAGAACTAGAACAGAGTTTAAAGAGAAGTGAGATAAAGTCATGGAGCTTGGGTCCATGGAGTGCTATTAGCCAGGGGGTAGAAATGGTGTCCATGGCCTCTGTTTGTGGAAGGCTGGAGATGGATGCCACGAGACAAATGGCTTGGTCATTGTCTTCGGTCCATCCCCTCCAGGGTACCTAGTGTTGGCTGCTGTCGGCAGACAGGCTACTGGGCTAGATGGACCTTTGGTCTGACCCAGTACGGCTATTCTAAGCTCAGGGTCAGGGGGCTCTGTGGACCACCTTGATTTTCATGCAAACCTGCTCCTGGGTGGCCAGGCTGGCAGCTCTCCTGCCCTAGACAGCCACTTTCCTGTGCCTAGTGGGGAGGTCGTGGATGAGGTCCACGATGTCTGCACTAGACCAGGCAGGCGCCCGCCTATTGCAGACCTGGGCAGGCTCCTGGGAGCCACCAGCCTGGTCCCGGGAAGAGGCGGAGGGCTGGGTGGCAGCGGGTGGCTCGCTCGAGCCGTGCCAGGTGCAGGGTCTGCTGGCTGGGTGCTGACAGGCTTGCACCTGGCACGGGCACCGTAGCC